>NC_060275.1:83127295-83439334 GCF_021613505.1 Equus quagga
AAAAAAAATAAAATCTTTTAAAAAAAATACACATAAATATCCTTCATGAATATAGGTGCAAAATCCTTAACAAAATATTAGCAAATAAAATTCAGCAACATATAAAAAGAATTGTATACTATAACCAAGTGGACTTTATTCCAGGAATGCAAATCTAGTTCAATATGGAAAAATCCATCAATGTAATCATTTGACAAAATTCAACAGCAATTTGTTAAAAAAATAGAAATGAAAAAGAAGTAGAAGAAATAAAAATAAAGAAATAAAGAAGAACGTTCTAAACTTGACAGAAAACATCTACAAAAGCCTAAAGCTAATGTTATACTTAATGGTGAAATACTGAATGCTTTCTCCCTGAGACAGGATAAGGCAAGGAGATCTCCTACAAGAGTGGTCCCCCTTTATCCATGGGAGATAGTTCCAAGACTCCCAGCGAATGCCTGAAACTGTGGATAAATAGTGAAACTTATATATACTATTTTTTCCTATACATACATACCTATGATAAAGTTTAATTGATGTTAGGCACAGTAAAAGATTAACAACAATAACTAATAATAAAATAGAATAGATATAATAATATGCTATAATAAAATTTATGTGAACGTGGTCTTTCTCTCTCAAAATACCTTATTGTACTGTGCCTACCTGATGAGATGAAGAGAATTGAAGTGAGTTGAATGATGTAGGCATTCAATGTGATGGGATGTAGTGTTCCGAGTGGGATGGAGCAGGACAGTGTGAGATTTTTATGAAGTTACTCAGACTGGCATGCAATTTTAAACCTCTGACTTGTTTATTTCTAGAATTTACCATGCAACTGAAGCAGCAGAAAGAGAAATTGCAGATCGGGGGTACTACTGTATATCCTGAAATGTCTTTTCATATTCCTTGTCAATTTTCTAATTGGGTTGTTTTTGTGTTTTTTGCTATTGAGTTTGGGAGTTCTTTAAATTCTCAGTTCTATGTTCTATATGTAGTTTGCAAATATTTTCTCCTACTCTGAACATTGTCTTTTCATCTTATTAGCAGGGTCTTTTATAAACTAAAAGTTTATAAACTAAAAGTTTTTAATTAGCATAAATTGCAATTTATCAATTTTTTATGAATTATGCTTTCAGTGTCAATAACTATTTGTCTTGTTCTAGATCTTAAAATTTTCCAAAAGTGTTATGGTTTTATGTTTTACATTTAAGTCTGTGATTCATTTTGAGCTAATTTTTATAAGTTGTGACATGTAGTCAACGTTTATTTGTTTGACCTACCGAGGTCCCAACAGCCCGGAATGATTTGTTGAATTGCTTTTACAGCTTTGTCAAACAATCATTTGGGCATATTTATCTGGTTCTAGTTCTGGGTTCTTTATTCTATTCCAGTGGTCTATGTGTGTATCCCCCTGTCAACACCACAGACTGGATTACTGTAGCTAAATGATCAGTTTTGAAATTGGGTAGACTGATTCCTTCAACTCTATTTTTCTTTCCAAAATAATTTTGCTATTCTAATTCCTTTGCAATTTCATATAAATTTTAGAATAACCTTAACTATGTTTACAAAAAAACCCTTGCTGGGAGTTCGAGAGGAATTGCATTAAACCTATAGATCCGTCCGGGGAGAACTGACATCTTCATTATATTGTCTTCCAATCCATGGACACAACGTCTCTCCATTTATTTGAATCTTTGATTACCTTCATTAGCATTTTGTAGTTTTAGCATACAAGTCCTGTACACACTTGCTTAAATTTACACTCAAATATTTCATATTTTCAGTTATTGTAAGTGATATTATGTTTTTATTGTCAATATTCATTGCTAGTATAGTAAAACAATGATTTTTGCATATTTAACTTGTATCCTCCAAACTGGCTGATTTCACTTAGTCCTAGGAGTTTTTCTGAGATTCCTTCGGATTTTCTACCTGGAATTTGTATCATTTGCAAATTAGGACAGTTTCCTTTATACCTTTCCAAACTGCATACTACTTATTTCACTTTTTTTGCCTGATAAAACTTCCAATACCATGCTAAATAAGAGTACAGTAGTTCCCCCCTTAACCTAGATTTCGCTTTTTGTGATTTTAGTTGCCTGCAGTCACCCACAGTCTGAAAATATTAAATGGAATATTCCAGAAATAAACAATTCATAAGCTTTAGTTGTGTGCCATTCTGAGTAGCATGATGAAATCTTGCATCGTCCCACTCCATCCTGCCTGGAACATTATGTCACCAGGCCTGCATATTCACCTCACTTCATCTCTTCACGTAGGCATTGTATCCTCTCACAGCCTCACAGGAGAGAAGAATGGGTACAGAACAATGAGGTATTCTGAGAGAGAAAGAGAACGACCACATTCATGTAACTTTTATTACAGAATATTGTTTTAATTGTTCTATATTATTACTATTGTCAGTCTCTTACTGTGCCTAATTTATAAATTATACTTTATCATATGTATGTATGTATAGGAAAAAACATGGTATATATAAAGTTTGGTACTATTTCCAATTTCAGGCATCTACTGGGGGTCTTGGAACATATCCCTTGTGGATAAGGGGGGACTGCTATACAAGATGTATTAGGATATACAGATGGTAAATAGGCATATCAAAAGATCTTAAACACTAGCTTTTAGGGTAATGCAAATTAAAACCACAATGAGCTATCACTACACACCTATCAGAATGGCTAAAATAAAAAATAGTGAGAACAACAAACCCTGAAGTCTATGGAGAACCTGTATCCCTCATATGTTATTGGTGGGATTGTAAAATTGTACAGCCTCCTGGAAGACAGTTTTGAAGTTTCTTAATAAAAACTGAACATATTTCTACCATATGGCCCAGCTATTGTTACACCAGAGCATTTATCCTAGAGAAATGTAAGCTTGTGGTCACACGAAAAGCTGTAAGTAAATGTTGATAGCAGCTTTATTCATAATAGTCAAAAGCTGGAAACAACCCAGATGTCCTTAGATAAGTGAATAGTTAAACAAATTGTGTGGTGCACACACACGATGAAATACCACTTATCAAAGAAATGAATGAGCTATCCATACACATCACAACCTAGGTGAATCTCCAGAGAATCATGCTGAGTGAAAAGAAACCAATCCCAAAAGCTTATATACTGCATGATTCTATTTATACAACATTATTGAAATGACAAAGTTTAGAAATGGGCATTTCTATGGAACTTCACAGCACTTACCAGGAATTAAGAGTGGTGTGGGTAAGAATGAAGTGGGTGTGGCACGGCAACCCAAGGGATCTTTGTGGTGATGGAAATATTGTCTATCCTGACTGTATCAATGTCAATATCCTGGATGTGATATAGTAATATAGTTTCACAAGATGTTACCGCTGGGGGAAACTGAGTAAAGAGTACTTAGGATTTTTCTGTATTTTTTACAACTGCATTTGAATCTGCACTTATGTCAAAAATATTTAATTAAAAATACTTAACCCTGAGATATTTTCCCATATGTTCCGACAGAGATATACACAATATTATTTATTGAAATGGCAAAAGCACAAGCCACCAGAGAATAACCTATATGTCCTGCTATAGAGAAATGGATAAGTCGTGTTATATGTACAGAATGGAATATTATCTAGTAGTTAAAATGAATTATATCTGCATGTATCCAAATGGATAAATAGTGAAAACAAATTGTTGAATGCAAAATTTCATGATGAAGAAAAATCATTCCATCTAGGTATATTATTAAATTTCACAAAAATTAACTTTTACTGCTTCTAAAAACATATACATGTCAGTGTATAAATGTATAAAACATATTATATATGCAAATATGTAAAACATATGACATTAAGTATAAAATACATATACATATGCATTATGTATAGATACATAATTTCTGTATTTTATATATTAAATAATAATCCATGGAGAATAAGGATGCAGGACAATTTTAAAAAAATTAGTCTGATCCACAATCGAGGATGGTAGAATGGCAGTTTAACCAACAAGACTTCAAGTATTTCTATAATGATTAATTCTATCCAGTAATTCTCAGTTGTTGGCATTATCCTCTGCTCAGAGTGTATTTGGAAATATTTTGGGGTATTTTTGTTTGCTTTAATAACTAGAGATACTACTGATATTTAGTGTCCCAGAGCTAGGATTTCCACTTGTGAAAGTGCACAGTTAATAATTGTCCTGTTCCAAATGTCAATAGTGCCCATTGATATGTACAACCTCATCTGTTTTCATAGGCTAAATAGGGAACATAAATTTGTGCAACCCCTGGGATTACAACAGTTCAATTGCTGATGATGATACTGGCCCTGATATCAGTTCCCCTACATTAAACCCAGCATATATGGGGTTAAAACCAAAGCATTCTTTCCCTGCTTACTCCCTGGCTCCCTGGCTCCAGAATTTACCATCTGCCAAGGAGACAGCCAGCCAAGGACAGCCACCTGGATTCCTTATCATCTCCTCCTCATTTCTGCAAGTAGTATCCCAAGACTGAATGGCAGGCTGTTGGGAAAGCTCCGACCAGCAAAGCCACTGACTGCCACCCTGCTCTAAAAGCAGCCACACTCCTCACAAACTTTTAAAACCCCTGGCCTCCCATCTTTTGGGGAGACAAGATGAGATGAAATGAGACAAATTTGAGGGCTCACTCTTGTCTCCCAGCTGATATCATCGGAAATAAAAACACTTTCCTTGCCATAAGCTTGATGTTCCAGTCTTTATTTGTCCCCCTTTGTGTGGCAGGTAAAGAACCTATGTTTGTAGGCACTAACAATGACTGTGTAGCATTAGATTAGCTAATGCATGCATATTATTTTTTTAAAATAGCCGAATAAATAAAACATGATTATTGTTTGTCACCCAATTTGCAGTCTTGAATGAATTAGGGAAAACTCGATAATGTTAGGTGTGATAAGATTATCAGATTTGTTTAAAATTAAAAATCATTCTGGCTACAATGAAGATGAATTGGAAAGTAAAAAAGTAAAGCATGGGGCAATTTCAAAGGTAGAGGTGAGCAATAATGAAAACATAAAGGCAATGGCAGTAGAAAATGTGGAGAATAGGACAGATTCATGAGATTCAAGAAGTTCTTAATAGGCAGAATATATTGGTCTCGGAGACCAAAGTGAGCATTACTAACGTCATTAGCAGCCATTATCATCTTTGGTGAGAATAGTCAGCATTTCAGCCAGAGACAATCTCATATTTTTCTTCCATCCAAAGACTTTCTTTAGCAAGACAAATTTAAGGCTGCATGAGTACTGATGCTGGGACGTGATTTTTGTTATTGATGCCTCTATTCTTGGTTGTTGGTTGGTTGGTTTTCCTTTCTTATGATAAAATTTCCGACATGTTGTCACTGGGTGGCTAGCCATCTCAGTTTTCCTGGTTTTAGCCCTGAAATTCCTACACCCAGGGAAACCCCTCAGTCACAGGCAAATTGGCGTGATTAGTCACTATGGCAGAATATAATATCCAGCAGTTAGAAAAAATTTCCTTATGGCATACAGGTTATTTTACATTCTGTAATTGTGTCTGGACTGGGAGACATACATAAATATGTCATATAAATTGTACAGTTACTATTTGCATTAACAAAGTGGATTTACAAGGGAAAAGCTCCAGTTCTAGGTGGTACAAACCCACTTGCTGAAGCAAATTTGCTCCTTTATTCACTTGAAATATGGATGTTTCACTATTCCACGTGGATATTTAAATAAACTTCTTTAGAGAAGATGGCAAGCATAAGTTTTTGAAGTTTTCTTTATGATATGCAAAATATTTAAACTTCACTTTCCAATTTTATTTGTGTGAAGTATAGGTGTTACTGCTTTAGTTAATCAACACCCTGAGGATGAAAGATTATATATTTCTTGAGTGAGCTGTTGGTGATAGGCAGAGCTTATGACACATAGCTTGATGTAAAACAATTATTTTCAAATCCCACTTGAAAGATTATTTACTTTTTTACAAAGAAAGAATGGCTTCTTTCAAAATCAGCCTACTGCCCCTGTTTTTCTGACTTTACTCAAGTAAAATCGCAAGATCATCTCTGATGTGGGATTTTGTTTACGCCTCTTGGACAGGTCTGCCTCATCCTTCTTTCATTGGGCAACACATGGATTTTGTCAAGATCCACCGCTGACGCGATCCTGTTGCCCAGCGAGCATTCGTAGGAGCAGAGGAAATGCTCTCCACTGGAACATGGGGCTGTAGAACTCAGGAAATGTGGAGTCAGCTTTATAGACATGCACACAAACGTTCAGTATATTTAACATATAACATATTGTATCTTTAACAATTTGAATGCCTTTCTAACAAATTGGAGATTCGTGTACCTATACGTTAGTGCTATTAATTTAATACTGTCATTCTATATTTAATATATGAGATTATCAATTTAGAATTACAATGCATCTATAATTAAGTGTTTCATTAAGGAAAATCTTACTGTGTTTGCTATAGAATTTTCTGTGTCTATACCCGTATATACCATTGTCCAATCAATCTTTTTACTACAATCCTTACTTTAAATCGTGGTTTATTTCTACTGTTTGCTTCAAAGAATCACTTTATCATTTTTTGCAAACTAGAAATTAAAAAATGTGCAATTTTTAAAATCAACAATAATATTTATGTCTGTTTTTGATTGTGTATCAATTTTCTAACTGGCAAGACCAAAATAGGATTCACATGTGCAATTTATGGTCTCCAACGATAACTAGAATGGCTAAACCACTGCAAGACTACAAGATATTTAGTTTAGATCAAGAGTAGCTGCCAAATATTTATCTTAAATATCTAAATTAAGTTAGTAAATACGCCACCCATAATCTAGACATTACAGAAAAATAACTTTGCTATTTCTAAGCTCCCCTCGTGAGTAGGTCAGCTGTCTATTCATTTATTCAACCAGTGTTTACTAAGGGATAAGCCCAGGAAATAGCATAAATACCCATAATCACTGTCCATATGGGTCTTAGAATTTAGCTGCTTTGTTATGGCAGCCCTAGAAAACTTATGCAATATCTATAACTGCATCTGTATCTATATTTGTATCTATAACTATATCTATATCTAGTCTAATCTTTACAATGTGATGGCAGGAAAAACCTGGAGAATTCTCTGAATAGTTCAACACACAATATTTCAGAGTCAGGTGGCAATCCCAACAGTGTACCCTGTCTTCTCTGTGCTGCCTGTCTTGTTTTTGACTTCTTTAAAAAATAACCAGTTTTGATTTAGACATGAGAAAGCTAACCCTCACATAAGCGCGACTTCTTTTCTTTAAAGTGGGAAGCTTTACAAGCATGTTATTTTCCCTTTGGAAATTTCTGGTTCTGTGACTTTTTTAATCAATATGATTTGTATAGAAATTGTTAATTACAACAATCTTGTTAAATATAACAAGTCGAAAAATATTTTATAGTTAGTTTCGAGTTGTTTTCCTTAGTTACTTGGTGAGATAAGAATGGAATTTGTTGAAAGAATGGAGGAATGAAAAGGATTATTAGAGCGATTAGAAAGGAATGTAGCCCAACAAAATGACCTCCAGCAATCATCAGCCTTCATATAGGCCACTGCCCGGTTTTCCCTGTTGATCCCCTGCTTCCATCATTGTCCCCCTACAACTGATCTTTCATGTCCGTGATAATCTACTTCTGAAGATTCAACTGCTTTAAAAAATACATTAAAAGAAAAGGAAGAAAATTAAAATATGTTGTATGACCATCCCGTCCTAACAATACCTATTGAGTGGGAAAAAAAAAGTGGCCAGAGAGACTCAGGTCAACTGACAAATTTTTGACGATTTTCTAACCGGAGTGATGGGTTAAAGGAGTTCAGTTTATTATTATGTTTTGTGTATGTCTGAATGTTTTTAGAATAAAGAAATTCAAGGGGCTGGCCCTGTGGCGCAGTGGTTAAGTGTGTATGTTCCACTTCAGCGGCCTGGGTTTTGCAGGTTTGGATTACAGGTGGGGACATGGCACTGCTTGCCAAGCCATGCTGTGGCAGCCGTCCCACATATAAAGTAGAGAAAGCTGAGCACGGATGTTAGCTCAGGGCCAGTCTTCCTCAGCAAAAAGAGGAAGATTGGCGGCAGATGCTAGCTCATGGCTAATCTTCCTTAAAAAAAAAAAAGAAAAGAAATTCAAAATATTCAATGAATGTAGTACACTAGTACATGGTTAAGATTAGAATAATCAAGTATTTTAAATAGATGAAAGATGAAACTCTACTACCACCCAAACACCTCAAACATCAATTTCTTGTAATTCCTAATGTAAGAAATGCATATAATTACATGTATGTACCCACTTATATGCTCCTTTTAAAAGAATTACACAAAGGAAAATTTAGGATGCACATTTTTCTGCACTTTGTCATACTAGGTGTGGTTTTTTTTCTTGTTTGTTTATCCATACATATAGAGTTATCACTGTCTGTTAAATAGAACTGCATCATGGTTTTCATGGATGTATCATGCTTAATTAAACCAGTTCCCAATTATTTGAAGTGTTGGTATTGCAAGCTATGATGCAGTAAATTTCCTTGTGAATATAAATTGGTGAATTTCTGTGAGTTTATACATTAGTTAAGTGCATAGCAGTGAGATTGCTAGATATATGCATTTTGAATTTTCATGCATATTATTAATTTCTCTCCAGAACTCTTGCACCTGTTTATGTTCCAAGACTGTATTAAAGGGCCGATTTTTTTATTTTTTTAGTAAAGATATCATTAACTTAACCAAATATTACTTTAGTTTAGTTTATTACCAATCAATGGAATTGTGTTGCTTGGATCTGCATATTTTTTCTGAAACTTTCTTTATTATAATAAATAATCTTTTGAATGATTTTTTTAAGTAACAGAGTTTACCCTTTGTTTTACATTGAATGAGGGTTTTTTTTTCCAGTTTTTGTCAATTTGTAGTTTTAATTTTGTGTACTATTTTCAATGAAAGTTATTAATTTTTACATATTAAATAATATTAAGCTCTTACCCTATGGATTTTTACTTTATGTGTTGCTTAGAAAGGCTATTTTCACTCTCTGATTGTTAGAAATTTGGCCTATGTTTTCTTAATTTAGAACATACATGCTTCTAAAATTTATGAATCTTGGATCTATTTGTCATGAATTTTTGTTTAAAGATTGGAGTAAGACTCTAGTTTTATTTTTGATTGTTACCCACTTATTCCAGTATTGCTTCATCATTTGTTCTTTTATTCATTCATTAGTTCATTCATTCATTCATCTATACACTTGTTAAGCATGGCCTACAAGCTTGGTATGGATAATGATATAGGAGTGAGAAATAATTAGACAAATTATGTCTCCTCATGAAATTTATATTCTATTAGGGAGGACCAGAGAACAACTGAATACAAAGTAAATATACTGTAAGTTAGATGATAGGCATGAGTGTAGCAAGTGTGTAGACATCAAGTGGAAGGTCCTTCATTCCCTGTAGAGGGAAAAGAGTAAGGATCCCAGTGAAGGAGTATACAGACCTTCCTCAATTTACGATGGGGTCACGTCCTGGTAAATCCACCAGAAGTTGAAAATATCTTTAAGTCAAAAACTCGTTTAATACACCTAAACTACCAAACATCATAGATGAGTCTAGCCTACCTGAAATGTGCTCAGAACACATTTAGGCGGTGGTAGCTGGCGGGGTGGGAGGAGATGGGAAAACAAAGCACAATAAAATTAAAGCTTTCAAGAAGCCAGGAACTGTGTCAGCTTCTGGACTGCAAACGGCAGAAAATAATTCTCTCTTCAGATAGTCCTTCACAGATTGCATTAGATCAAATCAGTGTCTATCCTTGGATTATTTGGCTCAGTTTTCAATTTTGGGGGAAATTGCCTGACTGCTGGGAGAGGTTAGGGTCCTTTGGTTTTCCCAGACTGTATCCAATGAGATTTTTCTAAAGGAGTATCAAGGTTCTATCCCTGAAGAAAGAGTGCATGGAAGCTGAGTGGAGAAAAACTAACGATGTGCATTACAGCTTCCTATTTCACTACAACTACAGTCTAAACACCTTAACATAGTCTGCAAGGCCTATAAGGTCTATAAGCTAGACAATGCCTTCCTTGACAAGATTTTTCTCTTCTAACTCTAACCCCTCACACTATGGTCTAGCCACCCTGGATTTTTTAGGTTTCCTCTTTTATGTTTCCAGCATTTTTTATGTCCGCCTCTTTTGAATTTCAGGGCTCAAATAAAATACCATCCTTCTCTGTGAGTCTTGTCCGCAGTAGCTGGTCCTCTCCCCGTAGTTCTTCTGATCATATTATGCTTCAATTTCTATTGTAGTATTCAGAAGTGATCTGGTTTATTCCTTCTCTCCATTTATCCCTATCAAAATGTAGCTACTGGAAGATGCAGATTTTATCTATCCAGTTCACTGATCTATCTCAGAACCTAGCCATCTCTGGCACTTAGGAGTTGCCCAATAAATTCAGGTTGAATACATAAAGTGGCTGATTCATCTGAACTGAAGACCTAGTTATCTTTATTTTCCAACATTTCTCAAAATGTAGCGTTCAAACTAGTTGCACCAAAGTCCTGGAGTATTGCAAAAGTTCAGATTCCTTGGTCCATTCCAGATGGACAAACTGAGATTCTGGGGTTGAGCCATAGCAAAATGCATTTAAACTAGAACATGGTGATTCTTAGAGAACCTAAAGTTTGTAACTAGGGTTATTTAAAGTATATTTTTTGAACACTTGAGATATTACATGGTATTATATTACTTCCTTATAAAGGATACAAAAATTAGAAGCAATACTCCCTTTATCAAGTAGCTCACAGCTGACGACCAGTACCAAATGGCAAAAATAACGATGTCTCGTGAATATAATTGCTGAAAGTAAATTTTGTGTGCATATATAATAGAACTATAAACAGTTATTTATTTTCAAATTCGTATATTATATCACACGTTCTGGGTGAAACCACTTTTTAGACTTTTCAAGAAGGTTAGTACATGCACTAGCCCTGACAAACAGTAAGTGCTTAATAATTAGATCGTAAAAATAAGTAGAGACTAATGTAAAGTAAAATTAAAGAGATAAAATTCAATTTAAAAATATAATTTATTTAAATAAATTACTTTAAAAATATTGTGATTTCATCATGAAACCATTACTAAACTATTATTAACAAGATATTTTCCATTCTTTTCTCTCATATAAACCTTTGGAGTCCAGTGTGATTTTTCACGTTTACGGCACGTCTCAGTTTGGATTAGCCACATTTTGAGTGCTCACCAGCCGCATGTAGCTAGCATATTGGACAGCATAAGTTTGGGACCTCTCCTCTAATTTTAAAACTTTGTAATACCAGACTTTTTGCGTCATAAATTACTTTTGGGTAGCACTTGTTTTGAAAAAATCAATAAAACCTAGATTGAATGAAGCACTAAGTTATCACATAAGTGTATTTTTATCCAATGTCGTAATGCCCGTAAGTGGGCATTATAAGAGTCTATCGTCCTCTCTTTCACAGGAAAGAAATATGGAAATTATCTTCCTTTAGATCTTCATTTTCCATATACAATCTCTTTGCTAGAGTCATCCTCTCTCAGTGACAATGACATCAGAAACACAGATACATGCAGATGTACACAACATGCAACTGAAACCTGACTTTAAAAATCCAATATAGTACTTTATAATTCAAAAAATTTTCTTTCTAGTTGCCTCAAAGTTAACTCAATTTCTTCAGGATTTCTTCTTCCATAGCTTTTCCTTCCCTTGGGGCCATTCAAGGCTGCATGTGGCTTACATGCTTCATGGTGAAGAAAGTGAACTGCTCCTTTTGCGCTGTTCTTTGGTTTACACTGTATCCACCATCTAAATGTCCTTAGCTAAGCTACCTTCTAGTGTTTTATCACAGTATGGCTGAGACTCGCTCCTTCCACTCGCTTCCTTGTTTCTTGCCTTCTCTCTTCCTGGCATTCATAATATTTTTAGGCCCAGTATAACTCCCATTTAATCATCAACTAAATAAGCATGCCTCACCCCTCTTCATGGTGTTTCTCCTGATGAACTCGTGGAAACATCCCTTAACTTCCTTATCACTCTGGAGCAATGCAAGAACCTCAGAATTCCACAATGACGCCCCAAGCAATGAAGAGCTGCGGTGCTATTTCCAACTCGTCTGTATAGGAATTCGTTTAAGCCTCTTCTCCTCTACTATTCAGATGTTATGTTAAATGCAGAGGTCTACTACACATGGGCCTTTGTTCTAAAGGAAGAAAGTGAGAAAAAAATGAGAAAGGGGAATAAGTAAAATAGCACTTAAAAAATGTTATCCCAGGACAGTATTAATAGGCTGAATTATTTGTAGGTTTGATTATAAGCATTAGTAGACACAAGTTCCACGAGCAAAAGGAGAAGATTTCTACAGTCATTAAGAATGCTTATAAAAAGTCATTTTCAAAACAATCATTTCATGTTATTTAAATTTTTTCTCAAAGTATTATTATTTTTTAGATGATGAATAAAGTTTTAAGGAAAAACATCACAGAGAGAGAAGGAGAGAGAAAACGAGAAATCAAGAACAAATGTTTTTTGATGCATGCTCTTAAAGGTCTTATTAACCTCAAGTCATTTGAGACTCTAGCCATACCCCTAACATTTTTCTTAAGATAAAGATATTCTTCCATTTAAAATTATCTTTTAGTGCTGGGGGACAAAAATCAATCCTTAGTGACAATGATTTAAAGTCTTTGAACTTTTCAAACTGATTCAAATGTCATGTGAATTGTCCTTCCACCTTATAGCTTTTATTCTAACACAGTTCACTTTAATGACACTCTATCCTTAGAATCATCATCTACTTTTGACCCTTTTAACTTGCAACTTATTTCTTACCAGAAAATTATTTTCCCTTCTCCGAACGATCATTTCTAGAACAATATTTGCCTTTCTTTTGAAGCCTATCTGAAGGTTGTTTCCTTTCAACTCTTATAAGTTTTAACTTTGTTATTTCAACGCAAAGCAATACAAAGTCTAGAACAGTTTTTTGATATTTTTATATACAGAAAAATATATTTAGTGCTTTAAATACTATTTAAGATATGAATTACAGACACAGTTGTTTTCCTACGTTTTTATTTGTCTTCTTTTGATTTATGTATTTTGTCTATTTTTCTTCTAGCCATTCTTTTTTCCCCCAGCTTTACTGAGGTGTAATTGACAAATAAAATTGTAAGATATTTAAAGCGTACAATGTAATGATTTGATACACATATATATTGTGAAAGGATTTCCTCTCATTGAATTAATTAACAAATCCATCACCTCACACTCTTATCTTTTTATTTTTTTGGTGAGCACATTTAAGTTCTACTCTCTTATCAAATTTCATACATTTTTATAAACATAAAATTATTAATGGCCAACTTTTTTTTTTTCCAGGGAACATTAACCCTGAGCTAATGCCTGTTGACAATCTTCCTCTTTTTTTTTTTACCTGAGGGAGATTGTTCCTGAACTAACATCATGCCTACACAAAAGGAAAAAGATGAGGAGACTTTAAGTAAGGTAGATCACTTACACATATTAAACCTGTGAAGAGTTTTGTCATTATTGGGAACATCTATTCAAGGAGATGAAAAAGCAGGGTTTCAAGTAAAATTGTTCCACTTGTTTTATAAAACTTACACGTGGAACCTATTGGAATTTATATAGTATGCTTTACAAATAATTCATTTTTTTTCAAATAGTTGATGTATTTCCTTACTATATCCAAGTTTGGACTAATGCCTGCCTCTAACCTTCTCCAGAAGATTTTGACAAGTTTTTCCAAATTAGTTATTCCTTTTGAGCTTCGTTATCATCAGTTTGGATTTTTGGCACTTACTGAATTAAATAATTCAAATGTTTTCTTGCTTAATAATACTCTGACATTTAGTCCATTAGAGCGTCTGTCCAAATTGTATAAGATTCAGCATATAGTTACATTCAGTGACTATATTGTTATCTGATTATTTCTAGAACCTCAGGAAGATATTATTCTCAGACACTTAACACTTGAAGGTGAAGCACTTAGATAGAAAATGCACTTCTAATTTTAAGATTGTTCCAGCTCATCAGTATCTAGATGAGGTGAGTATATATTTTTTTATCATCTAGGATCAATTGCAAGTACTCCATAACTTCCTCATCACTCTCTTAGGCATGCAAGTTTTTTTGAGGAAGATTAGCCCTGAGCTAACTACTGCCAATCCTCCTCTTTTTGCTGAGGAAGACTGGCCCTGAGCTAACATCGTGCCCATCTTCCTCTACTTTATACATGGGGCACCTACCACAGCATGGCGTGCCAAGTGGTGCCATGTCCGCACCCGGGATCCGAACCGGCTAACCCCTGACTGCTGAGAAGCGGAACATGTGAACTTAACCGCTCCGCCACCGGGCCAGCCCCAGGCATGCAGATTTTAATGATGAAATGTTTAAGATTAATTTTTAAATTAAAATTAATCATAAGGTGATTGATACTAATACACATTATTTTGAAGGTATTAGATACCTATGTATGATCTTACAAAGCTCCTGTTCCCATAATCTTTAAGCCCAGATTCATCAGACTGTAGCCTACTCTTTTCTCTACACTTGAATCTCACACAAAAATCTCTTGACAATTTTCAATAAAGAGTTAAATTCAGTGATCATAGAGCTCCTGTAAACCCAGGGTAATTAATTACTTTTCTCTTTCAGATTCTTCTGATAAGAATTTTTGCCCATCTCCTTAGCCTCCTTACTCTTCTCAGAGACATGAGAAACATTAGAGGTTTAGCCATTTTGGTGGCAATATGCCTTCTCCAAAATTTTATGGTTTCTTAGATACATTGACACATTTGAGGAAGAAAATAATTTTTTTAATTCCAGTGCCTTCATATTTTTACATGCTTTCACCTACATGTTTTCCAAATGAACATATTGTAAGTACTTTTTTTAACTATAGTAATCTCTTTACCACCACTTAAACAGATGTGATTATTTTTTGAGTAAAACATATCTGGAAATATCCCATCTACCATGTGCCTGTTGTGTAAGATTTTCCACATTCTAATGCAATGGACGTGTGAGATTTTTTTCAGACGTTTCCTTTAGCCAATGTGAAACACGCACTTGATGTCATTATACACTATCTCAACCCAAATTGGTACTTTAAATAGTTCTTAATATTTTAATGATTTAAGATCAAATTGCGCAAAGATATCATTAACCACATTGTTGAGATAATTCTCATTCCATACACAAAGAAAAGATGCATGGATTTGGTCTAATCTTTGCTTTTAAACATTGGGTTTAAGTATTTTGTGAGTACGTACAGGTTTGCTGCCCAATTCCCCTTTGGTGTGCTCTGCGTGCAGTCGGAGGAGTGGTCAGCTGTCAGCTTTGGTCTCACTGGCAGAGAGCTGTTTGGCCTAAGGTGACATCTCTTCCTGGGACAACCTGTAATCAATAACTCATCAAGGACTGAGATTAAGTTCCAGCTTCCTTGGTCCAACAGTATAACTCTGAAGGACCATTTTATTGCCAGATCTCCTGGTGGGGTTGGCTAAGTCTCGTCACTGGGTTTGTACTGCAGTTTGACTTCTTCCTCTGCTCAGTCCTGTCTGTCTCCTCTCCAGCACATGTGCAACACACGGTAAAGCCAAATTTCATGACTTTGGTACACAAAATGTGAGAGTATGATAGAGACGTACTTCACCAGAACAGCACAAAAAGGAGTCAAGATTATATTCATATTAAATTTTCTGTATATTTCTTCTCTTGGAGCAATCTCAATTTTAGGCATATAAAAAATAGCTATAGTAGGTCTCTCGGTAGACACAGATCTGGATTGGAGGGGTTACCCAGACAGATGGTATTTCTGAATGGCACATCTAAATACTAGAAGAGTGAGGAAATAGAATCTAATAGATAATCTTTGCAAAGCTGCCTTATAAATACAAGAAGTTGGTTCTTCAGGAGTGACCTATTTCAACTTCAGTTACTACCAGCCACCGACAGATCTATAGTATTTTACAGTCTTATAATGATAAATTAGCATTCAGGGGCTTTTCCTTTCCAGGTTTCTATGGCAACCTCTGTACCACATACTCATTAGAAAGAAGTTCTGTTTAATTGATCTACTAATGTATTGCTTAATAGTAACTGTTAAGCAGTCTTTTGTTTCCAGGTCATATTTAGGGTTCACATATTTGCATAAAAGCATTTCGTTAGCTGAAACCAATCATTACTAGTAATTTTCTTTCTTTAGTTTAAAATAACTAAACCCTCATTGAGATTTTCTGAATAGCAAATATTTATATCTTGGAGAATAGGCTTTCTGTATGAGCTTGGCTTGCTTTGTTTCTGTGAGCAGCAAGAAAATTACAGAGCTTGAAAATGTTAATCAGTGAAGACAAAAAGAAGGTGTCTTTTTCTCCAGTTGAAATGCAAATTTACAGTGACGCTAACTATAGGCCATATCCAATATTTGATGACAAAGTTGTAATGGATAAATATAATTTAGAATGCACAGTAGTTATCCCCTGCATAACTTTCACTAATTAGAATTTTCATATGTTCCATTCAGTGCAATTGAGATGGTCTTAGCTGAGCTGTTTCTTGTATTTCAAGCCCATCCAAAGGACCAAGCTTAAGAATGCACTTGTCCTAGGATTTAAATTAGCCTAGAAATAAACATTTATACAAGTGATAAATTCCTAAGTTATTTGGGGGTATTGGGAAGGGTAGAGACCTAACATTTATTAAAATATAGCACCAAGTATATTCTAAACACTAAACGGGGAGATTGAAATATGTTAACCCACTTAGTTATTAGAAACATTATTTCATTGTAGAGATAAGGAAGATAAGTCTTTAAAAAATTCTAAATTATCTAACCAGTTCATTCAGTAAATATTAATTGGACACATACAGGGTGTCAACAGGCATTAAGATTAAACTTCTAAACAAGACAAGCAAGGATTTATACTCATGAAATGTACATACCAGTTCACATTACATTAAAAAAAATCGTTAAGCAAGTATTTGAATGCTGTCATGTGCCAGGCTGGTGCTGAGCAGTGTAACATTGTGTCATAATGTGACATCCAAGAAGATTATGCTAATTAATTATGGCATCATATTTTATACTCATATCTTTGATTCCAAGTCCTATTCTCTTTCCACTGTTATCTCTATAGTGGATAAGAAAAAACATCACCATCTGTGGTCCGTCTCAAGTAGTGCTGATGTCAGTGGCAGTTCCTGTTCTTCCACAGATCTCACTTGCCATAGCTCATATTCCCTCCATCCTTCAGGAGGAGAGTAATTTCCCACTCCATCAACTCTATTGTTCGGAATTGCCTGGGACACTAATTACAATATAAAACCTAGAGGAAAGAAAGTAGAGAGGGTGAAGGGAAAAGTGGTTTAAGGCATGGACATTGGGACTCAATACCTGTTCTTTAGTTGTGCAAACTAGGACAAATTGCTCAATTTCTCTTATCTGTAAAATGGAAGTAATCAATACTGTTTTATTATAGTGCTTGAAATATCGTGAGCATTGCACATATTTATTGTTTTTATTATTTTTGTTATCATTATCCTTGCCATTAAACAAGATACTGATGAGCAGCAGAGTAGATATGGAAGAGAATTCTATATCTCCATTTTCCCTTAGAAAAAAGACAAATATCAAATCATGCCTCACAAAGATACTTAAAAGTACAGAGTAAGTTCTAAAAAGTGAGCAAAGCATTTATGTATCACACTACGCTTGGGTAGCAAAGAAAACAGGAGCAAACCTGAATGAGTTGGACAGGAACTAAGGGACCTTAATGACTCAAGGGGAGCTAAAAAGTGATAGTTGTTATTAACTTGCTTCTTTCGAATCTTGAGTCTGGTGAGTGGAGTGAAATTTTCCTTCTATCAGTCAAGAGAATGACAGGATAGAGCATAAAATCTTTATGGGTGTCACAGGAGCTATTTTAGGAGTAGCGGCCCGTTCTGCATGACGAGATCTTGAGGAGGTGGATGTGGGAAATGCCTTTGGTACAAATTTTGTATGACTGTGTAGGTAGTGTTTTAAATATTGTCTTCTCCCAAACGCAAAACTGTGCCCAATGCGTTGTCAGTTTCATCTCTGCAATATCTGGGGCGTGTGTCCAATTATTCATTGATGTGAAATAGAAGAAGTACTATTACTTCTCTATTTCAGCTCTTGTTATCAATACCCTCATCAATGGCAACTGCTTCTTTCTCGAAAGTTCTGACTCTCGTTTACCTCCATTTCAACCATCTTTCAGGGGTTTCAAAATTTATTTTTGGGAGTTGTGATTGGGGAAAATTCTATGTTTCATTAAAGTTCAATCCTATTAGCAACAATGTATTTTTTTCAAAACGAACTTATATTTTCTAATTTTAAAAGTAACGTGTTTATAATACATTTGGAAGGTATAAAGAAACAAAAAGAATAAGAACACCACATCTAATTCTATCATGCAGACCTAAGTATATAGTTTTAAATATACTTTTCAGACTAGAATATGTAGCTTCTTGAATACAATTATATTTTCAATGTAACTATTTTTAAACAAAAGGAAATATAAATGCATGATGTTCTATAATCTGTTTTTTTCTCTTCACGATCAGGGATGTATTTGCATGTCAATAAATGTGTCATTATTTAATAGTTGCATATTCATTCAATAGATACTCAATGATCGTGACCTCTGTGCTATGCTCCATTGAACAAATAGTGAACGAATTAAACCAAGTTCCTCTCTTTGTATACATTTGTTATGCATAGAAATTGGTATCCTTATTTTCTGGAAGAAACGTACGATTGGACTTGTTCAAATTAATTCAATTTTGCCCTCACGGAGTTTATACAGTCTGGGAGAGGCAGACATAATTACTCAAACATTAACTGCAGTTCTGTCAGATTCTATACAGGAAAAGTATAGGGTGCCCTGAGAATATGCAACTGAGGGTTTGAGCTCTCCTGGTCTTGGGGTTTGCTCTGAAAGCTGAAGGATGAATGGCAGTTAGGTACAGGGTTGGTGATGATGGTGATGATGCAGGTGGAGGACAGAGAAAGTGCAAAAATCACAGCTCAAACATGATCATCTCATGACTTTTCTGGGGGTTTTACTTAAAACCTGTCAAATCATAGAGAGGAGAGGCACCATTGTTGAACTCAGCATGTTTAGTCACAGACTCATTGCTATTTAATCCGTCCCCACTCTCCATTCCTCCAGATCAGCTCTACTCCAACTTTGCCATTCCTCAAAATGTCCTTATTTTTATTATATAATTTTCCCAGGAATGTTCATCTTCCTAGGACATTTAGGATAGTCTCTAATTCTAACTTCTTTTCTCACAGGGAAAATAGCAACTTTAATTAAAGAGACTATGTTTTGACTTTGATAATTAGGTTGGTGTTATTAAAAATTATTTTGGAAAACTTAAAGATTTACTATCATTTGTTTTAAAACTATTTCTCAAATTAGTGGAGAAAATAAAAACACCAAAAAACCTTTTTGTAAAAGTGAGTTAAATTGTCCTATTAAGACATAAGGGGGGCTGGCCCCGTGGCCGAATGGTTAGGTTCGCGCGCTCCGCTGCAGGCGGCCCAGTGTTTCGTTAGTTCGAATCCTGGGTGCGGACATGGCACTGCTCATCAAACCACGCTGAGGCGGCGTCCCACATGCCACAACTAGAAGAACCCACAACGAAGAATACACAACTATGTACCGGGGGGCTTTGGGGAGAAAAAGGAAAAAATAAAATCTTTAAAAAAAAAAAAAAAAAGACATAAGGAATCTTAGGTTAGCTCAAAATATGATATCAAAGTTGATAATATTTGCAAATAAAATGATGCAAAATAACTGAAAAAATGTTAAAAAGGAATGGTATCTGAAATGTATGGGGCAAAAAAGGAGAAATTGCAATATTTGTATCAAACTAAATTGAAACAGACAGGCAGTCTATATCAATAGAGAAAACTAAATAATGAAAATAACTACCAAAACCATATCTGCTAAATAACATTATATGGCAAAACATAAATGAAAATTAGAAAAATTGGTAAAATCACAATAGTTGCAGCAGATTTAACAATCCCTGTAAGATTTTGACATATGAAGAATATAAAGACAGTTTAGAATATTATAATTAATGCCACTGATTAGTTACCTACTCACCTACATGCTATGTTTTACTTCATATACATGTGCACAACATACATATATGTTTATATGCATATATATGCATAACACATGATACATATTGTATATTATATACATTTTACATACATAATGTATATGCCTTTTGGTTTCATTTTCAATTATATATATATTATTATATTATTATGTGTTATAGTAGTCTATTGTAGTCTCCCTTTCTTTTTTGCTATCAGGATTTGAAAGATATCCTCTCTTAAGAAATTATACAGTGGCTGGCCCCGTGGCCGAGTGGTTAAGTTCACGTGCTTTGATGCAGGTGGCCCAGTGTTTCGTTGGTTCAAATCCTGGCCGCGGACATGGTGCTTCTCATCAAACCACGCTGAGGCAGTGTCCCACATGCCACAACTAGAAGGACCCACAACAAAGAATATACAACTATGTACCAGGGGGCTTTGGAGAGAAAAAAGGAAAAAGATAAAATCTTTAAAAAAAAGAAATTATACATTTATAATTATATAATATGTAAGCAATTAGTGAAAGGCAATTGTATATTTGTTATGTGAGTATGTGCTTATAATTATATATACATACATATGAAAGAGAAAGAGGTATCCTTTCAAACAGTCGTTTAAAAAGAGAGAAACCATAACAGGATCATATAGAATATAATAATAGGGGCCAGCCTGGTGGCGTAGTGGTTAAGTTCGAGCACTCCACTTCAGCAGCCCAGGGTTCGTTGGTTCGGATCCTGGGCGCGGACCTAGCACAGCTGGTCAAGTCACGCTGTGGCAGCGTCCCACATGAAATAGAGATCAGCACAGATGTTAGCTCAGTGACAATCTTTCTCACACACACACATAAAAGATATATATAATAATATGATATAATACCATATATATATGAAAATGAAGTAAATTATATACAGTAGGGTGTACTAATGTATTTTACATAATTATATAGCATATATTATCATATATTATAAGTAATCTAATTAATCTAATTAAATATTTTCTATACTTGCTAAAGATATGCAAATATTTAGTAGACATTTGTAAGTACAAATTTATTAAACATATACATAAATGTATATTTAAACATATTGACTTATTACATATTTATATATTTATTCATTTATTCTCTTATTCAATTATATTTCTAAGGGAAACAGCCTCTCAAATCATGAATTTAAAAAGCAGAGAGAAATCATAATAGTAAACACTGGCTGTGATGATATTAAGTCACAAACACCATTAAAATTTGAAAACAAGATGAAAATGAAAATGTAATATATATGATGATACATATGTTAGGATTTCACATTAAAGTCCTTAAGGTAAAGTGTTATCTTTAAAATTGATATTTAAAAACCAATAGTCCACTGTAAAAAAGGACAATATCTACATACCTACTTCAAGGCGAAGCCCCTCATTTGATACATCTGTTTCCCTTCTAGCCTTACTGAATATTTCTATGTGCTCATATGGGTATCCTGTGCTTGTGCACATTCATCGTGTATGGAATTGAAGTGACCTGTTTCTCTTTGTCCATTAGACTGTTAATTTCTCTAGGTTGTGATCTGTATTTGAATCATCATTTTATCTGAATGAGCTAGCCTGTATCTGCTCTGCTAGTGTAAGGAAAAGAGAGAGATGAAAAATATCTTAGGAAGAGAGAGAAATGGAAAAGATGAGATCGTAATGGGAAGCTATTGATTATTATTCTTTTTAACTTTAAATGGATTTTTGAATAGAACACAAGTAAGCTCACAATAAAAATGAAGTATGTGACAGTGATATTTCAAATGTGATTTTGTCTTCTGTTTTTCTTCTTACTAATATATATATTTTTAGGTCCATTGCCCAATTTACCATACATATAAATTAGCTTCCTCATTCATTGGTAGAAATGTACTATTGGTTTTGGTCAAATTACTTCAGTTTCTGGAAATAAATGTATTTTTACATTTAAATTCAAATTGTTATTGACTTAGTGATGTTTGATTCAAAAAGAAATTGAAATAAACCTTTTAAATGTCTATCTTCCAATCTGTTCCTGATAGAATGATCTTTATTCCTGGAACTGAATCATCTAACTACTCACAACTCCCAGATATTTATTCACCGTATTCTAAAAACGTCATTTTTGTAACATTCCTATTCTATAGACAGAGAAGACATCCTTTAGATATAATTCACCATACTTTCCAGTAAAAGTATACTAAAAAATAAAGCAAGTGTGTAACATGTTTCAATTTGCTTGAATATTTAAAAGCTTTTCCAAAAACACATTTTAAAAAGCCCTTTGGAAAATTATTAGAACTTCACATAGTTATAGACTAAGTCTACTGTTTCAATTCTTGCTTTTTATTTGATCAAAGCTTTATTTCAAGACTATGCTTTAAAATATTCTTTACGTTTTAACTAGTGTCCTATCTTGGCCTTGGAACATGAATTATTTTATAGCTGTATATAATTACTTCTATTTCAAATTATTAAAATTAGATGTTACATATCTAATATTAGATATTTTATATGCCTAATTATGTATAATTATACATCTAAACGCTGCATAGAAATTAGTTGCTTTACCGTTTTGATTTGAAAGAACACCTATCATACTTACTTAGGATGTCAATAGATTCATATAAATGTATAGTTTTCCCTCTAATCAAAATGGATCTTTTATTTATCCTTTACATCTCTAAAAATTTATTGTTTGTAATGAATATTCATCTAGCTTGAGTTATATAAGTATCATTCATAGCATATGCAAAAGGAGTTCAAATGAGAAGTTTAGTTTAAAAGGATGATATTTTTACATTCAAAGGGTGAAATAACTGCTATTATATGGAAAAACATAAGATATCTAATATAAATTATCCTATTTCACTAAAGCAGCTGAAAAACATTTACATAATTTCTGTCTTTTATACTTCTACTTTATGTTTGAAGACCTCACTGCTCAGAGAAGACCAGATAAAAACTTAAGTTCTTAAGGGATCATTTAATATAAATCTAGAACATGATAGCTGTAAAAATTTACAGCAATGGAAAAATCATCAACAAAAAGCAAACCTCCTTTTCCCTGTGCCCCTCAGTCTCATTTTCCCATTATAACCACTGTGAATAGTTATTTCTATATTTCTTTAAATGATTTCCGGTTTAAAACTGAACCCTCTCTGTTCCTTAAAGCTGTAAATAAGAATTCTTGGTATTCTTAATTTTATAGCCTAAAGATAGACTTAAAGCCTGGTTAATGGAAAATGCCAGAATTTATGATCTCATGATGTCCCCTTTCTCTGGGCTTCTGTGCCTCTACCTACTTGTGCCTGCTTTTTTCCCATCATATTTTTTATTATTGTCTATATAGATCCCACTGGAAGATCTGAGCTTATGAGAAACACGATTCAACTAACGATTTAGAAAGATTACTCTGACTGGTAGGTTGAGAAGAAATGGAAGAGACACAGGCAGAAACAAGGAGATGAGTTAGGACACTATTGCAATAATCCAGCTGAGATATATTAGACAGTGTCATCAGGCAGGTGCTAAGAGCTGATCATACACTGGATATCTCTTGATGTTAATCCCAAAAGACGCTGCTGATGGATCAGTCATGGAGTGTGTGAGAAAGACAGGAGTCAGGAAGGATTCCAAGGCCTTTGGCCTGAACTTCTGAAGGATAGAATTGCTAGTTACTGGGATAGGGAAGGCTGTGGAGAAAACAAGTTTTGGGGGGAAATTAAGGCATATGTGAAACTTGGTTTGGGACACATTTGAAATCTCAAATGCTTGTTAGACATTTATTTTAACTGTCCATTGCTAAGATGCCAAATCAATATTTATAGAAGTTTCCTACTGCTATCATAACAAATCACCACAGACTTTTAGGCTTAAAACAACATGCACTTATTATCTCACAGTTTTCATGGTACAGAAGTCTGGGCACAATGTGGCTCAGCTGGTTCTTCTCCTGGGGTCTCACAAGTCCAGGTCAAGGAGTGAGCATTCAAGGCTTTTGGTTTTGGAGGCTCCGTGGAATAATCCACTTCCAAGCTCATTCAAGTTGTTGGCAGAGTTCACTTCCTTGTGGTTGTGAGATTGAGGTTTCCATTTCCCTGCTGGCACTGAGCTGAGGGCCACATGGCCCACCACATCAGAACCAAAAATGGCACATTATATCCTTCTTACATTGAAATCTCTCAGACTTCTGTTTCTGCCGCATAGCTCTTCACCCAGCCAGGAAAATTTCTCTGCTTTTAAGGGCTCATGTGACTAGATTGGGCCCATCTGGATAATCCAGGACTTATTTTAAGATCTGTAATCTTAATTATGTCTTCAGAATCCCTTTTTCCATGTAATATAAGATATTCCCAGATAGGCAAAATCAAGAAGTTGACATATTGGGTGAGGGGTCACTCTTCCCACCTAAACATCCAAATTGATATTTTTAGTAAGCAGTTAGACCTATCATGTATGGTATTCAAGGGAAAGATCCAGAGCAAATACGAAAATTAGAGAAGGCGAGGCATCAGTCTATAGATGGTATATAAAGCCATGAAGCTGAACAAGATCACCAAAAAAGGTAGATAGAAAACAAAAGAGATCTAGGGACTGAACACAGGATTACTCCAGTGCTGAGAAGGTTGGGAACCAGCAAGAAACTGCAAATGAGGAAAGGCTGAGCACCTGGGCAGAGAGGCTGGTAAGAGAGTACATGGGGAATGTCTCTCTTTTGATTGCTTTTATATTCTCAGTGAATTAGCAAAGTCGTGGGCTAAAAGAAAGGGAAGAAAAGGAGGTATTAGAGGTTATAAAAGAGAGGAAAAGGAATAAAATAGACAACCAGGTAGAGTGGAAGTATAAATGGATTAGGAAAATGTAGTTTAACTGCTGAAAGTTAAATGAGTTGATGACATTTAACCAGTGTTAATGGTTTACATTGCGTGCAATTTCTTTATATTTCCAACAAAGTGTTTACATAAATACCTTCCCTCTTTTTTCCTGTTTTAACTTATTTATACTTGAATGGTTCTCCCAGGATTCCTCTGAACACTGATACAAAGTGTGTCTCTTCCAACTCCTTCCTTCAAGTTTTGCTCAAATGTCAACTTCTCAATAAGACGTACCATAACCAACCCCATCCCTCCTGATTCCTGTTACCCTGCTCCAGTGCCCCTTATTTTCACAGCACTTATTTTCAGGCATACTAATTTAATTATTTATTATTCATTGCCTACCCACCCACCTCCATAATATAAACTCTGCAAGGGCAGAGATATTTGGTCACTGATGTATCCAAAATTCCTAGAATAATGCTTGACACATGGAAGACAATTGATACATACATGTTGAATGAAGAGAGAAATTTTCAGTTAACTGTGAAGCCTCCAAGATGAACTTGGAATATGGAACTTAGAAATATATTTAGATACTGGAACTTTGGAGTGCATACGAGTAATTTGGACCTTTCTATATTTTTACAAGTCATCAACATATTCCTATTACTTGAAGCCATTCGGATTGATGCAAAAATATTAAACGTGGACAATAAAATGAAGTCTAAGTATAAATGCAGATAGTAAAATAACGTCTACGTACGCAATTTCAGAATTCTAGAGTACCAGCATTTATGTATGGAAAGTGCAAGAGGAACCTAGTTACATCAGATCAGAGTTATTGTGTGTAATTCTGCATGCTATATTTCAAAAGGATATTGATACAGCAGAGAACTTCCAACAGAGGGTGAGCAGGACGATGAAGAGTATAGAAACAAGTTCAAGAAAGTGTAGACCTTAAGTCTGAATGAAATAAAGAAGACAATAAACTGTTAAAATTTCAGGTAGAGGGAGAATTCCCATAAGAACCAGTTGGTGATGATTCCTGGGATTCAGATATGGGGTAAATCAAAGGAAGATCTTTACAGCAATTAGAGATGCTCAACTATGGAAACAGTTTCCAGACACAGCGTCCACTATGGCTAGCTGGTTGAGTTGGTGACAAATTATTGGCCTGGTCAGGCGTGTGATTTGATTGGGTGAGAGTTTGCACTAAATAATCTCTACGATCTTTTGCACATTATAGTTTGACACTTTTGTAGCACAAAAGTTAGCTTTATGTAATGAGTCAACCTACCTTAATTCTAAATCAAAACAAAAAGAATGTCTTAAAATAGGGCAGGAAAAGTATCAAATGTGAGCATTTGATTCTAATGGTTTTTGGATCTTATCTTCACCCATAAGGGAAGTTCAACAACATTTGAAACTTTAAGTTCTCCTAAGCAGTGTACGAGGAAAAAGTTAGTTTAAAAAAATCTGGATCATTTTTCCTTTAATAAAATGTGTGTTTCTGTTATACTCTTACAAGTGATACACTAGGTGTATTTTTTCTTTTTCTTGCCTTGTTTTTTAAAGGAAAAACATCAGCCACAGAAAACTGAGTGATGAGGAAGATCTGGGCATTTTGCCTGCTTAGTTCATTAATAAAAAGCTTCTGAGTCTTCCTGTGCCAGCCATCAGGGTGAACACGAGGGATTCAAAGAGGATTGCACGAGGAGTCAAATTTCTGCAATAAACCCAGTTACTGAGTCCCACATCCTCTCTCCATCTCATTCCATCTGCCGTCACCAAATGGCAAACAAGCAGAAGAAAATAAATCTACCTGCCTCAAGCATGCTTAGTGTTCCAAATATATGAGTTAAAATGCAAATTTTGAAAAAAAGGAACTTTGGGGGATACAAGGATAAAGCGGCATGGTGAGAGATACCTGAGATACAGACATCAGAGAAGCCCTTGTCCTAGGGCAGTAAGGGCAGAGTAAACCCTGTGCTGACTTCCAGAGAAGCTGCAAGGAGAGACTGCTTCACCTCTATCTTTCTATCCCAAGATGCCTTAAATCATTTTAAACACAGGTAGAACACCAATAATGGCATTATGATATATATCTAGTTCTAAGCAGTAATGTTTTATTTTCAGTATTACACTCAAAACATCAAATTCTGCTTACCACTTGTTCAAGGAATATCCTTTTTATGTGGCTCCACTGTCTGTGGCTACTGAGTTCACCTTAATTACTAAATTAATGCATCTTAGTTCACCTGGAATAAATTTTTTATTTGCTTTTTAAAGCATGTGGTCCAACAGCAAGAACTGAAACCAAAGATTTTTCATTTTATTGTCACATCAGATGCTCTGTTTAAAACTGTTAGACATTTAGTGTATTATAAGTCCTGTTATCATGAAGCAATATATTGCAGTAGGATCATCTGTTGTAACCTTGCTTTTTAAATTAACTGAGGAAATATTGTTTACAGTACAGAATAAGTTACATTCAACAGTGCCGTTCCATTCATTATGGGTTGGATATAAATTGGACAACAGTCATTTGAAATACTTCTGATGTATTTTTAACACCTTTCCATCTTCCCTTTTGATATTGTGCATGTCTGATCCTGTGCGTGTCTGAGAGCCAATTGTGTAGCGCGAGCAGGTCTGATGATGCCCTGGTACACTTTCTCTCTTAGCTTTTGCATAGCTTCAGCCTCCTTCAGAGGCGCAATTCAATAAGCACTGCTGTTTTGAAACAGTGCCATTTAATGAACTACTTAGAAACCCTTTCCTATTGCTTGTTTTTATCTCTATTTCTTTCTTAACCATCGCATTCCCATTGTGAGATAAAAGTGAAATGTGTTTAATAGCTACAGCTGAAAGAAAGGCTCTGGCAAGTGGGTTCTGGATGGGCTCGCTGGTACTTTTAGAAGGTTTGGATGGAGAGGCTGTAACCTGATCAACAGTAAACGCCATCTAGGTCACAGTTTTGCGGCTGCTTCTGGCACTAAGATATTGATTCTCTACTTCTATGTCTCTTTGATGTCGCCTTAGAGCATTGACGCAGAAAAAAAAGATATTGACAGATTTTGCCAGATATACAGTGCAAGGTGTTGCTCTTGGTGGCAAATGCAAAAATGGAATTTTCTTTTTGTTTTAGTACTGTATTGGAAAGTAACCTGTCCTCCGATACTATTTGGTTATTTTAGACTAATGTTGTTCAAATTTTATGGGAGTGAGAATTTATATAGATTCTGTAATCTGATTGGGATTAACTTGTTCCAAGTAAGAAGTTTAATTCCTCAAAACTCCCTGGACTTTTAGATTGTATTTTTTTTCACTCTTTACTAAAAAAATCTGGGAGAAATTTAACTACCATAAATGATTCCATGTCTTTTAAGAGAAATCACAGTACATTTGGCAGAAGCTCCTGAAAAGTTTGAATTATACATGAGCGCCCTAGTCCATAGTTCATCTTACACGGGAGCCCATTTCTGTTGAAATGCATTAGGATTTTTGGCTTGTTTATGTTAATGAAATTCTTTTTACTGCCTCTCTTACATATTTTATGGCCAAGCACACACCTATAATTTTATATTTCTCAGAAAATATTTTGTCAGAGGAGTCTGAGAATTTATTTATGAACTACTTTCCAGAGATGGGTTAAATCTTACTGATGTGCCCTTACTTTTAGGATGCATTAACTCAATGACATGTCACAACCTTTGTTAATCAAAATTGCTTTAGCTGTCTTTTTGCAAAAGAGAAGAAAATGCCATTCTTTTATTAGAAAAAGATACTTATGAGATTTCCATTTTCTTTACTCAGCATGTAAAATCATCTTGAAGACTAAGAAATGTATAGAGAAGACGATGCAATATAAATAATCTTAGCTATCCTTCTAAAACTAACTGGCTTCCATCTGGAGTTTGCACCCTCATAAACACTGAGTTTCTAACCTAGTCAGTATGTGCTTAAAAAGATCCCTCTGAAGAAGTGTGGCTTTTTAATCCCTTCTTGTTCTATGGCATATTTAGTTCAATTGAAATTTTGGCTTCTGGAGACATATTCGAAAGAGATGGCATGACTTTCAGCTCTATATCACAACTATTTGTCTATCATTCAATCATAAGCAAATTTTCTAAATTACTGCTTGACTATGTATTTCATATATGTGTTATTTCCATGCTAAAGTAGTTTAATATTTACCAATGTCTTCCTCTTTAAAGAGAGATACCATACTTGAAACACCGAATTGTATTTGAATTGCCTGGTGAAAGGAAAACATAAAATTATCTAGTGGCAGAAAATAACTTGTGATGCAGCAAAATGATAGAAACATGTGAGTTAAAAACATTGGAAAGAAAATAAATCTCACAATGAGCTGCACGCCTGGAATCCCCCAAAAGGGATTATATTATAATAACTTAGGTTTTTAGTTTCGTATCTGAGGGCTCATGTTAAGAGTTACTTGAATAATAGATTGGAGAGTAAAATTTTAAAGAAGTCTATTGGGGCCCTATGCACCAGGATTCCAGTAGGCAAAGCATTGAAGATACTGTTTCTTACCTGAGCTTCTTCATGTTTTTGATTGTGATTAAGTTATACCACCTGATTTGTTTTTGAAGACTAATATGCTGAGAAAATTCTCTGACTTTGCAAACTCTTCACATTATAATTCAACAAGGACAATATGGTTATGAGCAGTGTTAATGAACTGAAATTTATAATTCATGATTGGGTAGACCTTAGGGGTAGTCATTTTGAGATGTTCAACGATAGCAATGAATAGTTGAAACAGCAAAGAAATGAATACTATTGACTTTCCGAATGCAGAATGAACTACTATATCTGATGGTCAAAAAGGTAACAGCGATTTCCAGAGAGGTGATTTTGCTTTCTTATGTGACAAAAATAGCTATGTGTTTTATTTTTCACTGAAAAAGAATACTAGGCATGTAAAAATGATGGAATAAAGATGTGGTTCATCTGGTTTTATAAATCATAATTATATAATCATGGATAGAACAAATTTGGGAATTACGTAAAGAGTGAGCTTTGGTTCATCTTTGGGCAAAATAATTCTCCAACCTTCTTATTTTCAAGAACATAAAGAACACCCTGGTGTGAACCTAACAGAATTATATTCTGTGCTCTCTAAGAAATGTGTCAATAAGTGCTTCCTGGAGAGCTTTACTAGTTGTCCTTCATGAGGTTGTTTTTACATATGTGGCCACTGTGAACTATTTTGACTTGCCAATATTCATAACACAAAGCAGAGATTTACTTTTAGTAATTTGGGTGACTTCTTGATTCCTAGCTTGTACAGTGATTGCATGCCCGACATGTTGCACAATTAAAGTTTCACTGTTTTAATTGTTTACATCATCTTCTTATAAGAAAAAATTAAAAATATTAACAAATAATGAAAAATTATAAAATTATTGTAGAATTATAAAGCATAAAGTCGAGCCACAAAATGAAGAAACATGGAGTTTATAATGCATATGCAACATGCTAAATAACCTATAAATAAATGTAAAATAATGAAGATAAAAGGAAGAAAGAGGTTTAAATTCTGATGTGAATTTGAAACCCAAACCATAGGTTATAGGCTCATATCTGTTTATTACAGAGCAGAATTCATTGTAAGAAAAAATAAAATTCCTTGAACATTCACATATAACCTATTATTTCCTCTGCAAAAGGTTGAAAATAAGTGGACAATGGCTAGCAACACTAGCCAAGATTCATGATTTTCACTTTTTTATTTTTTCGTTGGCCAGTTTAATCAACTAGGTAAATTTCTCAAATTCAGTGATCTAAAAGGTGAACACACATCAACATCCAAGTGGCAATTCTGATTTAAAAGAAGTTAAACTTAATGTCTACCTCATACTTAGAATTTATAAACAGAGTTTAAATTTATAACTGAAGGGTTTCATCTTGATCTGGGTAAAAATATATATGAGAAAATAACATGAGATAAGTAACTTAAGATATGTCTAAAGATTACATATGTAGCTTTTTAAAAAAATCGAAACATTGATTAGACAATAAGCGAGTTCTGGAAGGGTGAGTTTGCCCTTGTCTTTTTATTATATAACCAATATGCAGATTTGTGACAAAAAATTGGTTGACGTTATATTATTCAAAACATATATTGCATTGATTCAAAATGACCAAATAGAGGATGTGTGGAGACTCAAAGATGACTAATTTTTAATACTAATCCTCATTTAAACATTTTAAATATTCAGTCTATTTTAAGGAAGAAACATTTTCTAGCCGATTAAAATTAAGCCCAAGAAATAGAAATTCGAAGCTTTAAACCTCCCCTCTTTGGTCTCTTCTGTGACAAGTGTGTAGCAAGAAAAAGCATAGGCTTCATAGTTGCAATATTAAACATATATTGTGAATTTTTGTAATTATATAATTGGCTGAACTGAAGAATCCTTGATAATTGATACTTTCTGAATTATATAATTTTTTAAAGTCAGATTTGTTAGAGTATAATTCATATGCAATATACATTTATCCTGTTTAGGTACATAATTTTATGAGTTTTTGCAAATGTACACAATCATATACCCATATTTATGTCACCCCAAATAATTAGCTCATGCCCCTAACCTTAGACCCCGGGCACAGCTAATCTACTTTCTGTCCTTACAAGTGTACCTTTTCCAGAATCTCGTGGAAATGGAAACATATAATACATAACCGTTTGAGTCTGGATTCTTTTATTTAGCTCAATATACTTGAGACGTATCCATCCTGTTGCACTTAGTAGTTTGTACACTTTTATTCCTGTGGAGTATTGTGTCACAGGGATGTCCCAACATATGTGCCTTTAGACCAATATTTGTGTTCTCTTTCCCAGAAAGACCCTGAATATAAAATACTGCCTTAAGAAAATAGTATAATAGTAGAAAGTTCTTTTTATTTTCACATTGTGCATTTTAAGGAGGCCTTTAGAAATAAAAATTGCATATGCTCACCTTCTAAAAACGTGGACATCGGTACTTTTGTAGAAAAGCTGCAAATAATAATACGTAGAAAGTGCACAGGCTCTCTAATCAACATCCGAATTCTCTTTGAGTATGCTTAACTTTGAGTCCATCAGAAACAACTTCGGCTTGGCCACTGCCGGTGAAATATGTAATGTAATTAGGGAGAAGCTGATTCAGCACAGATAACTCCAGAAAAGACTGCCCAAGACCTTTGTGTACCCTTGCAGGCATCAGAAGCAAGCTTTCTTGGCTCAGGCTTCTGTTTGTTTCCAGTACTAGTGCTCTTGATTCTTCTCTTTGGCATTACTGCATTTTGTAGACTTGTTAAAATCTCTGGCTCAGAAATATTTTTTCCAATTTCTTACTGTGTTTACACCTGAACTGCTAAACACAGCTACCACTTAAATATTGTTAAAGGAACAGTGACCTATAATGACCATTTTATACCATGAAAGCCCTGCAAAACACTTGTGATCGCTGCCAAGTTTGACTCTCCCCGTAGAGCCTATTGTGGGAATTACCAAGCTGAAGACTACAAACTCTAAATTAAATTCTCTAGCTACATTATTCAGAGCTAAAGAGACTCCGTTTACCTAGTACAGCTCTATGCCAGTGTCCCTTATGTCTAAATGCACAGGCAGACATAAGTCCTCCCCCCCAACAATCTTACAATTTAAAGAAGGATTTTCCCGCCTGCTTACAGCGTTACTATTACTATTTATTAGAACTTCGTAAGGCATTGACCTTGATCTGCTGAGTATTTTTTTTACATTCTATTGATTACTGTAAATGCTTGTTTATGTCATGGATGATAGAAGATATCTATCACCCAACTTGTTGTGCCGCACATCCCCAAAGATATGACATTGTTCAATTTCCAATTAATCCTGAAAGGAAAGTTATCTTTAGGGACAATTATTTAAATTACAGAGTTAAAGACATAATAAGTTTAGAATGAGGTAAAAAGAAAGGAAGAATTTCAAGAATATTTCAGTGAGTTGTAGCTTATAGCAATTGATAAACCCCGTAATTCCTTTAAGCTCAAGAAATAAACCACTAGGAAGTTAATGATTTTAATAGACTTTCCCATGCTCTAATTTCTTTTAAATATATCCAGTGTTGTTACCTATAGGCAGATTGACCAATTATATAATAAAGTCACTGAAATCAATTAACAATTTGCTAAATTTAAATTTTAAAAAAGTACTTGCATGTCATTTTCACCTTAACAATAGGAGATTTTCTTGATATTTGCAAAATTTCCTGATTCTTCCACTAGGGTTTATTGCAACTCCTATTTCCATGGATGACTCTGATTAAGTCAAGATTTATCATAGCTGAATTAGCATTAACTTCTTAAACGAACTTACAGTTGCAAGCCTGGTGGACATAATGAAAGGTAAAGGTGCCTCTAAGAGAGATCCATTAGAGCCTAGCTGATTGCATTCATGGCAATCTAAACTCAGTGTTCCAAAATCCCCCATCACAATGAGACAATGGAAAAACGAAATCTGACTTTTGTTCATGGTTGGCTGAGTAATTTTCCAAAGCATTTTTGTGCATTTTTTTAAATGCAGCAAAATACACAGGTATAAGTGTTATGTTAAGTACATTAGTGAATTTAGAAAATAAAATAACACCATATTTTCAGAAGATTCCTTGAAAAGAAAAGAGACATAGAGAGACCAATAATTTCAAGGAAAGTATTTAATTGTGTGGTTTTCTCATACATTAGAAAAAGCTCAACAAAATAACTACATATTTGCATATACTATAACACTTTTTTCATAGCCACAAAATCAAATAGAGTTTAAAGTTTAGGAGATATTTTGCAAAGTTAAAATAAAACTACACAATTAAGGAAAAAATGACATATGAATATTTTCCTCTGAAATTTTCAAGCCGATAATTGATATTGGTGAGTTCATTATGAAATTGCTCAGCCTTCCTACTGTCAAGAAGATTGGATATTTTATTTATACCTTAACTATAAAGTTGCTTATATACGCATACATAACTAGGGAAATTTTCCAAAGAGAAGATGAAGAAAACCATCTTGTAAATAAACTGATTCAGCATGTTTTCATCAAGTGTTTGAGAAATTACTGGAAGGATAAAGAGCAGAGGAACATGAATTTAGATCCAACTGAGGCTTCCATAAATATACCAAGAGAGAAATCAAATGAGAAAACATAGTTGATAGGCACAGGGACATGCTTCTGCTAATGAAATTTCAGGAACTACTTGGATCGTACACAGAGCACATCGACACTGTTGCATGTCATGCAGAATGCTTTAAATAGAGTAGCCACACTGTATTTTTATGTGCACAGAAGTTGTACATGCATATTTTGGCTATATTAGCCTATTAATTATTTTTATAAACATTTATTGTATTATTGTTTAAAGTCAAACAAGGTTATTACATTGTTTACTTTTTATTGTTTCTCTATCAAGTCTATTAATTTAAAATTATTTTATAATTATTTTAACAAGAAAACTGCTTTAACATTAACTACTTTTTTACTCATTCTCTTCATTATATATATTTTAAAAAACCCAGAATAATACATGACATTTATGAGGGAAAATGTCAGTCTTAATCAGTAAAGTATCAGCACTACTGATTATTTAATTCAATTTTATTGCTTAAAATTAGGTATGCTAGCTCAAAGTAAGGTAATAACATGATCTGTCATTGTTACCTAAGCTGTGTCCTATAAAATATTATTAGGCATTTCTTTAAAATAATTAATTTCAGCATTTTTCTGTGAAAATTTATTTTAAATCACAGTAAATGTTCTGTTATACCCAGATCTCGGTATTTAATAGAATTCTCCAAGTAAAGGAACTAGAGCTCCTCAGAGAAATGACTGACTCTGGGACTGAGACAGTAAATTCCAAACATCAGCCTGGAGCATCTTGTAGTGACAAAAAGTAAGAAAATTGCTAAACATAACATACACACACACCCCCCTAATAATGTCAAAGGAACAAGAAATACAGGGACCCACTGAAAAAACTCCCAATAGCCAAAGCGAGAAAAATTTGAGCAACAAAATAAAATAATATTGGATTATAACCTAAGTGTAAAATCAACAATCATGATTCCATACTAATGTAAAGAAATGATTGAATAAATAGGTTACAAATCCCAATCCCTTGTCATAGACAATAAATTCCAACAAAAAATGTTAAAAGCAAAAATAAGATGGTTAGAAGAAAATACAAGTAATTAGGGGCCAACCCAGTGGGATAGTGGTTAAGTTCATGGGCTCCACTTTGGCAACCCAGGTTTTGCAGGTTCGGATCCCTTGTGCAGACCTACACAATGCTCATCAAGCCATGCTGTGGCAGCATCCCACATAGAGAGTGGAGGAAGATTGGCACAGACGTCAGCTCAGGGCCAATCTTCCTCAAGCAAAAAGAGGAGGATTGGCAACAGATGTTGGCTGAGGGCCAATCTTCCTCACCAAAAAAGAAAATACAAGTAATTAGAAACAAATTCTGGGGTGGGAAATATCTTCCAAAAAACTAACACACCCCAGAAATGATAAAGAAAAAAATATTGATTTCTTTGTATGAAAATTAAAAAGAAAAACTACCAACAGATGAAAGACGCAATACTCTAAGCGAAGAGATAGCTACAAAAGGACAGTTTTTTGTGACATATGCAACAGGCAAATAATTAAGAGCTCCAAATATAAAAATGGCAAATAAATATAGAAGGAAACAATATGCATTCCATGTTAATGTTCAGCTTGACTATGATTTAAACAAATGAATTTTACGAAACACTCTTAAATTAGGTTGCTCTGTCAGATTCACACATGCACACACAGTAGGAGAATAGGGTGTAGAGCAATGGCCACTTATATACAATATTACATCAATTGTAAGCTGATCCAGTCTTTTTTTTTTTAAAGATTGGCACCTGAGCTATCAGCTGTTGCAAATCTTTTTTTTCTTTTTCCTGCTTTTTTCTCCCCAAATCCTCCCAGCACATAGCTGCGTATATTTAGTTGTAGGTCCTTCTAATGTGGCACCTGGGACGCCGCCTCAGCATGGCCTGATGAGTGGTGCCATGTCGTGCCCAGGATCCGAACCGGGAAAACCCTGGGCCGCCGAAGTGGAGCTCGCGAGCTTAACCACTCGGCCCCCGGCCCTGATCCAGTCTTTTAAAACTGTACTTCGACAGTATTGCTTATAGTTCTTGCTTCAGTTCATGCCTCTGAACTAAACAAACCTCTTCTAGGAATTTACCTAAAGAAATACTGTATTTGAACTCAACAATGCATCTTCAAGAGTAGTCATAGCATCGTTCTTTACAACCAAATAAATAAAGAAGTAAAACACTACTTTCATTTCCATCAATGAGAACAGAGTACACAACGGAAGACCCCCTTTAGAAATATTTTGTAGCTCTTAAAATATGGTGCAGATGTATACGACATAGAAAGAACTCTCTTATTAAGCGAGAAAAAAATGTTTCAGAAAAACTGTTTTAAGCTTAAGAAACTAAGTAGTTAAGAACGGTTACCTCTGTGGAGAGATGCGGTGGCGTACAGGGCAATGGTTTTTGGACTCACTTTTGAATCTTCTATTTCTTCAGATCTGGAAGCATTTTATATTCATATACAATTAATAAGGCAATGACACAAAACATAAATTATTATATACTTCCATACCCAGTTCTCTTACTTTTATCTGTGTAACAATATAAGGATAAATAATTAAATAGTGGATAGTCAATTTTTGTTTTTAATGTTCCAATTTAGATGATCCTAAGAAAGATATCAGCTTATACGGTATTTCTCATTCTCATAAAGAAAAGCCTAGATTCTACCTGTCAATTGAATTTAGGAGGTGAAAATAGTTCTGCTTTAAAATAAATAATTGTACTCAATTTTATGTTAGTCACAATGTATTCAGAAAAATATTTTCATTTGTAATATTGATACTCTAGTTTCTAAAGGTTTATTCAAAATTACTTGAATACTTTTGTGCATTTTAATTAAAACTATGCCTACCAATAGCACAATCCTGTATTAATCTATGTCAATCTTTATAAGAAGCACATATCCAAACAAATAAAATTTGCATACGTATTAAAATAATTTTGCCACTCTAGTCCTAGATAATTGCTTAGGTCTTTTTTATCTTAAAAGTACCATGAACAAATATGAATTTTCGATGCTAATGAGCCTGTATTATTCCAGCCCTTAAGGTGATATAATGAAAAGCTTACAATAAAGAACCTTGAAATGGGTAAAAAGTATCAAGACCCCAAACACCCCTTTACTCCTCTACATAGCTTATTGTTTAAGTGTTATGAAAATTCAAAGAAACAATCTTAAAGATTAAATTTTAATGAATAATGAAAGCCATTATAGCTACCAAACTAGTGAGCATCAAAATAATGAGGGTATAGAACTCCCCCAAATAGACTCTGGGGGAGGAACAGAAAGACCTACCAGTTACTCACCTGCTGTTAAAATCTGTGCTTCTCTACATTCAGGGATCTTGCTAATGTTTTTAAATAAAATATGAATGTACATGTATGATATGGATTATCTGTCATTACTGTAGAGTCTTGTCAATATATTGCAGTGAAGATAGCAAATATAAATATACATAGATTAAGAAAAGAGGCTGTAAAAGACATAAGTTACACCTTTCATGCTTTATATTTTGATTTACTGACACCTCTGAAATATTGACAGTGACCGAGAAGGAAAATACACGTTAAATTAAAAGCATCCCTTGAAATTAAAAGCATAATGACAAAGACTAATAGATTTCATTCCTGTTTGATCTCTGTGCTGACATCATATTTAGCTTGGTAATTTTAGCAAGGGACATTGAATCAATAACTCAGTGATCTCAGCTTTGTTGATGTTCAATTTTATCTTACATCATCTATAAAACATTTATCAGCAACAATTTATAATACGAATGTTTGAATCTGAAAGGTTTGGGTACAATATCTATTGAAATGATAAACAGCTATTAGTTCATATATCTCTGCTAAGTAATGTTAAAAGTAAACTCCTAAATGGATGCTGCAGAATCATTCAACACCAGAAGCAGAGTACATCACTTTATCATATTTTTGGCAGGCACAACACCAGGATAACTCAAATTCAAGGGAAGTCAGCACGTATCTATCCAAATTTGTTTTATTTATTAAAATGAAGTACTGAGTTATTCTTGAAGAAAAAAAGAATAACAAAGGAAAAAAGAATCATAATAAGCAGAAGCACTGAGTTCTTGTAATATCTTAAACATATTATATTCTGATTCTAATTTAGACATAACTCACATCAAAAATATATACATGATCCCCAAATTCTAAATACAATATCATTTTCCCTTTGCTCATATCATCATTCCAAAGATATGCATTTACACCTTTGATTTTATTCAATTACCAGTGCTTTTCAACATTTTTTCTGTAAGACTCATTATCCTCAAACTAGTGCTAAATGTTACACACTTTATAAATTTTTCTAAATGTTTATTTTGTACTTATTTACCTTTTTATTGGAGAATTATAATATTTATTTCTGCTTAAATAGTAAAAGAACTGAATTGAAGATGTTAAAGTTATAAATGTAAATTGTTCATGTATTTATATTGTGAGTTTATTTCAAATGTAAATGTGTTTAATAATTTGTTGGATAAAAATAGAATTTTTATTCTTGGTACAGGAAAAGACAAAAGCAAGCAAACTTTTACTTCCCATAATGTTGCTATTTCTAGAAAAAAAGTAAATAGGGTGGCAACTTAAAAAAAAAATCTTTGCTTTATAATAGCAAGGGGATTAAAAAAAGAAGATTGCTGGGAAAAGCAGACAAAACAAGAGAAATAAACAGAGATCTGCGTCTGTGACGTAAGTAGAGGCTCTAATATTACATGATAAATTGGAGAAAAGATCGAAAGTCATACAAGAATGGGACACACTTTCCCAAGGGGTAGAATTAACTCGGGTACAGGATAGTTTATTTATTTATTTATTTATTTATTTATTTATTTGTTTAAAAGATTGGCACCTGAGCTAACAAATGTTGCCAATCTTCTTTATTTTTTTTCCTTCTTCTTTCCCCTCAAGCCCCCCAGTACCTAGCTGTAAACTCTAGTTGTGAGTGCCTCTGGTTGTGCCATGTGGGACTCCACCTCAGCGTGGCCTGACAAGCAGTGCCATATCCATGCCCAGGATCCGAACCAGTGAAACCCCAGGCCACCGAAGCAGAGCGCGTGAACTTAACCACTCGGCCATGGGGCAGACCCTACAGGATATTTAATAAAATCTCTTAAGTGAAAACAGAATCATAAAAGAGCCATCAATGAAGTCTGATAAAGACTATATACCCATTCATCTGTGCTCTCCCAACCTACTCTCATACCTGCCAGTGTTCAAATGTTGATTTTCTGCAGCAGGAGAAATGTCTGAGACAACAGAGATAGACACAGAAAGTTACCCACACTATACGTGGGCAAACAGAAAAGAAACTTCAAGGCTATTCTGCAAATAACCTTCAATAATTAAAGAGGAAAAGAAGAATCATTATAGGAACTATCAAGAGCTCAACCCAGAGTATAATATATCCTAGAACTAAAAGAAATTTCCCGCAACTCTTTAAGCTATATAATAACTAAATAAGAACATGTGTTTTTAAAAAATGCAATGAAAAGGATCAAAACATAGGAAACAAATATAGAACAAAGAATAAATTCTGAAATAAAAAAATACATTAGAAGCACTAAGGAAAGGAGATAACTGAATAAAACATAGTAAAAAACACAAAGAGATAGACAATATGAAATAGAGGTTAAGATATAGAGAATTAGGAGCCAGCCCCGTGGCCCAACGGTTAAGTCCGCGCGTTCCGCTTCGGCGGCCTAGGGTTCGGATCCTGGGCGTGGACATGGCACCGCTCATTAGGCCATGTTGAGGCGGCGTCCCACATGCCACAACTAGAAGGACCCACAACTAAAATATACAACAACGTACTGGGGGGATTTGGGGGAGAAAAAAGCAGGAAGAAAAAAAAAGATTGGCAACAGTTGTTAGCTCAGTCGCCAATCTTTAAAAAAAAAAAAGATATAGAGAATTATATCATGGCGGAGCAGAGAAGGGTGGAGAATGGATCAGGAGGATAGACATAAGGTTCCAGAACTATGTGATAGTAATTTTAAACATTATTTCTACAAGCTAAACTACAACCAATAATGCAGAATAGCAATAATAATAATAACCTCAAGTAATTTTAGGGTGAAAGGAAAATGCTGGACAAATATAGTATGTAAAATGGATGATGCAAATTAAAGGGTTCCAAGGTCCTTATTTTGATTGAAAGACAGATTAAGAATATAAATATAGATTTTTAAAAACTTAAGTGTGCACCGTCCAATGTCAGTGATACACACCAAAAAATGAGTTATAAGTATATAACTTCTAATCCGACGGAAGTGGGTAGGGAGGAGGGGCGAATTACTAATCTAAATTTAAAAAGTAATCTTCAACATATTGAAAATAAGGAAGGGAACAAGAAGACAGAAAATAAAAGTACAAACAGGTGAGATAATATGAAAAATAAATTGGTAAAAAATACAGCTCAAGTCTGTCAATGATCTCTATAAATATAAATGAAGTAAACTTGCAGTTAAAATACTGAGACTATAAAATGGGGTTTTAAAATCACAGCAACAAAATCCAACTGAATTTGATTTACATGAGATACACATAAAACATGAGAACGTGGAAAATTTGAAAGTAAACTGACGAAAAAAGTATCCCAAGTAAATACCAAAGGAAAGCCAGAAATTTAGATTATGGGGCACAAAGCATCATTCTGATTAGAAAGAGTCACTGCAAAGAGAGGAAAAGGAGCTTTCAAAAATTCTAATTTGCATGCACCTAATAGAATTGCTTCAAAATATATAAAGCAAAAATTCATAGACCTACAAGGAAAAATTTAAAAGCACACAATCATAGTGCCAGATTTCATGAGCTTAACATGTCAAAATTTGAACAGCACAATTAGAAAGCTATTAACTAAAGGGTGTACATTCATTCTGAGAGCATTTATAAAATGGAATATTTATAAAATTATTCATGCATTAAGCTAAAAGTTAAGTCTCAACAATACCAAGGGATTCATAAAATACAGTCTACACACTCTGGCCACAAGACTTTTAATTTGTTCTCAGTAATAATCTTTTATTTTCATATATTCAAAAATTAAGGAATATACTTATAAATAATTTTATGCAACAAAGAATAAATCACAATGAAAATTGCAAATATTTATTAATATTGATAATAGTTAAAATACTACATATCACATCACAACTGCAAGGTGAAATATAATTGTTATCAAAGACAATATTATTCCTATATTTTTATATTAGAAAAGGCATAAGGATGAAATTGAACTAAGCATTCATCTTATGAAATTAGTAAAAGCACAACAGAATGTATTTAAGGAAAATAAACAGAAGTTAATAAGTATAAAAAGATAGAAATCTAGGAAAAAAAACAAACACAATACAGATGATTTTTTTCTGTGAAAACTCTAATGAAATAAACTTGCAGAGAGATTTTTCATGAGGAAAATAGAACATGAATAAGTAACATTAGGAAAAATATAAACTAAATATTTACATAAAAGAGCTTGACATGCTAAGAAGATACCATGACAAAATTTGTGCCAATAATTTTAGAAACAGACAAAATGGTCAAATTCTCATAAAAACATAACATGCAAACTAACTCAAGAAAAAAGATAAATATTTCTATAAGTTAAAGAAAGAGAGTTCAATGTTAAAATTTATCCCACCAAATAAAACATACATATATATAGTTCTTACAGAAAAATATGATTCCATAATTTCAAAATTCTTTCCAATTTCAGAGAGGAGAAAAATAGGGAATAAACTCACTCATTTATAAGACCACCGTAAGATGGATCTGAAGCCAAAGTCAGTGTAACAAATAGAAATTATTTTTATCTCACTCATGAAAATGGAAGCAAAAATTTTAAACAATATGTTAGCAAAGTCATTCTGGCAATGTGTAAAAAATGTGTATTAAGGTGTGCTGTGATTATCAGAGGAATGGAAATTTTTAGTGTGTCAATTATTACAATTTTAAAAAGTAAGCTAGAGAAAGAGAAAAATCATATAAATATCTTGAAAGCTGCAGAAAAAAGCATATGATGAAATTCAACTTTCACTTTGTTAAAAAAAAAAAAGAAGCTTCTTGTAAACTAGGAATAAAATGAGAATTCCTTAAACAGATGAGATGATTCAACGCATTATGCTCAAATTTCTGATCAAGACTAAGAAATGTTCCGTTTTAGTCTGTTGGTAATAACAATTTCTAGTTCCATACCTTTGGGAATTATAGAAATTATTTCTAAATAATCTCATACATCAAAGAGAAATGCATAATGCAAATTGTAAATTGTTACTGGTATAGACAATAATGAAAGCACCGTGTGGTTCTTGATGTCCTAGTCAGTACAGGAAGACAGGAAAAAATGTTGTTTCTAAAAGACTACATGAAACTGATTATGAAGATGTATATCTCACTGCATAGAGAATACAATCAACTTTATAGACATCTTTTTGAAAACGTTAAGAAAATTTAGCAGGATGAGGGACTTTAAGAAAACCCATATAAAATTAATTTCCCTTTTGTACATCATTTATAAACCATTCAGAAAAATTAAAAGCAATAGCCCTTAAAATATCAATTATCTAGACATAAAATTCAAAAACATTGAAAGAACTCTGTGAAAAAAAAAATAGAACGTTTTATTAGTAGACATTAAAGGAAATCCACACAAACAGAAAAACTTACCTTGATCGTAAAGAAGACTCTATATAGCAAATGTGTTAATCCTGTAAAAACTGATCTAAGGATTCACAGTAATTGCAATAAAAATCCCAGTAGGGCTGTTGGGTAGAACTCAATAAGCTGATTCAAAAACTTATGTGGAAACTTAAAGAACCAAGAATAGTCAAGACCTCCTGAAGAAAAGGATGAGGCGAGGGAAGTGTCTTACCAGATACCAAATTCTTAGAAACCGCTAGTTATTCAAACAGATATGTATTGGCACAGGAAGAAACTAATTAGCAAGTAGACACTAACAGAAAATCCAGAAACAAAGTGAGAGGGAAAAGAAGATATTTTTTCAATAAGTTGACAACTATCTATTTGGAGAAAAAATAGGTGCCTACTTCATACCCCAGAAGAGTAAATTGACTCCAAATATACCTGTGACTTAAATGTAACAGAAAAAAATGTAAAAAACAATTAACAGAAATTTGAAAATAGTTATTTAAAAGATTTCTTTAACAAGACACAAAAATCATAAACCTTCAGAAAAAAAGAGCACAAATTCCACCATGTAAAAATAATGATTTTTATTTATCTTAAAAACAGCATAAAAATTTTTAACAGGCCACATATTGCAAATACCTTCTTCATTCTCTGTCCACTTTCCTTGCTTTATATTTCTTCAAAGCAACGATCATCTTCTAATTAGTATTATTTCACACATTTATTTTGTGTATTCCTCCACTAAATATAAGATCTCCGAAGGAGGTATTTTGGTCTACTTTATTTTATATTGTGTTCCAGACATGAGAAGAATGTCTGGCAAGTTGTACAGGATCAGTAAATATTTGTTGAATGATTAAACTTATGAATCAATACCAAAAATAAAAAGACAAACATCTCAACAGAAAATGACCAAAAGAAACAAACACCATTTTACAGATGATGAAAGGTACAGGACATATAAATCAACAAATGGAAAAATGCTCAAACCTGTTAATAATCAGAGAAATGTGAATTAGTATTACAAGGATATATCACCTTCTACTCTCTATAGATGTTAAATTTAAGTAGCATATTATTACAAATTTTGACGTCATTGGGAATCCTGTAAACTGCTCACAGCAATATAAACCAGTGTAACCTTTCGGAAAATAATTGAGCACTTTCCTGAAAAGCTGACCAGCCATCTACTTTACAAATTAGTAACTCCATTTCAAGCATGTACCATAGACAATGTCTTGCAAAAGTAACAATAAACCAAGTACTATCAAAGTCATAACAGCATTGTTCATAATAGTAAAACAATAAAGGGAAAAAGTCAAATGTCCACTGATAAAAGAATGCATATATTAATTTTATTATATTCACAGAATGGAAAACTAGACAACTATTATAGTTGTCCAGTACAACTACACACAACAACACTGATAATATAAACAAAATCTTGAGAGATAAAAACAAATTGCAGAACCCTGTCATATTAGGGTTCTCCAGAGAAACAGAACTTGTAGGATGGGTGTCTATCTTTTTCAAGAGAAATTTCTGGGTTTTTTGGACAAGGAATTGGCTCCCACAATTATGGAGGTTGGCAAGTCCAAAGCTGCAGAGCCGATGTTCGTGTTTGAGTCTGAAGGCCTGAAGCTGCTGTAGAACCAGGAAGAGTCACTGTGCCAGCTGGGAGGTCATCAGGCAGGAGAATTTCTCTTACTCAGGGGAAGGTCAGCCTTTGTTCCTATTTAGGCCTTCAATTGATTGGATAAGTCCTGCTCAAATTAGGGAAGGCAATCTGCTTTACAGCCTGCCCTGATAGTCTAGTGGTTAAGATTGCGTGCTCTCACCCCCTTGGCCCAGGTTTGTTTCTCGGTTAGGGAACCACACCACCCATCTATTGGATGTCATACTGCAGTGGTTGCCTATTGCTGTGATGCTGACAACTATGCCTCTGGCATTTCAAATACCAGCGGGGTCACCCATGGTGGACAGGCAAACAGCAGCAGAGCCTTGTCACCAGAGGGTGATGGAGGTCTCAAAGAGACTAGGCAGAGTTCCACAGGGTCGCTAGGAGTTGGAATTGACTCCATGGCACTAACAACAGCAATCTGCTTTACGCAGTCTACCGACTTAAGATGCTACTTTTATCTGAAAACACTCTCATGGAAACACCCAAATTGACCAACTATCTGGACACTTTACGGCCCAGTCAAGTTGACACATCAAATTAAACATCATACATGGATGTGGTAAAACTTTGTTTTTATAAAACTCAAAATTAAGAAACATTAACCATTAAACTCTTTAGAAAAGTGTATATACATCATAAAATATAAATGTAGAAACACTGCAGTAGTCAACACCAATAGGCAATGGACCCATGCCTACATGAATCTGAAGGAAATACATTGTGATCCAAATTTAGGGAGAAAGGAGGGGGACGGACAAGCAGGGGAAACTGCACTATGCAAAATCAACCAATTTTATGTTAATTTTTATAGGATGATATTGGTACAGAGATAGATAAGAACAAAACAGAAAAACCAGAAGGAACTTGGTAGCTCCCAAATTACACACATTATATATAATACACATATGTATGCATGTATATATGTACACACATATATATATGAACTTTCATGCATTTTGCATTTATTAAATATTCCTGGGGAAATAGAGATAAAATAAGACCACATCTGCTCCTTCTCTGAGGGTTATCATCTATCAGAACTGTGAACAAATAAACATCGCTTAATAGATATTATGAGGGAAATAAATCATTACATGTAATCATATTCGGGAGTAATTAAGTAATGGCATCACAAGCTTGGGAGGCATTTTTCAGTAACATTGAAAATTCAGTACAAAAGGCTAGATGTAGTCACTTAGGTAATTGAATATAAAGGGGTATTACATGCCACATAAAAAAACAACGTCTCTTGAAAAACTTATTTCACTTTCTTTTTGCTCCAGATCATGATAAAGAATACATTATCTATAATGTACCCATTCTTTGGAAGAATAAGCACGTAGCCCTGATTGTACAGTTTGGGCTCCCAGGAGTCACACCTACAACAACCATGTGGGGGCAGACATGTTTTATTATTGATTACTTCAGAACTTTGATGCCCGACTATATTTGAGTACAAAACTATAATCTCTATGAATTTGCCATCTGCTGTTTTAACGTCATCCTTGGAAGACATGGGTTCAATATTTAAACTGCTTAAGAAAACATGCTCCAGAAAGTCATCAAACATGGAAAATTATAGAAATAGCAAATACATTTAAGGGGAAATAAATATAACATAAGAGAGAAGAAAATATTTCCCTATTTATAAGGTATCTGTTTGCAGTTACACACATATAGAGAGTGACTGTCAACTCTGCTAATTTAAAGTATGGGAGTTGTTTGGTGATTAATGAGCATTCTGAATCTGTTTCTTTATTGATTCAACAATAAGATATATTTTGATCAGATCTTTCCTTATTTTCACTTAAAATTGTTATCAGTAAAGGTGTTTCATGACTTGCTTATCATTTGAACTATGTAAAAATGGACTTGGCTTCAGAGGACCTTGTGCAAAAATCATCTACATTTTTATGTAAAATACAGTGACAAGCACGGATCAAAAAATACCCTTAATTCCACGAGCATATGTACGCGAAGACGTAAATACACACATGTATCTTCAAGTTCCAGTCAGAAAGCGTTTACTTAGTGCTTACATATGACAAGGCATATTGTGCAGAGTTTATTAGAGACAACAGTTGTGAACCAAAATGAAAATTGTTGTTTACGTATCTACTTACTTTTAATTGTTTTTGAAAATTTGGGTAATGCTTAATATATTCCAGGCACTGTTATCTCACATTACCTTTAGGTTGGTACTGTCATTATCCTCATCAGAAAGAGATGAAACTGAGGCACAGAGAGATTAAGTAATTTTCCCAATGTTGCACAGTGTCAGTACAGAAATTTGAATAAAGCTTTCTGATGTGGAGCCTGCACTGTGAACAATGGTATGCATTGTTACTGGTATTATTGTTATAATATGGTTATTGGTACTTACTTTATAACAATGTACATTATTTCTTTTTATTAAAATAATGTTTGAAAACAAGAAAAAAGTGTGCAAAATTTCAGCATTGTGGGTAAACACTATTAGCATTTTTTTGTGGCTTCCATATTTTTATATATTAGAAAATCAAATTACACTATTTTATGACTTTAAAGTTGGCATTATGATCTATCCAGATTTTGTTACCTCTCTGTGTCAGTAAATATTTACCATGACATCAAATCCAGATCCACATCATCCTTTTAATGACTGTCAAGTATTTACTGGTATGGATACATACCATAATATTTTCTAACCCACGTTGTTAGACATTAGATTGATTCTTATTTTTTACTGTTACAGACAATGTTTTCAAAGCTGCAGTAATAAAAGTATAGTTTGAAAAGAATTATTCCCTGCACATCTTTGGTTTTGTTCATAGCACCCAGATGTCTAATTTTGCAAATAGTTGGACACATATAATGGCATGTGCTTCTTCTAACAGCCTATACCCAGACTGGATATGTTCATAACTACATTGCCAGTCTTCTTAACTAGTTATTTTCACATTCTTATCATATCTAAACTGCAGAGATCAACATCTACAGAGAAAACACCCTGTGTTTTGTTGCTAAGGGCTTTAGAGAATGCTAATAAGTATTAGATAAGTCCCTATGCAAAATGACATTTTTAAAAAATATCTACATGGAAAGATAATTAATGATACAGTGTGTTTAATTATAAGCCACAATTGGTAAAGACTACACCCCTTCCAGTAAAACATAGTGTAGTCCTTTGCATGTAGCAGCTATCCATTAAATCCTGTTGAACTAAACAATAAATTAAAGCATAAATCACCATATATAAATTTAAAATAAGCAGTATTAAGTAGGACTAGTGTTTACACAAAAAGAAAACTCATAATTTTTGTTAAATGTCTCAAATGTCAAGCCAAAAATATCAGACTTCATGTTGCAAAAATGGACAGCAACTGAAATATTTTGAGTAGATGAAACCAATTACAATATTCAGGGTAAATCCACTGAATGATGACCTAGACACAGGATTTATTATAATTGAAAAGTGTCTGAGCATATTGGATCCAATAAAAATTTAAAAAGCAAGAAAACAAAAAACATGTAGGAAGGCACTAAGCCTGAACAATCAACAAGAAAGGCACAAGAAAGATTGTAGAGTCAAGATGGTTGTCAAGGAGGAGGGTAGTGCTTGCAGGGGGTACATGGGTTAAGGCTCTTCCTCTCTCTGAACCCCAGGGCAATGATCAGAGCATGGACTTGTTCAACAGGTCATCCCAATGACCCTAAATGTAGGGTTTCTTCATTTCCCTAACATTCATTACCCAAGTCCCTGCCGTTTTGATGAACAGAAGCAAACTATTTATTAATGAACTAATCTCTTTAGAAAATTAATTTTCATGAAGACATGTTTCCTGATTAATAATAGCATTCATGCATACTAATTATGTTAATTTTGTCCATTCTTTTTCTAATTATTATTATGAACAATCAACAATACAATATCCAAAGCTGTGCCATGGAGACTCTAACTACTCATAATTTTTTTTCACAATCCTATACCACTTTTCTGAATCCCAGAATCTGGAATCCAATGCCTCTTTTGCATCTCTGCTTATGTTTATCACAGAAATTCCAAACTCATCATTTTTTTTCTCCCCAAATCAATGCCTCTTCCATTTTTTGCCAATCTTAATGATTAAAACCATTATCAACAAAATGGCTCATGTCATAAATCTAGGAGTCTTACCTGACACTCTCCTCTTTCTTTCTGGCCTCACATCCTATCCATCACAAAGCTTTGGCTAATGTCTAAAATATTTCAAATTTATATGTGTATTTCCATTACCATCACAACCATGCCACTCCGAGTTACTATTATCCCCTCCCTGGACATCCGCAATGGGCTTATAACGGATGTTCTCACAGCCACTCTAAATTCCTCTACCCAAAACTTTCTCAACACAGAGTGAAACATTGAACACACAAGTCTGAACATATAAAGCCCAGCTTCTCACAACCAGATCTTCAAAAGCTACAGTCGCCCTAGGATAAAATATAAATACCTAATGTGAATAGCAAAACTCTTCACCTCACCTCTTCCTCTCCTTTGCTTTCCCCTCTTCTTCCTCTTCATTGTGTTGCAGGCACAAGGCTTCTCATATTTCCTACCAATGACCATGTTCTTTACTGCTTGAGGGCTTTCCCAAATGAAATTTCTCACCCCTTCCCAACAAAATATTCACAGAATACATTCAGCACACGGATAGTTCCTATTCTGGCCTAACTTTTAATGTGCCTTTGCAGGAAAGGATTTTCTGATTCTTTAGTATACATGAGCCCCTCCTGTTATGAGTAATCATTTCTTTCCTCATTTATTTTTTGTTGAAGAAACTTATCACATCATATAGTCATATGATTTTTGTATAGTGTGTTAAAAATGAAAACATAAGAACATTTAGGGTTTGCTTAACAAGAGTCTGGAGATGGTTGGTTCTAAGTGTGATTTGGTAACTCAGTGATATCAAGGCTCTGTATCAGCATTTCTGCAATTCCTGTGACCATTCCATCGATTTCCAAGATGGTAGCCACAATTACAAACACTATGGCTACCTGTCGGTTATATATGTGATGAGAAAGAAAATGATACTCTTATGACAAGACTTTCCCCTTATCAGGGAAGAAAATAACTACCAGAATTCTTCCCTCTCTATCTTTTTGGTAGGAACTGGTCACATACCCATCCCTAGACTAATAATGGTAAAGAGAAATGGAAATACCACTACTGGCCTAGTACCAAACATCATGATAGTATCCTATGTAGACAGTTCTCCAAATGTCTTACTGGCCTTAGACAAATCTCCTGTCACTCTACAACTGACAATTCGCATGTGAAAAAAATGCATGGGAGGAGAAGGAACTCATATACAAAGAAATTGTGTGAGATGACTGCTTGGCATATTAAATTTGAGAAGATGGCCATGGGATACACCAGTGGAAATCATAGAAAGAACTTGAGATTATTTAATCAACTCCCAGGTCAGTAACTCACTCTACAGCATTCATAACTGACAATCATATATTCTCTGCTTAAAGACTTCCAGAGATGAAAATCTCATTACTTTCCATACTACTTATTTGACTTTTGAACTAATTGCTTTAAGGTTATTTTTCATTGTTGTCCTTATTTTTTCCATAAGAGGTGATGAAATTTCAATGCATATCCCTTAACTACTTCTCAAGTGATGTACTTTTGAGAGAGCTTCTCTTTTTCTTGATGCCTTTGTCTTTTGCTATACTCTGGTTGATTAAAGCCTATCTTAAGAAATGTGATTCCCATAATGCACACAGACAAAAAGGAATCACTTCTTTTATTCTGAAACTTTCGTGCATGAAGCCTCAATCTGAAATCTACATCAATTCCACTTGTTTGATTTTAGAAGATGCTTTACACAATTAACTTACATTGAACTTGTATCCAACTAAACACTTAGCTATCTTTTACATAAACTATGTATAAGCCAGGTTTGAGAACTATTTTTTGTTGCTGGTTTTGCTTTGTGTTTTGAACAAAATCTGATAAATAGCACCTTTTTAGACACTATGGAAATCATAGATTAGACTGTTGACAAGGTAGGGACAGTGTGTTGTGGTAAGTCCTTGAGACCACTCTCTCAAGTGCTAGTGATTCATTAACCAATACCAAATGGGCACTGCTTTTCAATAAGCTTCAGATCCACACAGCTATACAATTAATCACCTAATATTTTCCCATTTTCAGTAATTAAAAGCAATATATGAGGTACTTGATCATTTTCCTTGCTGAAATGAAAATAGACACGTTTTAGACCATTTCTTAGATGTGCATGGTTAGTAAAGTTACCATAAATAAAAAGAGAATGAGATTGTGCTGGACAGGATGTTAATGAATTTCTCTGTTAGAGATCCACTTTACTAATTCTTCCAGAGATTAATGTTAGATAACCTTAGCGATTTACAGAATTTACCTCTTTAATATTGAGAGAGAGAGAGAGAGAATGAATTCTATCTCAGTTCTTCTGCTATAGTCCCCAAATGTTACCATTCTCAAAAAGTATTGATATTGGCTTCACAATAACATCTGCAAATTCTTTCAGAATTCTAAGATTTGAATCCCTTGAGTCTGGCAATTTTATTGCATCATGAATTCATTAAAAATATTTACTTTAACCTTTGTAAAAGAAACCAAAACATGTTGACAAAATCTCCCCTTTTCTAACAAGTGGAAGTGTTTATCTCTGCAACAAACCTTTCAATTGTATCTAAAACTAATGTTTTCTATTCCTTCCTTTTGAATACCTCAGTAAATATATATAAGTCTAGACTGTCAAGCTTCCTTTATTAACTGAGACGTTATAAAAACATTGGCCCATCACATTAAAGTGCAAAGACATTGTTAGGCCTTGAACTTACTAATATTTTCTTTGGCTCTGACTTAGGGAAGCATAGGAAAGATATCCAAATGGGTAGGAGCATAACAACATATTTCAAAAAACAAGCAATGAAAAACATAACTTACCTATAGTTTACCTGATTGTGACAAAATTCAACCACTGCTAAAATATATTATATGACTGAAGTCATACTGGACTGTTCTATGGGTTCCAAGCATTTCTAGGACAGTAATAAACCATGGAAATGAACTGCAGTGAGTTAAGTGCAAGCGACAAGAGAGTCCTTCACAGTCTGTTGCTATGTTTGTAAATAGCAATGATGGAATTTGAAATGATAATTAAGCTTCGAATAGATGGAAGAGAAGGAAAAACTAGAATCAAATGTTTTTCCTAATTCTGCCTCTACCACTCAAGCATAAAACCAAATATGTCACTCCAAGACTTTAGTCACTTCATCTTCAAAATGAGAAGACTATAAAAAAACTCTAAACTCCCTTCCACCTCTAAAATTTGATAATTCTAAGTTCTCAGCAATCTTCACATTTAGTTTCCTGCTCTGTTTGCTGGATTGTATTGACTCTCTGAATTAAAAAAAATAAAAAACGTAGCTAGTTAAATATCATGTATAAAAACATGGATACATCCTGTTCCTGACTTCTTTTTTTCCTGTATTTGACCACTACATATCTGAACTGATGAACTGAATTTAATCTATGGTGCCTAACACATTCTTGCAATGACTAATCTTTATCAATCACCCGTTTGTTGTGCTAACTTTGAAATAGCTGTTGATAGTGTGGTTAATTCATCCAGTTGTAACAAAAAGAATTTAACGAGTGTTTGAAGTGTGTGTGATTATGCTATTTGAAAATTATACATTTTCCAAGATAAGGATTAAACACAAATCAAAGGAAGTCAACATTTCATTATGAATGGAAGTGATTATACGTAATCGGCAAACTTTGAAGCTTTCTACGCTGGCGTCCTGAATAATCAACACTGTTGTTTTGTCATTATCAGTAGGATTGCACTTTTGTAGCTTTTGAAATGACTGCTGTTTGCATAGTTGAAGGTAAAGAGGAAAGTTTGTTTTCCCACTAACATTTCATTGATTGTTTGCTCTTCATTGATAGTTTGGGACTCGTTATCTCCCTGGCAGCTGGACTTTTTACCTGGCGTATATGAAGCGGTTTCATTAGAACCTAATTGATTTTGCAGTTGACGAACTCGGTGCTAGTGTGTGTCTCTTATAAACTATTTTGGACGTGGACCTTCTTTCTCCTAGTGGTATCAGAAAAATTGGCTCAGTATTTAAATGACAGCCTACTGAAATAGTAAAAAGTTACTTTGAACCAGTTCTGATGTGGTATTTATTCCTTATCTAAAGCAAAGATATTTCCTACATCACTCCTTGCCAAGTTTTACCTCACAAAAGTTGATTATTAAAAGAAGTGATGAAAGTTTACGTAATTCATTTTAGATGTCAATGGCTTTGTGAAATGGGAGACAATCTTACAGCATGTAATCAAAAAATCTTTTGAGCACCTTGCTGAGTTTTAGTTTAATGTTTTTCACAGGTAAACCTAAAGTTTGTTTCTACGCATCTAACTCTTAACTCTACATGTTTGTGTGTGTGTGTGTGTGTGTGTGTTTACTTTTTATGTCTGGACTTTTCCATGGTGACTTTTCAGCATTTAGACAATATTTTTGGCTCTTTTCTTTTTGAAAAATGTTTATTAAGTCAAAATTACAACTTGATATAGGCGGTAGTTCTTTTATCAAACTCAGTATACCTACTGGCCTATTGTAAGAAAAATACAGCATGTTTGACTTTCCATAAGAAAACCCCAAGACGTAATGAGCTACAGAAAGTCCTAAGTGAAATACACTGGCCTATTATTTTGTTGTCCATGGGATTTAATAACCATGGGGAAAGCATTGTTCAGTGTATGGGAGGGCGGCCCCTTCAGGGGAAATCTTAAATCCACCAGCAGAGCAAAATGAGAAACTCCTCTCTCTTCTCAGTCTTACTCTCTTTCTTTCAGGGGCACTAAATTCATGGCTTCAAGTTGATTAAATTAAAAATTCAATTAAATACAGATTTTTAAGTGGACAGCACTTGCTTTGAATGGAATAGCATCTTTTGAATTATAATCAATTTTCAGAAGAAATATTCATCAGATATAGCCATTGCCAATTTCTATAAGAAGTTATTTAGCATGTTTTAAATTAGAAAATTTAATATGCACTCCAAAGATCAAAGGACCAATAGTTAAAAGCTAAATACAAATATCCTTGTGTAATTTTCTATTATTCTGTTATATTGAGGATAAAAGACTATCCAGAATGTTGTGTCCAAAGGAATATCCTTTTATCATTTCTATATTTTTAAATTTCCCCCTACACTAATTATTCTGCACACTTGGCCCTTATTATTTATTTTAAATTGGAGTACACAATACATAATTCTTTCACAAAATTCTTTATTATAGAAAAACATCCTGCACTTCTAACATCAAGAATTATGTTAAAACCAGCTGAGCATTGTATTTATCTTGGCATCTGAAATAAACATGTATATAGAAGGAAAAAATATTCAGAAAAACTTTAAGAGATCTTAAAGTTATGTTTTAGCATCTTAGAGATGAAGTAGCTTTTAATAAAATATTATATGATATTTGAAATTGTGTGTGGACATTGTGTTATTTAATGATGTAAATTGTGGGGTCTTTCCATAATTAAACATAAAGCAAACCAACAAATAAAAAGTGTTAACATTGAATTTGTCTTAGGGACATGTTCCCAGAGCTGATAACATAAATTAAACTAAGGTTTTCAGGTACTTGGATGAACAAACAGCATTCTGAAATATATCCTCCATCAATTACCTCCATCTAGGAGATGGAAATCTCCAGCATTCATCATGCCTGTCAAGTGGCTTGGCTTATTGAAAAGTCCGAATTAGATACACTACAAAGTCAACATCCTGAAACACATAGAATTTAGTCAATGAGATGATCAAAAATTACAATGGGACTTTGCATTTTTTAAGGATAACAATTATGTCCTCTGTTTGAAATCCCAGCACTTAGTGTATTACTTAGGCCTTGCTATGTGGTCAGTGGTCAGTATATATTTATTATGTTTGTTTTTGTTGAATTAGGAGCTGATTCCTGTAAAACAAGACTAAAACAGACTAAAAAGAAGAGGTGTATTACATTAAATTTCTTTGAGCTTGTGGCTGATTTTATTAGGTACAGTATGCTATACTTTAAGACTTGGCTAAGTGACCAACACACAGGTCTGTATTTCTTTTACTTCTTGAGAGTCACAAATGTTGATTACATTTCTGAATAATAATGGGAGAGAACCTCTGCTATATTTTTAGTTACAGAGAGATCTCTATACCACCTTGTGGATTAGTTTTCAGTGACTTCAAATGCATAATAGGCCAGTCTTACAAAAAGGAGCTGAAAGTCAGAGGGTGTGTTATTTACTTACAAATTAAATTTTTGGTTTTTGAATATCCAAACATTCTAAAAAGAGATGATTTATGACATTTCCTTATTTCATGCACATGTAATAAAGACGTCTTTTTAGCTAGGAAGAAATAAGCACTATAAAGTTTGCTCAGGAACACGATATTTGAAAAAGGTTAAAGAGTAGAGTTTTATAATTAATATTTATAGCTTTTAATTCTTATGTTTATAATAGATACAATAATCATTCTAGCAACTAGCCAACTGAAAAATAACTGAAAAATGATATTTATTCCAATAATTTTTGAATGTCCTCTTTTAGCATTATTTCTACCAACAAATCCTGCTGATATCATAAATTCAACATAGAATTTATTTTCCATTCTCTTGTTGTTTCCTCTCATGTATTTCAGAGCAGGTGAAATTTTTTTATTTCTTCAAAAGAAATATTTTTAACAGGGTCTTCTCTATCTTAATTCTTGAAGAATTTTTTAGAGAAATTTATTAATGTAACAAAAATAAAATATGATGTATTATTTTTAGCTTTCTTAAATATTGTTGGTGTTTAAGAATTTTGGTTATCAACTCGTACATCTCCAAAATATGGTTCACTTTAATCAATAGTCAACTTTTAAAAAATTTTCTAAGCAATCACACATTATACTTTACTAATGAAAATGAATATGTATGCTCCATGCATGTAATAAAAGCATTTTAAAATCTTACATGTATGCAAAAAAATCTTTCTGTCTCTCTTCTCTCTCCTTGTCTCTTTCTCTCTTTTTCTCTCCCTCTCTGCCTCTATCTTTCTCTCTCCTATAAAAACTTAATTTCATTATGGAATGCATCTAAGAATTATTACACCCAGAAATTTATGGAACTTATCTTGATATCTTAGACATAGTTAGTACTAACTCGAAATATTTGTTGATTAGAACTATACAAAATATTTTAAAGTCTTTCTTATACTTAAATAAATTTTCAGTGAGCAATAAACAAACTCTTTAGAGAAGTTCATAAATGTATATTTTTTATATACTGGAAAACCTTGGATATACATGTGTAATAGAAAATACACCTACAAGGTGAACTTGTGCATATATAAACTAATCTTTACTGTACATTGGAAGGAGAGAGACAACCAACAGAAGATTTCAGGTTCTGCAGGAAAATATTTTTAATGAACACTGCTGTAACACTTTCCATACTCTAAACTGGAATTGTGTAATGATAAAATTTAACTAGTGCTAGATAATTTTTCAATCCTTCACAAATACAGGATGATAAAAAATGTCATCTTTGACCTTCTCCATATTTATATTGTGTGAGAAATACCTAGAAAACCAAAAGCAAGAAAAATATGGGAAATTTCTTTGATGAACTCTCTCTCCAAAACACAAATGAGATAGGGCCACTGGTACAGTAACAATGAAAGCATTGTGAGCAATGTGCAGAGACCAAGAACTCTTGCTCAGTATTTACTAAGATGAAATAATGATACCAGAGCTTCACCATAACAGGTGGAAGGATGATACAGTAGTTAAGAAGAGGAAACTCTTCAGCAAGACACGTAAGAGTTCGAATGTGGCTTCTTTTAAATAGTTGTGATACTTGCGCTCCATTTCTTTTATCATTGTAGCTCCAAAACTGTGTGGATTATTGAAGAGGGTGAGTCAATATCAGATAGCCCAACTCTCAACTATTATCCTTCAAAATGTTTTCATATTCTCTTAGAGGTGTGCTCAAGGGAGGTATTATTTTTTCCCCCTAAAAGAATACACTTTCAGGTCTGGGAGAGATCTTAGTGAACACATTGACTCACCCGTTCACTTAGCAGAGAAGGAAAACGAGTCTAGAAAGGCTGGTGAATTTTAAAGATGAAGCAGCGAGGTAGTCACCTTGAAATAGAACAACAGTTACTTACATCTCGTTTTCAGGGTTTTTTTCCCCCCACAATGCCAATCATGTATCCTAAGCCTTGTTAGATACTTAAGTAATTTCTCTTATAAAAAGTTAAAATAGAAATTTTGCTTAAACTGATAACTTCCTCTCTTTCCTTCCTGTCTTTTCACTTTTCCTTCTTGTTTTCCTGTGCACCAAACTCTGCCAACTACTGTATCGGTGTCTAGGGGCTCTCTTCCCAAAGTTGGAACAATTTTGATGTAAGAATTTATATAAACTCCTATTGAACACTTCTTAAATCTATTATTTTTGTTCAGAATTTAGGCGAGATTTTTAAGTACCAATTAAATTATTTGAACATTAAAATAACTGTTCACAGTAGGATTGAGCAATTTTTTTAAATTAATAGACTTTATTTTCTAGAGCAGTTTGAACTTTACAGAAAAATTGAGTAGGAAGTACAGAGACCATATACTCAATCACCACTCCCCCCTCGACAGTTTCCTCTATTATGAACCTCTTGAATTGGTACATTTGTTGTAACTGATGAACTGGTACATTATTATTAACTTGAAGTCCAGCGTTTACATTCGAGTTCACTGTTTGTGTTGTAAAATTCTACGGACTTTTCCAAATGTGCGATGTCATGTATCCACCATTAATTCTATAGGCTCATACAAAATAGTTTCCCTGTTCTAAAACTCTCCTGTGTTCTGCAACTCTGTCCTCAACCCCTGGCAACCACTGATCTTTTTACTGTCTCTATAGTTTGCCTTTACCTAGATGTCATATAGTTGGAATCATATAGTATCTTGTCTTTTCAGAGTAGTTTCTTTGAATTAGCAATAAACATAGCGTTTAAGCTCCCTCTATGTCTTTTTGTGGCTTGAGAGCTCATTGATTTTCATTGCCCAATGATTTCCCATTTTATGGACGTTCCACAGTTTTGTATCCATTCAGCCCTTTGAAGTCCCTCCTACTTATTTCCAATTTTGTTATGAATAAAGTTGTTATAAACATTCGTGTGCAGGTTTTAGTGTAGGCATAAGTTTTCACCTCCTTTGGGTAATGGTTCAGGAAGGCAATTGCTGGATGGTACAGTAAGACTATGTTTAGCTTTGTTAGGAAACTGTCAAACTGCTTTTCATAGTGTCTGTACTATTTTGCATTCCCACCAGCAACGAATGAGAATTGCTGTTGCTCCACTTCCCCATCAGCATTTGGTGTTGTCAGTGTTCTGGATTTTAGTCATTCTAATAGATATGTAGTAGTGGTATCTCTTGTTTTATTTTTCAATTCCTTAGTGACATACAATGTTATGCGTCTTTTCTCATGTTTATTTGCCATCTGTACGTCTTCTCAAGTGAGATATTTTTTCAGACACCAGAAAAGCATGAAAGAAAAAATGGGTAAGTTGGACTTCATTAAAATTAAAAACTTCTGCTCTGTGAAAGGCATTATTAAAAGAATGAAAATACAAGCTCCAGATAGGGAGAAAAATTTGCAAAACACCTATCTGATAAAGGAGTTCTATCCAAAATATAGAAAGAACTCTTCAAACTCACAATAAGAAAACAACCAGCCCAATTAAAAAGTGTGCAAAACATTTGACTAATCAATTTTTAAGGCAGTGAACATTCTACACTTGTGAATGCAAAATTAATTATAGCGCTCCAAAAAACTGCAGACCTACTAATTTTGCACAGATTTTTTTGTTTTATCAGTCCTTAATGTTTTTAAAAAGACTATTCTCAAGCTTACAGAGAATGAAATGGATCACTCAAACTTCACTAAGTGGGAAAAACAACTCTAACACAGAATTAATAAAAATGAGAAAAAATGTCTTATATTATTATCAATATAGGTTAAGGCCAAAAGAATATTGTTGATTTATTATTAGTTTTAAATATTAGCTCTATTGAGATATAATGTACCTGATATAAAATTCACCCTTTTAAAGTGTACAATTCAGTGTGGTTTTATTTATTATATTGGCAAAGTTATGCAACCATCATCATCTAATTTTAGAACATTTTAATCATCCCAGAAAGAAACCTATACGCATCAGCAGTCGCTCCTCACCCACTTTCCTCCAGTCACTGACAACCACTAATATACTTCCTGTCTCTGTGCATTTGCCTATGCTGAAAATTTCATATAAATGGAATTATACACCACATGGTCTTTTGTGACTGGTTTCTTTCCCTTATCATGTTTTTGATGTCCATCCACGTTGAAACACGCATGAGTACTTCATTCCTTTTATTGCCAAATAATATTCTACAGTGGTGATTTATCATTGACTTAGAAAAGATTTCATGCTGTCTCATGCAAGACGTCTACTGAGTGCTGACCATGCGTAGAAGACTTTCTTCAGACACTTGGTAATTCATTAAAAAGAAACGGCAGTTGATTTTAGCAATGGAAATATTGTTATCAGAGCCGGGGTTTTTTTTGATGGGATAAAAACTAGTCTTCTCAATTTTTCAGTATATATTCAAGGATGCAGCAGATACGATGCAAGGATCCAATTCGCCTTCTTCAATACGATTTAAACAAAGACAGCAGCCCCTTCCCCGAAAACACAAACAAAATGTGTAAATAGTTATGGTTATGTGCATAGCTGAATGAAAATAAAGGCTAATTGTTGCAAAAGAGTTAGAATTTTTAAAAAATATGGTAAGCATATGGAATTATTCAAAATAAATAATTTAAAATGTATTTGTAAGTAAAGTATTGAATGTTTTCATGAATAGCAAATCTTAAATATTATAAGGTGACACATATATTTTAATGTATATGTAGTTTTAAGTTTTCTCTAATTTGTAGATAAAGCCTGTTAGGAAATGTTATGCAGTTACTTGATAACTCGGTTGGGTAATTTGTGTGCTATTATTCTAAAATACCAACATGATTTTAACATGATATAATGTGATTATTTTACCACATTAAAGACTCATTTATTCACTGGATCAATATTATTAAAATAATTTGTTTAATGTATTTAATATATAAGGTCTGCATCTTTTCCTCATGTTATATTTAACATGAAGAGAAAATACAGTGTCTATACATTAAAGACAAATATAAATTTCAAAGCAAATCAAGTTGATCTGAAATCTACACTAAAGCCTATTTTGGTATTCGTAAGAAAAGTTGCAAAAATGTACAGAAATGGGCTTTGTTGAGAACAAATTAATCAAAAACTATGTTAGTTCTTTCCCTCGTAGACCCTGTCTAGGATCACTTGAACATTGTGTTGATCTGACACCTCTGACTGTTTTCATAGATTTTTATCTGGTGTTCTTATCGGCTGATAATTCCTGCTTAATTTAGAGAAGTCTTGTTGCCACTATGTTATGTAGCTCCTTTGGTGTGACCTGAACTTGCCCACATTAGGGAAATGTGTTACCCTAAATCAATAGATAATAGATTAACTTTCAGCATTTACATTGTTAGTTACAGTATAAAAATAATTTTAGCAATTATCACTATTCCTAGTGATCCAGGGGTTGAATATTCATCTTGTTTTATACTTATCTATGATTTTAGCATCAGAAAAAACAAACCACCAAGTGATTTGCACAATATAAATCACTAGTGCATTGCACTATTGAGACCATGATTGAATAGTAGAAGAAGCCGTTCAGCGCCTCTGTATAGATCAAGTGAAGAATGATGATTATCGGGACTTTGTAATATTAATATCTGTAAAATCATGCGTTTTATAGGGCACTTATAATACAGATGCGTTCCTCAAATAAAAGTAGCTTAATTTGCTGATCCATTATTGTTTGGTTAGGAAAACTATTTTATTGCAAGTAATTTAAGTAGGAAAAAAGTTCTGAACTAAATAGAGGAACTAAATTCTGTATGAAAAGCATTGTAAATAACTTATAGAAAATCAATTATTCTTGCTATAAGAGCGCTCTACATAAATCAAAATGGTTCTGAAAACAATAGAAAATAACCATGGATGCTGAAGGTTAAGAACAAGAAGTTTGATAGGAGTGGGAGGAGATACAGTTAATAGTTTATATCAGAACAATCCTTGATCGATCCATGGACTTCCAGAAAAATTAGCTGAGTCAGTAATGACTCCTACACAATGTACTGTTGTAAAACAAACATCTAAAAATATACTGAAAGTCAAAAGTCTACAAAAGACTCTGATTCTGTGCCTGGACATTTCTTTACATGTCTCTAAATTTTTAAATTACATTCATATTTTTCCAGTACCAAGTGATAACTTGGAATCATTTTATAAATCTGTCTTTCCATGATAATCACATCAGTGGTATTTAACTGGATGTATATACAGGTTCAAGAAGTCGATTAAATGCTGATAATGATTGACTTCCACAAAGGAAACTCTCTTTTGATAAGAACTGCCAATCAAGGATCTTTTTATATCTCTGAGATTTCCCAGGCTGAATGTCTCCAAACCAAAATTACGTTATTTGGACAAGGGTTGAAGATCGTTCTTCAGATATTTGAATGCACATAGAATTACTCTACAAGTCGAGAGATTGCTTTAGATTTTAACTGCTTTGCTATGTATTCTCCTAGGCACAAACCAAAACAGTCATGGATAGTTTTTCATTTGCCGGTTCTACTAAGTCTGCAAATACTTCTTATATCTGCAGCCCTGACCTATATACTAAATTCCAAATTGTCTAGCCAAAACAAACTTGGCATTTCAACTAATCTTGACCTTGGCTGAGACTTTCTAACATTTAGGTTTCACCTAAAGCATTATCATATCAGGAGTCTTCCTTAATCCCCCATTCTAAATTAATCCCTCCCACCTGGTCACTCTCCATCACATTAACCTGTCTCCGTTTTACTCATATCCTTTCTAATGATCTGATATTATTTGTTTATTTACTTGTTTTCTTAGGTGTTGTCTGTCTCCTCCAATAGAAAGTAACTTTCCCAAGAGCCAGAAGCTCTTCTATCTTGTTCATTTTATCCCCAGAACCCAGAGCAACGTCTGGCATATAGAAGGTGCTGATCAATTACTTGTGGCGTGAATAATTTTCTCCTCTCACGTTATCTATCCACCACACTACTCAACACGTTTATTTTCATAGAGACTCTCTGAAACTAATTTCTTTTCCAGACTTAAGAACTACCTATGAGATGCAACCTTTGCACTATTGATATTTGAACTGGATAAATTGTTGTGTCCCATACATTGCCACATGTTTAGCAACACCCTTGGCCTCTACTAGATGTCAGTGGCACACAAATTTCTTCATGTACTCTTATACTCCCCCCTTTAAACCACTGTCAAATTATGTTTGTGGTCCTTCCATAAAGTCTTTCTATTCCCATTGGCAGTTTATGTGCTAAAACTCTTGTCAACATCTCTCTGGATTATTGTATTTCCTTGGCATGATTGATTTGCCGAATGAAAAACCAATACTCAATTTCTTTCCTCAGGTAGCATGAGTACCAGAAGAGTCTGAGACATGTAAAATGTTGATGCAATCTGTGCTTTCTGATGGAGTTTCTTGGTCTCTTTCCTGACATGAAGCTGATGATTTGTCCTCTTGACTCTTGACTGTGCTGAACATCAGGCATTTCTTCATATGGAGGCTATTATTCTCTTTCATTGTGAATGACTCTCACATTACCCACTGAGTCATATACTTCTTGGTCCTTTGTCAATAATTTTAGTTTCTGTTCTTGCCACTGTTGAGATTTCCACATATTTTGAAGCCAGAGCGTCAACATAATTGATCTTGTTTTGTCTAAAGAAATCATTTCAATTTAACTCTTTAAATTCCATCTTGTGACAACAGATTTTAGCTGATTCGTTGTTAATCACATACAAGTGATGCCCTGAGATGGTATAAGTGAAAGCATATTGAATGTGTCATACTGACTCTTTACTGTGTTTGCATGCGTAGGCAACTTTCAGAATATTTCTAATCACACAAAGAAATACAGCATTTTCAAATCCTTGAGAACTATTCAGGCCCTCATGCATACACAAATACACATGCACACACAATTACTTTTTCATATACTGAAAGAGTTGAAATACATACTTAAATGGTTATTTTCTTCAACTCTAAGCCAAAAAGACAAAAACAAAAATGGTTGCAACAAGTTGTCTTGTACTGATAAGGAAAAAAATTAAATTGTTTTATTTTTCTATAATGATGGATGTATTTAGCAGTTGTTTCTTTAACTTTATTCTTGACTTTTTCTTGCTATTTTACAACTTTATAGTCATTATTGTATAGTGGAAAACACATTCATAAAATTCTTTGTTTTGTATGTATATATTACATAATAAAATTTGATGTTAATTTACCACAAAGGAAAAATAAGTCAAATTCTACTTTCCTTTTTTAAGATATTTCCCTAGGTAGAAAGTAACATCTCTTTTAAAATCCTATAAACAAGCTCATAATGAAATGACCTACAGAAAGCACGAGTTCACAGTAATTTTTTTTTTGTGAGGAAGATCGCCCCTGAGCTAACATCTGTGCCAATCTTCCTCTGCTTTGTATATGGGATGTCACCACAGCACAGCCTGATGAGCGGTGGGTTGGTCTGTGCCCAGGATCCGAATCTGCCAACCCCGGGCCGCTGAGATGGAGTGCGTGAACTTAACCACTATACCACCAGGCCAGCCCCCACAGTATATCTGAAGTTAGAGTTATTATATCTTTTGCCTTTATCTGTTATATCTTTTAAATATTTTAATCTGAATCATTTAGTTAACATGATACCAGGAAGTGGATTTCTCTAACTTCCAGGGAGAGCACATGTATCATATAGTCAAAAGTCAATGATTGTATCTTTTAACTATTACATTTAGTATAGTTTTAGATTTTTGTGCTCATTTTAAAATTTAGATTCAACTATAATATTTTAAATTAAAGAAAAAAATGAGTTAAGTTCCTATCCCTATAAAGATGAAATACTCAACTATTTTAAAATAAAAATAATTGTTTAATTTAATAATTGAAATGTATGAAAAATTATACAAATGTGAATATTTTAGAGCATAATTTATCAAATTAAGCTTTTGTCTGTTACATTAATAGTTTATTATGTATGATTTATTTCTCATTTGCATAAATCATATTTGCTTTGGGTAATATTCCATATCTTTACACAAACAAACTGGTGCACATTTCTTATTTTTATTTACACATATGTTTACAGCTTAAAGTTTCATTCCAAGGACTTGAGTCCCATCAAATAGATATTTTTTTATGATGACAAATAATAAAATAGATTAATTACAAATAAAAAGCAAATTACCGCCATCACATTCAAGCCTACTACGTTATAACTTTATCAAAAGATTTATTAAAGAGGGAAATGTTTTATTTATAACATGGAAGATAACCCCATAAAAATGCATTGATAATCTTAGTTTAAATAGCTAAGTTTTAAATTGAAGAACTCTTAAATTCCTGAATCTCCAACTTACTTTTCCTTTTTTCAGTTTGTCCTTTCAGGGTCCTAACAGTTTATATCTTTTGATTTAACATTAACATGGAAATTGAGTTGAAAGAAATAATTTAAGGTAGCAGTTATATAATTAAAAAGATAAATAGCTTTTCTTTTCCACAATTTAAAAAAAAGTTATAAGCATGATCTACAAAATAATATTTGTCCCGATTAAATTTATCATTCTAGTTTATTCAAATTTTGCAAAATCTATTATGGTCATTTTCTATCAGCTGTTTTCAATCCTTTTTTAATTTATAATTTAAATATTTTCTAGAATTTCTTTAACACACAAACATGAGTGTAATTAATTAAGTAAAGTTCTTTGAAAATAGTTTTTTGGCAGGTACAAATAGACCTTCAACTTGAAAAACGCACTTGAACAATAATTATAAATAATGGTTTAGTGTCCCAGAGGGTCTTGTCAGTGAAATCATTTATCTGTGTAAGAGTCTGTTGTAAATTTTGAATGAAAACCAAGGCACTAAGCGTCTGGCGTAAATGCTGACGTCTCTAAAGCTGAAAAGGCACGTCTACTGATTTTCGTTGCTTTTCTTTATCTGGCGTTCACACACTGTTTCCCCTTCATTCGACTGTCTAAAGCAGACAGAGAAAAATAGGCGCTGGACTTCTAGAGAGCAGAAATCACAGACGGTGGGACCTCTTGACTGTGTGTCTTGCAGTCAGGGGCACCCAGTGCGCTGCAGGTGGGAATTACGCAAGGCCCAGGAACATCTGCTTTGCCGTGATGGCAGTCGATGATAGTGTTCTGTTTTATCCTCTAACAAGCCTACTGACAAAAAAAAAAAGAGGAAAATGATGGTTGGAGAAATTTCTATCACAAATAGAGCTAGTGCCAGCAGGTAAGAGGGTAGCCCATCTGTGCATGAAGAGCTACCCAAATGAATAAAATATTCTTCTTTCAATGTAATCCACCAAGATGAAGGGCAAAAAGTGTCATCTTGGAAGATGCACAAAAAGGATGAAAACAAAACAAACCTGGTACATCCTAAGTAGCATTTCTCTATCCCTTCTCAGAATATGGATTAAATGCCTCATTTTGGCTAGGCACTGACTGAGCTGTCACTACAGAGCTGCTGTAAACTACTTGTTGTAAATATTATGCTTAACACATTAATTAATGGTAGAGACATCTCAGAAATTTGAACTCATATGTTGGTTTTCCAAATGTTGTCACCTCTTGGCACATTAATCTACATACTGCTTGGATTTTTTTACTGTGACCCATGCAGATCTCCCTTTCTGGATAGGCTATGACCCCTTTGAGGCTGGGAGGGTGTTTTAGAAATCTCTAGTCACTAACATTTATACCTGACAGTAAGTATTTGTTAAATGAATCGAATAATCTTACAAGAAAGTGCTCACACTTCTCACTGACTTTTGTTTTATTCATCAAAAAGTCAATACCTAAAATGTGAACCTGAAAAGATTTTGTTTTATTGGAAAACTGAAGGCAAAATCTATGAAAGATATAATTTTATTCAAATATGGCTCTTTTTGTAGTGTTCTTTTTACAATTAATTTGAGTTTCTATGAGGAAGCAAAGGGCATGATATTCCAAGTTAGAATGCACTAATCATCTATTTGCAGCTTCCAACAATATCAGAAATGTTCTTGTCAAAATTGACCTTGTAGGGGCCAGCCGTGGGGCAGTGGTTAAGTTCGCACTCTGCTGTGACCGCCCCGGGTTCGCCAGGTCGGATCCTGGGCGTGAACCTAGAACCGCTTATCAAGCCACGCTGTATAAAAAAGAGGAAGATGGGCACAGATGTTAGCTCAGGGCGAATCTTCCTCAGCAAAATAGGAGAACTGCTGATGGATGTTGGCTCAGGGCTAATCTTTCCCCCCCCAAAAAAATTGACCTTGTAAAAGTGGATTCCATGAGTTTTCAAGAATCTTATGCAATTCCAGTGAACGGCAGCAAGGCCTATTTCAGTTGTCTTGCACACTGTGATAAAGAACCTAAAATGAAGAGTAAAGTACTTTCTCTAAATTGCTGAAAACATATAAAACCTCACTAAAGATTTTCAAACTATACTGACATTTTAACCCTCAAAACAAGTTATTTAAGGATTTTAAATTAGGGTGGCAGAGCAGTATCTGAATTTCTACACTGACCAGCATATTTTTTCTCATATTAAAGCTTCATAAAGAGATTGTATTCTTTCAACACTAATATTAATTTTTTATGCAGCTATTTTGATGCATGATAGATTTTAAGTATTGTTTTAACTTATAAATATCTTTTGTTTTTATTTTTTAATTACTCATTTAATACTTTAAATCAAAATTCCAAAAAACAGATCTTAATTTTTTGTTGTTGTGGAGGGGGTTGCTGATTCTGAGTATTTTTGTGAGGCTTTGTACGTATTACAACTAGACTCCTACTGAAATCTACTCTCTGAGCTTTTTATGCAAATTATGAACCAAGGAAGCACGGCTCTGGCTCCCTGACCAAGAGGAAGAAGCCACCCAAGCGCAATATTCTAACTCCTTAGAGAGTAATTTTTCCTTAATGGGTTTTACTTCAGTGACTCATACTGATTATATAAGATGGAACACAATTAAATAAGCTTCTGTGTGGCTTTGCACACATGTACATGTGTATCTGGAACAATGCAACATTTGCAGTTGCTTTTCTAAATAGCTTAGAAAAGGAACAAGCGACAGCATAGAGATTACGAAGAGCCACTTGAGTGGTGAAGAGCCGGAAAGGCTGCATAGGACAAGAAGGACTTTAGTAGAGGGAACCGGCCAGGCTCCCAGAGAAGAGGTTGATTGTTTCTGTAAGGTTAGGAGTCATAAGGCGGACAGGAGAGATGGGGCCTAGAGATGTGATTTGAAAAGAGTCAATTAAGTCCAGAGAGGCAGGGAAGTGGTTCCAGATGGCAGGTAAAACACAGGAGAAAAAGAAAGTGGTGGAGGGCAGAGAGGTGAAGAGGGCGACGGTGCCTAGGAAAGGAGCCTAGCGAGGCTTTTCAATCTGAATTTAATGATAAAAGAAAATAAGTACAAAGAAGCAAATGTTCTAAAACAATTCTCAATAACAATCTAATGCCATTCAAGATGAGAGTTTTAAGTCTGTTTGCAGCTATTGAGGGGTCCAATAGCATAAGCCTTCACAGGAACCTTCTATTTTCTGCCCTGGCTTCACTCCATCGCCGCCAAAGCCTGGGACCAAAGAAGCACAGGGCTTATCGTCCATGTTTTAAAATGGCCCAGTATACTTTTCAAAATTGTTTAACTCTGTAATCATTAGTTTACATATATAAACGGGCAACAGAAAACTAAGTTACAAACCCACGTTTTCCACAGCGGAACTGAATTTCCTATGCCAATCTAACAATTTTCCTCATGGGGTTTAGGATGTAAGAGAGGAAGAACCCTTGTATAAAAAGGCCCTTGATTTCTGCCTTCAGTTTAGATAATGGTGATAGCAGCTCTTAGAATGGCAGAGATTTCTCCGATATAACAATCTGTTATTCCAATTGGCAGCCCCTTCAAGTGATAACTTCTAGCACTGGGAGTGAATCTCTTTGTTTCTGCTCTTGTGTGAAGAGTTCTCTCAGCAGTATTGAGTAAAACCAGTTCTTATTGAAAGCTTATGTGTTTATCAAATACTTATTTGGCTTACACTTTTATTGAGATCCTATTTTGGACTAGGCACAGTGCTGTGTACTAAGGATCTGAAGACTAATTAGGCAAAGTCTCTAGACTCCAGAAGTGTATACACAAGTGAGGGCATAGAATTTAGAAGATAACTCCAAAACCCAAAAAAAAAGCTGTCAGAGAAATACAGGGGAACATATAAAACCAGCGCCTCATTAGTTGTTGAGACATCAAGGATGACTTCCATGGTAAGTGGATACCAGAGCTGAAAGTAGCCATACCACGCCAAGAACGTTGTCATATGGTTTCCTCCAAGCAGAGAAGTAATGGCTCCTATGAGCTCCCAGTAGCTGCTCAAGTTGTCTAATTTCACAACAGTGTATTTTAGCTCCTTAGAAATATTTTTAAGGCCGTGCCAGCCGGTCAATGTATCTTATTAAACCACTCTCGGAATTACTCTCTCAATACTCCCGCTGGAGGATGGGATGCTGGAATTTGTCTGAGAGCCCTTGAGTAACAAATACAGTGCTACAACCAAGGTAACAAGGCTTTCCTTAAATAAATAATCTTGTGTAAGGCGGGGTAATATCATAATTTTAAAAGATCTATTGATTCTCTCACTTGCATGGTCTAGATTAGTGGTTCCCAAACATGGCTTCATGGTAGAGAGGCCTGGGGAGATTTTTGTAAGATGACAGACTCTTGCACACACATCCCAACCATCACTTGGAGACCTATTACATAGCAGTGGTCAGTGACAAAGGAATCCCTTTGCATATACATATATGTGTTAGTGTCCATGTGTATTAAGTCCAGATGACTTTTGATGCAAGGTAGTTTTGAAATTTGGGAAATACTAGTTTAGGGGAAAACAATTGGCATTTGGAGCCAACAATAAGTTCTCTATCTACCACTAAGTAGCTATGTTTCCTTCCCGGTGACTCAGGATCCAGAATTCAGCCATGGCATGGGACAATCCTCCCCAGAACCATTTGCTGACCCGACCATGGTTCAGGTTCCAGGGCACTGCTTCTCCACATCTCTTGCTCAATACACTCAAAACAAAAGGCAGCTACATCCAAATGCCATCCACGAAGGTCTGTGAGTTTTGCTGCTGCCAATGTCAGAGATGGATAATGCTTCAGAGTGCGGGGAGGACGTGAGCGGCAGAAGGGCTTGGGTAGGAGAAAAGACAAGTTAATTAACTTGTCAAATCATTCCTTTCCGAGAGTGTAAATTCAATAGAAACTTGCATAATGAAATATCATTTCCATTTTCTTGCATCTTTTTGTGTTCTGATTCATTGTTCAAGAGGTACCTACCAATTAGTATGGTTTTTGCAAAAATCACATATGATGTCTGAGGAATTTTACAATATAAAACAATTCATATTATTCTAAAATTTGTATGTGCTTAGGTCTAGCGTGAAATGTAATTCTGATCCTTTACATTGGCTTCCAGATTAATATTGAATACCTGAGTTCACCAGAGAATGTACAGGAAAAATATAAGAAATTGCTTACATCTACTAAATTACGTTAGTAACAATGCATAAAAATCTTAAATTCTGAATACAATTACATTTCCATTGCTTAATCCCTTAGGTCAGGTTGGCCATCTATGCTATGGCTCACTGCCTGTTTTGGTAAATAAAGTTTTATTGCAACACAGCCTCCTTCCCCCTTGGTTTACTTGTTGTTGATGGCTGCTTTTGTGTTACAACAGCAAGGCTGAGTCATTGTGGCAGACTGTAAGCCCCTTCAAACCTAAAATATATACTCTCTGGGCCTTTACAGAAAAAGTTTGCTGATTGTGCTTTAGGTCGTTGCTTCAATAAAATGCGAAATATGTGAAAATTTTGATAAAACAATACAATGTCTACATTTAAATTAAGTAAATAAATAAATTTTATGGAAAATATAATAATTGATGAATTATCTGTCTTTATATTAGCATTGCCAAACAATCAAAAGCTTACCCAGACATGGACAAGAATAATTAAATCAGGGGCCGGCTCTGTGGCCTAGTAGTTAAGTTCGTGCGCTCCACTGCGGTGGCCCAGGGTTTGGATCCTGGGCGTGGACATGGCACCGCTCGTCAGGCCATGTTGAGGCGGCGTCCCACATCCCACAACTAGCAGGACCTGCAACTAAGATATACAACGGTGTACAGGGGGGGTTTGGGGAGATAAAGCAGAAAAAAAAAAAAAGATTGGCAACAGTTGGTAGCCCAGGTGCCAATCTTTAAAAAAAAAAAAAGGAATAATTAAATCAGAACCTCTTTAAGGGGCTGGACTCGTGTACCAGTGGTTAAGTTTGTGCACTCTTTTTTGGCGGCCTGGGAGTCGCTGGTTCGGATCCTAGGCACAGACTAGCGCTGCTCATTAAGCCATGCTGAGGGGGTGTCCCACATAGAAGAACTAGAAGGACCTACAACTAGAATATACGACTATGTACTGGGGCTTTGGGGAGAAGAAAAAAAAAATGAGGAAGATTGGCAACAGATGTTAACTCAGGGCCAATCTTCCTCATAAAGAAAAAAACCCCTCTTTTAAAATTTTCTGAATCATATAAAAAGATAGTTTTACACATTTTTTTGGCTGTTTGTTTCCTAAGTTTTACAGGTTACAATAATGGATTACATTTTATTTAACAATTTGTTTTTGATATAACTTTAAATATTTAGAAATATGCTATACGGCCCCATCGGTACTCTTACATGGGTTCCATAAAGTTACTACCCAGCCTCTGGGCTGTATTTCATCCCTCACTCATCCCAGGAAGTGTGTGCCATTGTGCAAGTGACAGACTCAGAGAGAGCCAGTTGTCAACTTCCATCAAGCCCAGAGAGCAAGGTTTCCAGATTGTCATGGCGTTATCACCCATGTGTGAATTGTAGTTCCCTGCACAAGGTAGGGAAAGAAGAAAACGATTGGCCACCCCGTGCCACACACACACCCTGACACATTCACACAAAGCAGACAGTCAGCTTACGATAGGCCTGACTGGGGCGGAGGGAAGTAGCCTCAAACTCAATCAAATTTTGAGTTCTGATTTTTGCCTGAGGTGGGGCATTTTAATTACTGAATTCAGACTTTATTATGTGACTTAAAGCAAATGAACATTTTGTTGTTGTTGTTACTCCAGAGGGACTAGGGAAGTAATGGGGCCTCACTGAATATAATCAATGGGAGGCTGAGAGACATAAATAAAAGTGCTTCATGATTACCATATTCATGAAACCTAACAGTTGCATTCACATTAGCACTTTTATAACTCCCGGTGACTTTCTACAAAGTAGGCTATAGTGTAGTGCTATGATTCCAGACTCACGCAATCTTGCCTGCATTTGAACTCCAGGTTCACCACTTAAATGTGTGGCCTTGGGCAAGTGATTTATTTTCCCTGTGTCTTGAAGAGGTGAAAAACAGGGATGAGCACAACTGTAAAGGAGAATTTTTGTGAAGATTTAATGAGTTATTAAGAGCCGTAGTGTTTAGAATGATGCCTGGCACAGAGAAGTAAGCTGTGTTTGCTATTTTATTTCTTAGCGTTTATTGCAGTATAACACATAACCTTTGTACAGTACAGTACACAAACCTTAAGTGCACAGCTTGATGAATTTTTACAGATGTAAGCACCCGTCAAAATACAGAGACCAACACAGAAAATACTTCTCGTCCTCCAGAAGGCTCCTTGCTCCCCTTCCCAGTCAGTGCTCTCCCCCGACAAGAGTAACCACTACTCTGATCGGTCATCACCATAGTTTAGTCTGGCCTGTTTTTGATCTTCCTGTAAATTAAATCTTACAGTATTCACTTTTTAGGGTTTGGCTACTCTTGCTCAATTTTTTCTTTTCTGTGACATTCATCCTTTCTGTTGCAAGAAGAGTAGTCATTCATCTCATTGTTTCATAGCCTTCTGCAGTATGAATTTGGACTTATTTTTATCCATTCTAATGTTGATGGACCTTTATGTTGTTTCTAGTTTTCAGCTATTGTGAACAGAATTGCTCTGAACATACTGTTATATGTCATTTTGGGCAGTAAACATACATTAGCTCTAACGCCACATACGCCAAATTCTGCTGAACCCTCTGAGTCATAGAATACACGTGTTGGTTTTGTCAGAAGCTTTCAATTTACCTAAGTCAGAGCAATTCAACTCCCGCAAGCCATGTGCGAGGGTTCCAGTTGTTCCATAGTCTCATCAAAACTTGGTGTTCATAGTCTCTTTAATTTTAGCCATTCTAGTACAAGTGTAGTGGCTTCTAAAGGGGGTTTTAGTTTGCATTTCAATTAGATCCGAAGACTGAAGACTTTTGATATTTAAAATCAAATACGCTTATTGTTCTCTTGGCTATCCTTTTTAGTGAAGTGCCTGATCAAGTTTTTGTCCCTTTGATTTTTGAATTTTCATTTTTTTCTTTTTAATTTGTAGAGGAACTTTGTTCTGGATATGAATCCCTTTTGGATATGTATATATTGCACCTGCATTCTCTCAGTTAGTGGATTGCCTTTACAGTCTCCTCAAAAGTCATCTTTTAAAAATTATCTTTTAAAACTGTCCTGAATATTGACAAAATCAAATGTATTATTCTTTGTTTTTATGCTTAGTTCTTTTGTCTCTTGTAAGAAATATTTTCCTACTCCAAGGACATCGAAATACTCTCCTTTGTTTTCTTGGAGATGTTTTGTTGTTTGACCTTTCACATTTAAATTTATCATCTTTCCTAAATATAATGAATGGAGACATGAGGTCGAAGTTCATTTTTTCAAGGTCCATTTTTATATCATTTTTTTATTCAAGTGATTTGGCACCATAGATTGAATAGGCCATCCTTGCCTTCATTGCGCAGTGTCTTCTTTGTCATAATTCAGGTGACCATGTATCTACGACTCTTTCTGGGCTCTCTATTCTGTATTATTTATTTGCTTTTCTCTTTCTGTACTAATCCAATCCTGTCTTAATTAGAGTAGGTTTATGGAAAACTTGATTACTGATAATTTGTCTTTTAACTTTATTCTTCTTCAAAATTGCATTGCATTTCCATATAAATTTCAGAAAGAGCTTTTCAATGTCGACACATACAGACATGCACATATGTATGCACATACATCTGTATATGTTGATTGGTATTGGATTTAATTCGTGTATCAATTTTAATTTGGGGTGAATCGATACGTTAGAAATACACTCTTCCAACATGATATATTTTCATTGATTAGGCCTTCTTTAATTACACTCATCTATATTGCTTAGTCTTCAGTGTCATGTATTGTGCATATTTCCTCAGAATTAATACAAGATGTTTGCTTTTTTTAAACTCTTGTAAACCATATGGTTTTTTGTTGATTGCTAACATATAGAAATACATTATGCAGAAATATCCAGCAACCTTGCTACAGTCCCTTTTTAATTAAAATAAATTGTAGATTCTTTTGGATTTTTTACATCATACAATCATGTCTTTTTCAAATAATGACAATTTTACTTCTTGTTCAATATTTGTATATTTTTTCCATGTCTTTTTAGGTGGTCCAGAACTTCTAGAACTTGCAGCATTATTCACTGTATTTTATGGAGGTGCTTATGGTGGACATTGTTCTGTTTTTCTCCAAGCTTAGGGGAAAGAATTTCAATACTTTTCCATTTGATATGGAATAAGTTGTAGGTGTTTTGCAGACACCTTATCAGATTAAGTATATTTCTTTTCATTCTAATTGTCAGAGATGTTTCATCATAAACATACTTTAAATTTTATTTATTTTGAAAAATCTTTTAAGATAATCATGCATATTTGTCCTCTATATTGGTAATGTAGTACATTATAGATGCACATATTTCTATAAATTCCCTTTAATCACTATAAACGATACATTGCACAAGTTTTGCTAGTCAGTGCTTGCTATTTTTATCTACTGCAACTTACAGGTTCAGAAATTGATGTAAAGAAATGTTTAACAACTTTCTTGAACTATAAATTTAGTCAAAATCTGGTCTAATTTCAAAGCTCTTGCTTGTAATTGCCCTTCTGTGTCTGTGTGTGTGTATCTCATGAACAATTTAGTACTTTATATTATAATTAAGTTTTATAAGTGAAGAGGCAGATACTCAGAATTTAAAAAAATCACTCATGTCTCAAGATATCACACTTTCTTTTTTATCAAAGAGAATATAAAATAGAAATGGCTTTGCCAGATTTTAGAGTACTTATAAGGCAAAAATAGAACTTTGAGGTTCTATTACAAATTTGTATTATTTTAAGCCACTAAGTGTATGGCATTTGTTAACAGCAGCTATAGAAGACTAATGCACAGTTTGTTAAAAAATCATAATCATATAGCAATCCCAACAAAATTATTTTCTTGTTTTGAATTCAACAGATTAATGAATCAATTTTTCTGAGAATTGTCTAATACAAAATGGCACCATTAAAATGAAAAACATGCTGGGAATGTAAATTGGTATAGCCACTAGGGGAAACAATATGGAAGTTCCTCAAAAACTTAAAAATAGAACTACCATATGCTCCAGTGACCCCACTTCTGGGTATATACCGAAAGGAAATGAAAAAAAGATCTTGAAGAGACACCTGCCCTCCCATGTTCATTGCAGCATTATTCACAATAGCCAAGATACGAAGACAATCTAAGTGTCCATCAATGGATGAATGGATAGAGAAGATGTGGTATATATATGTGATATATGTATGTGATATATATAATGGAATATTATTATGATGAAATATTATATGAAGATGTGATATATATATATGTGATATATATAACGGAATATTATTAAGCCATGAGAAAGAAGAAAGTCCTGCCATTTGCAAAAATATGAACGGAATGCAAGGGCATCGTGCTAAGTGAAATAAGCCAGACAGAGAAGGACAAATACTGCGTGGTATCATTTATACGTGGAATCTAAAAAAAAAAAAAAATCAAACTCATTGAAACAGAGAGTAGAAAATTAGTTGCCTGGGTCTGGGGATGGAAGTGGGGGAAATAGGGAGAAGTTGATAAAAGAGTCCAAACGTTCACCTATAAGATGAATAAAGTCTGAGGATCTAATGAAAAACTTGGTGACTATAGTTGATACCACTGTACTGGATAATTGAAATTTGCTAAGGGAGTAGAACTTAAATATTCTCACCAAAAAAACCCGATAAGTATGTAGGTCATGGATATGTTAATTAACTAGAAGGGGGGAATTCTTTCACAATTTGTGTGTGTATATATATATATAAAATCATCATGATGTGCATTTTAAATATTTTACAATTTTATATGTCATTTATACCTCAATAAAGATAGAGTGAAAAAAAAAATACCCAAACAGTAAGTTGGGACCTCAGTGGGTGGTACATATTAGTGGTCCAGGAAGGATCCAGCTGGCGGGTTAGCAGGTTGCTGGTTTAAGATTGATTTCACTTATCTGCTCTGATGCTTGGTTAGAAATTGCAGGCTCTGGGCAGGGAGCCTGATTTTGCCTCCCTCACGTCTGAGGATGCTTAGCATCCTTCACGACAGCCGGGCTGACTCAAATCAGGCGGGCTTACTCCGCCTTCACCTCCCACAGTCCTCCCTTTAGCTTCCGCACAGACTCTCCCTGTAAACGCTGATGGGAAAGCAGCAGGTCCCGGATGGAAGACTGGACTTGGGAGAACTGTCATCTCCCACCTCTCTTTGTGCCCACAGTCCTCAGTGTCCTCTCCTCATTACCCCATTGCCTGCAAGGAGCCCTCCAGGGCATCCTCTGGTTTCTAGGATACACCTCACACTTCTCCACCTGTGCCTGCGAGGCCCGCTTAAGGATCGCTGCTGCTTGCTGAGCAAAACATTCCCACACATTTTTGTTGTTGTTGTTTTCTTATGCCAACAGCGCAATTTATTATTGATTTTTAAAAATTTTTTGAAGAGGAGGTGTCTGAACAATTTTACAACCAGCCCGTGAATATCAAAATCCTACTAGATATTTTTCTTTAAATTCACTTCTAATTCTCATCATTTGTCATGGTTTTCGTCAGGGTATACAATCAAGATTTTGGATTCTACTCTTTTCCCTCTTGGTCTGTACTTCCCTGGTATCTAGTTGCAACCACTGTGTTTGGGAGGTCATCTGCTATTTTTAAAAATGAATTTTTATTGCAAAATATATATTTACGATAGAAAATTTAAAATCCACATATACGAAAAAGGAAGAAAAAATACCTACAATCATGTCATCAAGAGAGAACCACTGGAAATATTTTGGTTCAGGGATGTTCACATTGTATGTGTGAGCGTGCATATGTGTGCCTGTGTGTGTGTGTACACGTATAAATGAGTGCAGTCTCTTACGTGGAAATTGGCTCACTTTATGCACACTTTAACTTGTATTTTTGCTCAATAACAGGATGTGACTTTGTCTTCAAGTCATTAAACATCTCGTGTAACAATGACAGTTTCTTCTAGTGAACATCAGAGTCACCTGAGCAGCCTTTAATAATTAACAGATCCTTGAACTCGCTGTTGGGGATCTGAATGGGGTAAATCTGGTGGGGAGTTAACAGCATCTTATCATGTGCATTTCTGAGTTTTTATTCACTCAGTGTCATGTTATTGAAAATGGAGGCTATTCTAAACATTTTCCCATTAAACATAAATGTTATTGTGTTTGCCTACATTGAGTATCATGGAAAATAATGTAAACATGCATAAATGATAAGATTTTTAAAATCAATTATTGCGAGTTACTTTCAAAATCTAAGGAACTTTTCCTGGCTAGTAAGGAAAGTTTGGCAGTCAGGCATTAAAAAACACAGTAATTTGAGTTTTTAATTACAGGACAAATGACTCATTTAACATGGTCCCTTATGAGTTCTGAATGACCATTCTGTAAACAGAATTTGGAAAAGTTGATGTGATATCAGCTGTTATATGATACTCTTCCCTACAGGCTACCTACAGTCTTGATAGATTTTGTATTTTTTAGCAATTATCTTTTTCTTAACTCCAGTTTAAAATAATTGAGGTTAATGCACGCAGTAGGGCACAGTGGCACTTGTGTCTTTTAAAGAATCTTGAAAAGTTTACTTTTGCGTCAATTTTGGAAATGGGAATTGTTTTTCCAAAGGCACTAAAAGGAGTGATTAGTCTGAATTTGAAAGAAAATGGACTTTGCTATTTAATTTTCATATGTCAGTACAACTTTAGCGTAGATGTTGGGTCATTGATCTAATTACTTTCACATAATTAATAGTGATGCAAAGTAGAGGCTAACATCATATTTCAGTGCACAGAATCTGCTCATATGCAGTTCAGTATAGAATTTTCCAAGGAGTGTTCCATGCAATATTAGCACTCCTCCAAATTTAACAGGTATTCTGCAGAAAGCGAGTTGTATATTAAAAAATATGTATATGTATATATATACATATATATGGGGAATGCCATATTAAATAATGTTAAATGGACCTTTTAAATCAGTGAAGTATTCTATTTGAATACAGCAAAATTAAATTATTATTGGGTTGAAAATTATCTATATTACTTACCCCTTGAAAAGTTTAATTGTGCCCTAGAAAAACTAAAAGTGTGTAAATGACCTATTATGTACCTATTTTCCATAGATTTATTCATGTTTTTGTCAGGGATTTGTATTTTTACCTCATACCATTTTACAAGTTCAAAAAAACATAGTTTTTATTTTATTTTATCTTTTTATTGGCCAATTGTATATCAGACCATCAAAGAATAACCCTATTGTGTTGACATTTGTTAAATGCTGTCCATTCTCTCTGCATTTGAAAAATATCTCACTTGTCATTATCTATTATTTTTCTATGATAAAAGGATCCTTTTCTTAATCTCTTATCTGCCACTGCTTTTCCATGATAAAGGAATGCTTTTGTTTGTATACTTATATCAAAATTTATCTCTCCAACTACTTATACACTTTCATTCTCTGTCCTTGAATAATTCCATCTATGTTGTCTTCTTTTTAAGGCTAAGTGAAATATTGTATGGTGTTCCAGTTATGGGCTTGTCACAACTTTGGCAAAAATGTCTACTAACATCTGCTTTATGAAGAACTTACCAAGTATTTATAAGATTTTCTTTATCCCATCTTGTTTATATTTTATTTGTGGTAAAATTTACTTTCTTAAAGATAAAATGTCTAATCATGATGTCAGACATATGAGTTATCCCAATGATTGATAACTGGGTAAACCCAAGAGAAGCCCATGAAGCTTTGAGTGCATAGCACACTCACAACTCACGTCTGAAAAAAGAGGTCTACAGTATTCCTCAGGTCCCATGTCACTTCTGTCCTCTATGTCCATTAACCTGCAATCCCAGCCAAAATTGATCAAATCAGGAATTAAAAGAGACATCTATGGAATGGATGTAAAAGGAGCCAGCTGCCTGAGAAGAGGTCTTGAAAACTCTGACTGCCAGGAATTCTCTCTTCTGATTGGTAAATCACCAACTTAGACAGAACTTCTTGTTGGAGAGTCTGAATATGAGCACACAGAGAAGTAGTCTACATTCAAGTAAAACAGAAGGCATAAGATGCGTGGAAACCCCTAAGCAGAAGTCCTCAGGAAGAAATGGTAGTGGAAATGGTAGTAGTAAATTGCAGTGGAAGTAGAAGCAGAGACAAAGAAAAACTGGCTCATGAGAATGTTGCACATTAGCTGTGTTCAGTGGGACACAGCTACTGCTGAGGGGTTTATATTTCTTTATGTCCCCATATAGTCTTTCACTTCCATCCCACAGTAAGCTGAACATCTACCTTTTTCTTGAAATCTGAATGAGTCCTACTAAATACTTGGTGTATGATTACAGTGTTTTACTCTGAAAGCATCTACAACATTTTGAGCAATTGAAATAATTGAAGAAGTGAATATATAACCTTGCCTCTGTCCATCTGCTAATCATTTTACAGTTCTTTACTGACCCCTAAGAGATAGCTGGAAAACAATCTCAGCCTTATAAATGGCCGAACTCAATTTTAGTATATTTAAAATTAGCATTGAAAGACGCATTAAACTTTCAAAATAAGGATGTTTCAAATGGATCTGATTACATTTCATCGATCCCTTTAGATGTTGATGAAGGCACAGCAGGATAATTGCTAGCACTATAATAAATGGTGTATTTTTATTATGTTCATTCTTAGGAATCATGGTGTCAAATCTAATCTTGTAATAACAATTATAATGCTATTAAGAGTAGAGAAAGACTCCTGGAAGAATCAGGCTGCTGCTAAATTGGTTAGTATTCTACAATTTTGTCACTTGTAGTTTAGAATTTCTTTGTCACCATTTTGTGTCTTAACCTTAAGGACAAGATTTGGACTAAACACCAGATGACGTAAAAAGATGTTAAACGATTTTATTCTTAACATAGTAAAAAGGCACCATATTTTTTGAAATAAGGTCTCATACTCAGTCTCATGGGATTTTCTTTTTGAAACATGTACTAGAAGGAAAAATGTTAATTGAATCCTCTCATTTACACTTTCCATCTGTTTTCATTCCAGCTGTGTCTCCTTAGATACTTGAGAAGCCAGTCAGGTTTGCGCTTAAGGGTTTTACCTGATTGCAATTGTAATTTCATAAAACCGTTAAAAATCAAGGGAAAAAACGTGAATAAATGTTATACACTTTACTTTAAATGTACAAAATAGTTATTCTACTTTCCTTGGTCTAATTCTATACGAAAAGATTCAGCCCGGTATATGACCTGCTTCTTCTTTAGCTTATTTCAAGTGTCATACAGCATGGAACATTTGTATTTGGTTCACATAAGTCAGGGTTTCCCAAATTTGGCACTATTGATATTTTGGACTAAATATGTTTTGTTGTCGTTGTTGTGTGAATTGCAGGAGATTTAGCAGTATCCCTGGCCTGTACTCAGTAGAAGCCAATGGCACCCATCCCACTCCTCAGTCATGACCATAAAGAATATCTCCACACTTTGCTCAGTGTCCACTGGGAGAATCACATGTAAGTGAATAGTGAAAAGTATCGTAGAAGGTTGTATTAGATGCCCCAATGACTCCAAATAATTTGATTATATTTGGTGAGACAGGCCACTAGAAACTCACCAGTTTTTATGTTTTGTTGTTGTCTTTTTACAGCTTTAGTTTCACTAAACTATAAACATTTTTCTCCTCACAAAAATATTCAGATTTATCTACCACTTTGAGTACATAAAAGAGGAAATATAAATATTCTGTCAGGAAAGAATAAATCACTGTTTGGCCCAGTACTTTCTGTATGGTGGGCGTTCCATAAATATTTGTTGAATATGAATGAATGACCATAGTTCTTGCTAGGCCTTGAAATAATGAATATCAATTGATCATACGGGTAAAAAAAATTAAAGAGGGAGGAGCTTATTAAAAAGTCGGTAAAAAATTTATAGATCAAAAGATTAACAAGGAAACAAGATTGAACAAGAAACTCTTACCCCAGAGATGCTCAAACAGGAAGAAATACGACAGCTTCCTCACTGGACAAAATACAAAACTCACAGTGGGATTAACAGAAGATGTTCAGATTACATCAAGTTGGTTTAAGTGGAATAAAAGTGAAAAGCATCATTGCCCTAGACTCCCAATGAAAGAGAATGAACAGAATGCACAAAGTTTAGTCTTGTAGGATAATGTAGAACACCCAGCTTTCCTGGTGAGACAGAGACATATTATAATCATTTCCTTTCATGACTATAATTACCCTATAAAATAGCAGTGGTAAAATTTGGTAAATCGTCCATCTTGTTTTTTTGGCGGGGAGAGTGGAGAAAGAGGGGAGGCAGACAGAGAGTGGCCAAAAACTTTACTAATAAAATTCTTATAAAGTACTTTTTCAATAAATTGTCTGTAGAAGTTAAAGAACAAACCAAAAATCATTCAAATAAATAATGTTGAAGAATTATTTCATGCAAAAAATACTTATTAAGTGCCTAAACGTACACAAATGAAAATTTGGTGGCATACTTTAAAGGACTTTGTTATTAAATTCTTCAGCTCATTTATGTAAGTAGCTACTTTATAGCAAGTTATTTGTGCATAAGGTGATTCTACAACACCTTACAAGATCATTGTCATAAAATCTAATTATGACCTATTAGTAACTCATATATCTTTAAATAAACTGGTGATAGGAAATTCAGACTTTGAAACTGTTCAGGAAGAGTTCGCACCATTTTGCTGTTCCCTTGAGAGAAATATAAAAACCATATTAAAGATAGCTACATATACAATAAAAAAGGCCCAATTATTGATGAAATAGCAATGATTTTCTAATTTTCTCTCTAGTTGTGATAATGGTGGAAAAGACTAAGTTTTGCACAGATTAGTCTGGCAGATAAATTCCAGAGAACAGACATACCTCCATGGTTTTGCAAATTATAGTTATCAGCACAAGTAACATAAGAGTGCTAAAGGCACGATTCTGACGGTACACCTTAGAGGATTTTGCAAGACTATCAATGAATGTTTAAGAGTGAGCTGAAATCTATACTTCTTTAGGTCTATGCTAGGACCTGAGACAACTTACATGTAGTTTACCAATTATCAAAAGCATGTTATAATAAAGACGTATATGAATATTAAGAAGACTTGAGTGTTTTCCTCATGGTCTGGAATGATCCTTTGTTGGTGTGGGAGGCAGAGTAATGGCCAGCCCTCAAACATGCTCACATTCTAACCCCTGGAACCTATGAATATGTTACCTTACCTGGCAAAAGGTATTAATATCTTAGATGGAATCAAAATTGCTAATAAGCTGACCTAAAAATGAGGAATTCATCCTGGATTATCCAAGTGAGACTAATGAATCACGAGGGTCCTGGCGGAAGAGCGAGCCTGAAGGGTTGGTTAGAGTGGCGCCACGTGAGAAGGTCTTGACTTGCTATTGCTGGCTTCGAAGATGGAGGAAGGAGGCTGCAAGTCCAGGAATGCAGGCTGTCCATAGAAGCTAGAAATGCAAGGAAAGGGATTTTCCCTTAGAGTCATGAGAAAGTAATACAGCCCTGCCAACGCCTTGATCTTAGCCCAGCAAACCCTATGTTATACTTCTACCTATAGAGCTATAGGTTCATAAAGCTGTTTTATTTATTTATTCAGTTGCTTTTTTGCAGAGGAAGATTGGCCTGAGCTAACATCTGTTGCCAGTCTTCCTCGATTTTGTACATGGGTTGCCACCACAGCATGGCTGATGAGTGGCTTAGGTCCATGCCTGGGATCTGAACCTGGGAACCTGGGCTGCTAAAGAGGAGTAGGCTGAACTCAACCACTACGCCATGGGTCCAGCTCCAGTTCATAAAGTTAAGTTACTAGTATTGTGACAATTTCTTACAGCAGCCATAGGAAACTAATACAGTTATATAAAAGCATTTTTATTTCCAGTAAATAGACCATCACTTCCTCTTGATTATATGTGTGGATTTAAAGCTATTTGTACATTCATAGCACATCCAGGCCAATTTCTCTCCCCTATATGATCCAGAAATATCTCCTCAGGTAATTGCCAAAAAGTTTAATGAGAGTGTAAACCAAACTTTATTGTGGAAAGAAATATCTGTAAATATATTCCACATCAAAGTCAGCAAGAAGGAAACTTCCTACTATGAAGGACCGTTTGGAAATCCCTTACTTCGGTGTGATGGCAAGTATTGTGAGAAGTACTAGACAGTTTTTATGTTTAAATTTTCCTGTGACTTAAAAACTGCAAATAAGTTCATTACAGAAAATTTGGAAAATCCATGTGTAAATAGATACAAACATATATACATACATAAACAAGTAAATAAATAGACAGGCCTGGATTTTCAAGTCCATTGATAAGCAAACAGAACATTTTGGTGTGATTCCTTCTATTCATTCTGCCTAGGCATATAGGTGCAATTTGCTTTATTCTGAAATTTTAATTAATAATGTATTCTAGACATATTACATAATGCACTCTTTAATCACTATTCTGCATTAAATATTTAATCATTGCTCAATAGATGCAATTTAATTTTTTCAAATTATGTGCTATTACGAAAAATGCTTATGTAAACATTCCATTCTGTACTTTTGGCATGTGGTGAGATAAATTCCAAGAGTTAAAAACATTGGGTTAAAGGAACACGCAATTCCAATTCTGATATTCCCAAATCACCAGCCCTAAAAACAGTGTACTGTGGTGTCTGTTTCTCCACACATTCACAACACTGAATATCTATATCCATTTTCTTGAATCTGTTAGGAACAAATGATAGCCAATTATGCACAAACACACACAGCGTCAGATGTCAGATTTCACGTTAGGAACTAGGGATATAATGGTAAAGCAGAGCACACGAATTCTTTCCCATAGAACTTATAGTACTGTGTTTGAAATTTGTGTTTTTCTTTAAAAAAAAATTGGAGTGTCTTTTGATATTGTCATTTTGGTGAACTTTCTGTGAAATTATAATCAAATCATTTGCCAAATTATGCTCTGGAATGTTTGACGATTTTAGGAAATTTATGCATCTTATGGGTATTAATTCTTTGTGTCACACACACACATATATATTTTAAAATTTTTTCTCTAGTAAAGAAGTCTCTCCGACCTATCTGTATTGCCTACCCCAGGCCATTTCATACTCAGGTTGCATGCTTGTCCCTTAAGGCATTTGAACTTCTGAAACAGAGAAATTGAAGAAAGGCATTTGAGGGAAGGCTCATCTTTGAGGAGGTGGCATTCGGTCCAAGAACTGAAGGACAAGATGCACAAGCTGCAGGTGGAGCTGGGAAAGGGCCATTCCAGAAGAAGAGAAAACAATACAGGGGGTCTCTGCCTTCCTGTTTCTTACATTAAAAGGAGGCAGGCAGACAGTAAAATCATGAATAAAGAAGTAGAAAAAAGAAAAAAGTAGACTCAGATTATATCAGGAAAGAATCAGGAAGCTTCTCTAGGGAGATTTAGACAATGGTGCATAATTGCACGTCCTAAAAAACAGGACGTTTGGGAACAACTTCTTCAGAAAGATATCATTTAAACTTATACTTAAAAAATGAAAAGTTGTTAGACACAGAAATGGGTTAAAATGAAAAAGTAAAGTAACCAGAGTGAGGGCTGGAGGTGACAAAATACCTGGCATTTTCTAAGAACTGCAATGGCAGGACCCTGCCACCCTGCAGAGAAGGCAGCGAACACTGTGGGAGGAGGACCGAGGTCCTGGAACCATATGTTGAAGTGCCTTAGAATACTGTATAAAGTTTATTTACATGACATTCTTAAAGGAATAGAAAGTCCCTGAATTGAGTTAAATGTAACAGTTATTTGATATTATCTACATTTTAAAAATGACTGCAAATTGTGGGCTATTTGCTCCCACTTTTCTCTTCACCTGGAGCTCTCTTCTCCAGTTCTTTCCATAGCTCACTCCTGGACTTCCTCAGATATTTGCTCCAGTATCACATTCCCAGTGAGGCCATGTCTCTCTACTCTATTAAAAATTGCACTCCACAATTTCTCAGTCCCCTTCCATACTTTTTCTTTTCCTTCTTAGCACTTTTAACCATCTAAACTATATATATTCAGCTAGCATTTCTTATTTATTGTGTTCCCCCCATTAGGATACAGCTCCACGAGGGCATGGATTTTTGTCTTTTCTGTTCAATACTATATCCCCTACACTAGAATAATGACAGGAGCATAATAAACGTCCCTGTTATAGACTGAATGTGTGTCCCCCAAAATTCACATGTTGAAACCCTACCCTCAGTGTGACGGTGTTAGGTGGTGGGGCCCTTGGGGAGGTAATTAAGATTAGATGAGGTCATAAAGGTGGAGCTGTCATGAATGGGATGAATGCCCTTGAAAGAGTCAGGAGAGAGCGTGCTTCCTTTCTCTGCTCTCTGCCATGGGAGGACACAACCAGACGTCGACACTCTGCAACCCTGAAGGGGACCCTCACTGGAACTTGATCAGACTGGCACCCGGATCTCAGACTTCCAGGCTCCAGAACTGTGAGAAAAATATTTTATAAGCCACCCAGTTTATGGTAGTTTGTTATAGTAGCCCCAACTGCCTAAGACAGTCCCCAATACCTATTCTCGAATTAATGAATGGCATGCAAAATTCAAATCAGGGCAAACAGGTGGGATTTGCAACAGTCCATGAGAGGGATTGGACTGAATTGGATTATAAAGTGTCTGTAGAACCTGAGGACTTAGTAATAACAGATTCGAGGCGAGGGAAGAAGAAATGGGTGGGATCAAGGAGAATTGTCTAGTTTTGGTTAGTGATGCATGTCATCAAAAAAAAAAAAAAAATGAGAGAGACTAAGGGCAGGAAAGACTGTGGTGTCAGTCAGGCCTTATTTAGCCAGAGTGTGGTCAAATGGTCACAACACTGCCGGGAGTCCCTTCTATTAATTTGTACCTCGAAAGCATCTCCTCCTATTTTGAGAAGTTGTAATTCAGGTATATATTCCTACATCTGATCTCTTAAATATCTATTGTTCATGTTGATTATAGTCAGAATTCTCAAACTAGGAAAGCAATTTGTTGATTTTCCAACTTTTAAGTCTCAATAAAGAATGCTTATTTTCAAGGTGCTGTAATTCTGAGTATCTCATGTATCATTCCTCACAATCCTGAAGGGATCCGCCACAAAGGAAAAGGCAATGGCAGACAAAAGGAACTGTTTTCTTTCAAGTTAAAATTCATTGTGAGAATGGGGAATTTTGCCTCAGGAGAATATGTGGGCTTCTGTACTCAGTCCCATTTTAGACAGCAAATGTTGCCTTTGGGGACTAATTTTAGGTATTTACCATAATAAGTTTGCTTTCTGTTTTATGCAAGTTCTAAGTCATCAATTTAAAAAGTTCACTTTTTTCTTAAGTAAAGTAAGGGTGTGTCTGTGGCTTACAAGAAATAACTAGGTACTATATGTACAAAATAACCAAACGTTTCCACTTTCTAGAGCCTGTTTTTACCGGTTCTTCTCATGCTTCTATCACAAGACAGATGCCACACTTGAATAAAGTGCATGAGCACTATTTTACTAACAGAACAGCATTGTCCTCAGGTCGATTGGAGATATTACTCTAGTTATGATTATTCTGATTTAAATCCCATAAACCTTTTCATAATAGGGTGCTGTGTCCAAGCGCCTCCAAGGGGACAGACCCTACCTGATCCTATTTACCCCATTCCTTTCAAGCATACTGACACTATCCAATAATATCTGTAGTTTTGCACATTCCCCAAGAATGGTTTCTCCTTTTACTCTCAATTTTTTCCTTTTTTTAAATTTAAACATTATCAATATCTTAGAACGCCTCAACCCTGAATATACCCCTTCTTTTTTTTTTTTGGCTATTTTAGTTCAACTTTGCTTTTAACTCCACTGTCACTCCGAGATAGTCATATATCTCAATAAATATGTCTTTGGATTTACTGACATTTTCCACTCAGTGTGATCTCCATTATCTTTTCCAGCCCACCCTACTCCTTTATTTGGAATTCGATTTCATTTGGGCCAAAATGTGTAATTTGGTAGTTCGTTAGGCAAGAGTCATAAAGTAGCAAACTTTCACAGTCTTTGCAGGTTTGAGAATGTATTTATTCTACTCTCCCCATTGAATGATACTGCATCAGGGTAAATAACTCTGGTTTTTAGTTTATTTCTCTGTTGTATTTTCAAGATATTATACGATTGTCTCTGCTATCTATTGTTGCTAACAAGAGGTATGTTATTAGTCTGATTATTATTCCTTTGTAAATAATGTCACTTCTCTCCAGTATCTCCTTAAGAATTTCATATTTTGTCTTCAATTTTTTTACAGTTTCACTGTGCTATGTCTAAATCTGAATGTGTTTTATTTTGCCATTCTGGACATGGTATGTCTTTCAAAAATTCTATTATCACTTTTAATATTGATTCTTCTCTGGTTTTCAGTTCTCTTCTTCTAGAATTCATATTCTTCATATATTGAAGTTGCTGAGAAGTCTTTTGCAATTTACTGATTCTCTTTTCTTGACCAAGTCTTTGAGCTGTTAACTTTTAGGTCTGTTTGCCTTTTTCATTTCTGGAATTTCTATGTGTTTGTTTATTATAAAATCGACTCATTGTTTGTGTTTTCAAATCTACGTGTTTTTTTTATGGTCTTATTCTTTTGCTACTGCTTGAATATTTTCTCATGATTACTTTGAAATTTCTTTCAAATAATTCCACTATCTTTAATTTTTTATGCATACATTATCATGTTTTTTGCACCTATTATCTCTCTCTCATTGTAGTTCATATCTCTTGATTAAAAGAATGTTATTTTACTTTGAGCTCATTTTCATCAATGGCTATTTTCCTTGAGGGACTCTTCTGCCACGGATAATTAAATCCTATACAATAATGAGTACTTCATCTTTAATGACATTCTCCATTATTAGTCTGAATTCAGATTTTCTTGGTTTGCATTAAACTTATGTTATGCTATGTTTAAAGTTATGTTTTATTTATTAAGGCTATTTTTTTTTTGATCACCATTTTCTTACCAGGGAATATTTTGTTCACTTCTGCTGGGGTTCCTCAGATGTTTCTGGTTCAGGAACAGTTTTTTGAGGAGCTGTTGATTGGGTCTTTTACTCCACAGTTCGTATGGATTTGAAGGTTATACCGCTGCAAGATACTAGTTTAGGTTTCTGATTTCCTTCCACTGCTCCAGATGGACTTTTGAGAGCTTCCCTAATCTGGGCAGTGGAGATTTCCTAGTCTGTGTTTTTTGGTTGAACGCTCCTTCTAGCCTTATGCATGTAGCAAAATTGCAGCTCCCCAAGGGCTGGCCCCGTGGCCAAGTGGTTAAGTTCGCGCGCTCCTCTGTAGGTGGTCCAGTGTTTCGTTGGTTCCAATCCTGGGTGCGGACATGGCACTGTTCATCAAACCACACTGAGGCAGCGTCCCACATGCCACAACTAGAAGGACCCACAACAAAGAATATACAACTATGTACCAAGGGGCTTTGGGGAGAAAAAGGAAAAAAAATAAAATCTAAAAATTGCAGCTCCTCTTCTCTCAAAGACATAGCCCTCATCTCTGCTTTCACCAGGGCTTCAAAATTCCAGCTCCCAGACCTCTTAAGCTCAGTATACTGTTCCAATGCGCTGTGAATTGTCTGCCTTTAGCTTCAATTCCTATATCAAATTCAATTTCAGTGTTTGGTGGTTTTTTTTCCTGGTTTCTAGGATGTTCCCTTTTTTGCTCTTGAATTCAGCTATATTTTCGAATTCATTGTTATATTGTTTATTTATTCTATGCATTTAACATGTCAGGAAACCCAGGAGATCTGAACCACTTCACTCTCACTGACTTACCAGAAATCTCCAATTCTATGAGTACCTTCTCTACTCACTGGAATATCTAATCCAGTGTTATTCCTAATATCCTGAGATCTCTCTCACCTGAATTATACAATCATTTGTGAGTCCTGTCTATTTGGTATTTTCCTTTCTTATTATTCTAATTTAAGATTTTGCTGGAGGTACAAACACTTTAAACTTAATGGTTTGATCACCATTTTAATATGGCAAAAACAGAGCTCAAGTTTATTCTAAATTTCCTCATTCTCCATTCTTCCTGTTTCTAGATGTATTGTTTTACACTGTCAAATCTATGCATTTGATTATTTTGGATATTTTCTAACTATAATCATTAGTACAACATGCTGTTACCCTCTGTTAGGCTGAATCCTCTTTCACACAGTCTATTCATAACTACACTTCCTTTCTCAACACCCAGAATTAAAATCTTTATGTACTCCATGAAGCTCTCTTTCTCACACATTTGAACCTACTCTTCTGCCCAATCAGCCTACATATGTTCTATTTTCTGACAAACTGTGAAAATTAGAAAGTTACTATACTTATTTTATTGGAAATATCATCCTCTGGTTTTGATAAAGGTAAAAATAGATAATCCCTTGAGCAGTAACACAATCATCCCCAGAGTGACATAGACAGAACTCTCAGCTAGCCTACTCCCAAAGGCAGCTACTTGGAGGATGTGCCTTTTAGTCATGGTACATTTGATATATTTCATGGCATGCTTTGATATGATTTGTTTCAGAACACATTGCCAATTTACTGGCACTGGCACATAAGCTCAAATAATTATCATTTAGCAATAGGAGTTATTTCCTGTAAGTTCTACTACTTTCCACATTTCCAAGATCTATGTAAATAATTAAGGTAATTGATAGTAAACTTAGATGACTTTTTAGTTGGAGTACAACCCTATGCTTGTTTTACTTCTCCATTCCAAGAAGTGTATAATTACAGTGACTTTGCACAAGTCACTGTGAGAGGCTGGTGGAAGAAGATAGTAGAAGCAGGAAACAATGAACCAACAATTTTTTTTCTTTCAAGAAGTTCACTATTAAGAGTTTTGTATATATTTTTAAACAATAACATTCAAATGATTCATGCTAGGCAGAAAATCCCTGATACTTTTGGTGGAAACTACTACCCACATGTTTAATATTGCACAACAACATTGCAATATATACAGGATATTTACTGTTTAAGAAGTAGGGTGCCAAATGTTTTTAATTAATTGTGTCATTTAATCTCCACAGCATACATATCAGTAGATGAAGAAATTGAGGCATGAAGTGAACTCACTCATCTAGCTGGCAAGTGGCAAAGTATTTTATCACTCAGGGTGATGCTCTCTGTCTAATATCTGATTAGAGAAGTAAATGATCGGGGCTGCAATGCCTTCAGGCTTGTCAGCCAGCTCTAACACTTACTAAATTTGTCACCTAGGCCAGTCACTTGACTTCTACTGGCCTCAGTATTACCATCTATATAAATAAAAGGAGATCATCATCTACCTTGTAGGTTCTCACAAGCATCAAGTGAATCCCATATGTTAAACAACTTACCCATAGTAAATGTCTCATAATTTTTTGTCGTATTGTTAATTTTTACTACTATGGTTATTAGTATATACCAAGACAGATTTGAGGTATAGCAGGTTTAATTAACTTCAGGAAATCTTCCTGACAAATAGAGTTCTACACTGATAAGATTAGCTGCTTCGAAATGTCCTTTCCTTTTTATCACTAGACACATGTATGGCTAATTTTGCATAACACTGTTCTTTCATTATGTGGGTGGTGGGGAAGCATTCAGTTATTAATTTATCCACTCATGACAAACATTTCATGAATTTTCTTACATGTTAGTTACTGAGGTAAACACTGTGAGAGAAAATGACAAATGAGACACAGCCTATATATTCAGGAAGCTTACTAAAAAACACCCAAAAGAAACAAAAAAACAGGCAATTAGAATATGATGAGAATAAGTATCATGTTAAGGGTATACTATGACTTTATTCCAGAATGTAAGAATCATAAGGGCAGGAGTGCTGTGTTGTTCACTACTGAGCCCTCAGTGCTCAGGACAATGCCTTGCACATAGCAGGCACTCAATAAACTTCTGACAAACAACGATTGGGTGCTCTATGAGAGATACTAAGCCAAACGAAGACAAGGGGAGGCTTTTTGAATGGGGCGAATAGGAGTTAGGTCAAGAGGAGGATGAAAGTTATTACAAAAAGTATTTATCAATTGCAGGAAATTCTAGCGTTGAATAGTGACACGCAATTTCAAGAAAGTGTAAAAAAGTTCATCATGGCTGGAGCGTAGCTCTAGAGGGAGAGAATAAAAAGGAGAAGAAGCAGATGTTGAGGGCTCTTGCACAGCCTGACAGTTTCTCAATGAGGAAGTAAACAAGCTTGTCAGCAACAAATTGGTAGAATTAGATTTGCCTTTTAGAAAAAGCAGGATAACTGCAGTGTGGAGAGTGGTTGAGGTCGACAAAAGGAGAAATGGAAGGAAATGATAAACTAAAAACAAATTTTTCTGTGGTCTTTGTGTAGATCATTTGAGCATGTTTTTGGATGAAGTCTAAACAGCTTTCATTAAGAAGTCCCTCATGACAGGTTCATACTTAGTCTTTGCAATGCTTAGCTGAGCATAATGTTAGAAGCAGACACGTAGAGATAGACAGGAAAATTAAGCTGTTGAGGCTTAATTCTGTTGATACACGATATAAAGTGAAGTTATGAGATTTCATAGTCTGACTGAAGCACTATATATTTAATTAGAGAGAAGCAATAGATCCTTGCTATTGAAAAGTAACACTCTGAAACAAGCCACTCCCTTTAAGGATTTGCTGAAAAGTTCTCCTGATTACTACTCGTTACAGAAATTGAACTGAGCTGAAAATTTTGTATGTAAATTTCTGAAAGCAAAACATGTTCCATTTTAGGGGCAACCAGGAGCATTTCACAGGGAGTTTTTCGGACAATTTCAACTTTAATGAATTTAATAAATTGTTCACAATTTCACAAAATTAAACCTCCACTTTGAATCTCAACATTTGGAACCTGGGTGCCTCTTTAGTCAATTTTAAAATAGAAAGCTTTGTGCAACAGATTTTACACAATGCTCAATGTAGAGGATATACTCTCCCTTGTATTTTGATATAATTTTTGATATCTTAAAGGTTTTAGCTGATGATATTTCCAAACTGTTAAAGGCGGAAAAGACATTTTAATGTTTCTATTATTAACATCCTGGTTCCTAAAATTCTACTTCCTAAATTGGGGGGTTTCAGATTATTACTAAAAAGAATTGAGAGTGCTACAATTTCAATCTGAATGGAGTAGGTTCACACGGTATCTTTCTCAGGGGAACAATGTTCTCGTTAACATATCTGCTTACTGTTGTCGCTCCAAATCTCAAAGAAGGAATTTGGGACATGTGTATCCTGCATGCTCTTCTCAATATTACTATGTCCTAGCAGCAACAATGCATGATACCTGAAGAAATGTAACTGCTTCCTCTGGGGTAATGTATTTGTAAATTATACAAACCCAGTAATTTGCCCTTATCTCAACTAGCAGGGTTATATAATGATCACAGAACATATAGGAAAATGAAAATATGCATTCTCAAATCATGCATAGACAATGAGTATTCTAGCTGAATGGTCTGGCAGTTTAGGAATTATAGTAATTTCTTGGAATATTAAAGAAGTATTATATTCTAGAAAACTTCATAGAGTTATACAGTCTAACCTTGTATGTACAATCTCCATTCACATGCTTTCCAAATTAATTGCATTTGTATATCATTAAGGAAAAGGAAAAACTCAAGTTAGTTTAATTTTCTTCATATCTTTACTACTTCCCAAAGAGGAAAATAAATTGTACTGATTGAAATCCAGAGTACCTAGTGAGTAACATTACCATTTCACTGTCAAGGAGGTTGAAAATAGATTTTCTTGAACGGTTACAATAAAATGAGAGTGGGATGATCAAATATAATAAGGAGCTAGTAGAGGTTGCAAGGTCATGGGTTTGTTTTAAAAGGAAATTTCATATTTTATTTTAGTCATAATTAATAAAATGTATATATACTCTGTAAATATTATAATTGTAGCATTTACAAAATGTCCTTATGCTTCCAGGATTTTGAACATATATTCAGATATCTTGGGAGATATATGCAGCTATAGTTTAATCAATTTAAAAGCTATACAGAATTACAGTAGAAGTAGAATTGCACATTTATTTTAGGTTGATATCTTTTTAGCATTTTAAAGACCTTGTTCTTTAGTTGACATATATTTTTTGTGATAAAAAAATCAGCTGTCATTCTTATCATTAGTCCCCTATATGTAATGTAGCTTCTTTTCCTGTTTAAAGATTTTTCCCTCTGTGACTTTAAGTTTTAATGAGATATAATTTACATATCATAAAATTCAGCCAGTTAAAATGTACAATCATAGTTTTTAGTGTATCATAGGGTTAGGTAACCAGAACCACTATCTAATTTTAGAATATTTTTATCACCCAGCATAAACTCTGTACCTGTTAGCTGCCACTCCTATTTAATCCCAAATCCACCAGCACTAGTTAACTACTCACCTACTTTCCACCTCTGTAGATTTGCCTTTTCTGGACATTTTACATAAATTGAATGGTGAAATGTGTGGTCTTTTGTGATATTTAGCATGTTTTTAAAGTTCATCCACGTTGTAGCATGTATCAGTACTTCATCCCTTTTTATGGCTGAATAAATATCCCATTGCGTGGAGATGCTACATTTTGTGTAGCTTTTACCATCGTTGGGCACAGGAGCAGTTCCCACATTTTGGCTATTATGAATGACGTTGCTACAAACATTTGTGTACAAGCTTTTGTCCAGACATGTGTTTTCAGTTCTCTTGGGCAGATACCTTGTAGTGGAATTGCTGGGTCCGATGGTAACTCTATATTTAACCTGTTGAGGAAAGAGCAAATTATTTTATATAGTGGTTGCATCATTTTAAAATCCCACTAGCAAAGTATGAGGGTTTAAAATTCTCCACATCTTCATTAACATTATCTCCTTTTTAATTTTGTTTATTTTAGTCATGCCAAGAGGTGTGATGTCATATCTCACGGTTTTGATTTGCATTTCCCTAGTGACTAAGCAACATTTTGAGTAAATTTTAGGTACTTATCAACCATTTATATCTTTTTTGGAGAAATATCTATTCCTTTTTGGTTTGGTTGTCTTTTTATTATTGAGTTGTAAGACTTCTTTGTATATTGTGGATACAAGTCCCTTATCAAATATAATATTTGTAAATATTTTCTCTCATTCTGTGGGGTGTCTTCACTTTCTTCATGATTCCATTTGCAGTGCAAAAGTTTTTAATTCTGAGGAAGTTCAATTTATCTCTTTATTTTTGTACTCATAGCTGGCTGTTATAGCTAAGAAGCCACTGTCTAACCCAAAGTCACACAGACTTAATCTTAAGTTTTCTCCTAAAAGTTTTACAGTTTTAGCCATTACATTTAGGTCTGTGATTCATACTGAGTAAATTTTATATAAGGTATGAGATCAGAGTACAACTTCATTCTTTGCATGTAGCTATCCAGTTGTCCAAGCACCAATGTTAAAAAGACTATTCTTTCTTCGTTGAATTCTTCTGGCACTTGTTTTAAAGATCAATGTAGGAGTTTATGTTTGGAATCCTTTAGACCTTTTGACAGGGAACATGTGTACAGCAATGCATGGCAATTTGTCTTTGGGTGGTGACCATGATGTAGTCTACACAGAAACAGAAATATAATGACGTATGCCTGAAAGTTACATAATATTATAAACCAATGTTACTTCAATTAAAAAAAAAATTCCCTCAATGATGTTTTGTAGTTTTCAGTATACAATTCTTGCACTTTCATAAAATCTATTTTTAGGCATTTTATTCTTTTTAATGTTATTGTAAAAGGAATTATATCTTAATTTTATTTTCAGAGTATTCATTGCTAATAGATGGAAAGGCAATTGATTTTTTATATTGATTGTGTATCCTACAACCTTGATGAATTCATTTATTAGTTCTAATAGTTTTCTTGTGGATTTCTTAGGATTTTCTATGAAAAGATCATGTCATCCGTGAATAGAAATCGTTTGAGTTCTTTCTTTCTAATCTATATGTCTTTTATATCTTTTTCTTGTCTAATTACCCTGGCAAGAACCTTAGTCCCATGTTGAAAAGAAGTAGCAACAGTAGATATCCTGTCTTGTAGATATATTGAATAATATACATAATATTCAATAGTTACAAATATAAGGTGGTCAGGAATAAATATAATAAAAGATTTAATGAATTATAAGAAAAGTATAAAATGCCATTGAAATACTTAGATAAGACTCAGCAAAATTGGCTGTAAGGCTTAGCATACTATTATATAGTTTTCCACAAATTAATCTATAAATATGTTACAAACTTATTTTAACAGATGTTTGTTTTTATTCATGTTATTTTAGAAATTGAAGAGCAAATCTTTGGTATTCATCTGGTGGAACAAAAGGCAAAGAATAGAAAAATAATCTTGAGAAATACGATACTTTAGATCCTTTTGGTATCATGTAAAAATTATACCTTTAAAACAAGAGTATTTAAATTGTGTGATACTAGATCAGAACTATGTAACTGGAAACCAATATGGAGCATAGAATCATATATATAAAAATCTTACATGATGTAGCCATCATTACAAAATTATTAGTATGGAATATTTAACAAATGGTGTTAGACAAGTTGTTTAAATTAAATTAGTTCCTTGTATCCTATCATAAGCAAATATTAATTCTATGGGATTTCAGGAACTAACTTTTGGTTTACTTTGATGCAAGATACTTTTCATTTGTTTGGTTGGTTCTTATTACATTAATTCTTGTTCTTATTAATACATTAATACTTTTTATCATTTCATTCATTATTGTGACTGACAAATTGAAGGAATCCACTAGTTATCTTTTCAGTGAATGTGTGTATAAGGCTACCAATGCAACCCAAGTGGGGGTTTGATGACAACAGTGTTAAAGTCAGGAATTCATGAAGATTTCAGTCTATTCTATACCTCAGCAGACCAAAAATGTCAGCATTCCCTCCATTACCATGGAAATATAATCCAACCCCTAGTGAAATTCCAATGAGAGATTTATTGAGTCATTAGTAAGTATTTATATTATATTAAATTAAAAAATCTTACAGATTATTTTTAAAGTAGTGAGAATGATTAGAAATCTTTGAGGAAAAACTGGAAAGGTTTACACTTTTCTTACCAGCTATCCAACATTGTTTCAAAATAACAGTTCAAAACAGTAAAATACGCACTGACATCAGAACGGGAATGGACCAATAGCTCAATAGAACAAAAAGATTGATCTAGACATAAATACAAGTATATGGGGACTTAATGTGGATGAAATTGACATTGGCAATCAATGGGACAAATATATATTTTTTAATATGGTTGGGACAATTGACCCTTCATTTAGGAAGTTATATCTACAGTTAGGTTTCTATCTATGTTAAACCCAAATTAGTAACACTTGAATGAAAAAATATAAACGTGAAAATAAAATGGTAAAAGTACAGATTAAACAAATGCCAATACTTTTACATTTCTTGAAGTTATGTAATACAATAAGAAATCAGTAAGCAAATTATTAATACATTTTACTCTATCAGAATCTATACTTTAAAAAAGCTTGTATAGGAAAGTAATTCATGACCAAATTAAAACATTTTATTTACCTATTTATTTATTTTGTTCATTTGTTTTATTATTTCTTTTAGGAAGATTGGCCCTGAGCTAACATCTGTTACCAATCTTCCTCTTTTTTCCTTTTTTTAAAGTTTTTTCTCCCCAAATACCCAGTAGATAGTTGTATATCCTAGTTGTAGGTCGTTCTAGTTCTTCTATGTGGGACGCCTCCACAGCATGGCTTGATGAGCCATGCTAGGTCTGTGCCCAGGATCTGAACCGGTGGACCCTGAGCTGCTGTAGCAGAACGCACAAACTTAACCACTTCGCCATGGGGCCGGCCCTAAAACATTTTAAAATGGGACAAAAATTAATATACATGGCTATCAAATAATTAGCACTCATTGAATATTTGCAAACATTACTCTTCCTTGTTTTATTTTTAATAACACATGCCATTCTTCATAATTGATATATGTATTTTTTATTGTTTCTCCTCATCCAATAGAATGTGAGTCCCAAGACAGCAGTTATTTTTATCTATTTAATTTAACAAGGTATTTCCAATATTCCAGGTATTTCCACCCCAGAATATGGACTGACTTACTATAGTTTTTAGTAAATGACATCAATAAGAATTGTCCACCACCACAATATAAAAATGGGCGCAGTATTAGAAGAGAAAAAAATGCTACAAGAAGAAATACTAAGTATCACCAACGATACGAAATAAGCTCAATCTTGACATTTACAAGTTAAAGCCGTTACATTTTTTATTATGTATTTGACTGGCAAACTTTTAATTGCTTAACATATCCATCGTTTATAAGGATATAGAGAAATATGTAGTGTAAATTGAGGAGTGATATGGCACTAAAAAGCATAGATACATTGGGGTGCAGACACTTGATTTTTGGACACATGCTAAAAATATAATGAGAGAACTATGCAAAAACATCTACAAGGATAAATGTTCATCCCTCTGTGTGTGTGTGTGTGTGTGTGTGTGTAGAATGAGAGAGAGATACAGATGATATAAAAACTGCATATGTATTATACATATATATACCAGTATATATATTATATATGGCACCAGGTAGCAATATATATAAAATTATGCATATATATACATACACATACATACACTCTCTCTCTCGTCTATATCTCTACATACCTATATAATCTCTAAATGTATCTAGATAGTGAGATAGATACAAGTAGAGATATAGAAGTCTGGTATAATGCTCACCCAAACACTAATACTGTTAGGGTTTAGAGCTATTTTCTAATTCTTTTCAGCTGTTTTGTTGTAAATACTTACATTGAATAAGAGCCAAAATTTCATAATCTGAAAGAGAAAAGAATCAGTGGCATTTTTAAGGGGACCAGCAAAAATCTCAGATTATTTCAATAATCTGAGATGTGTTTTTGTTATGTTTTGTCAAGGGCAGAGATTATCCCTGTTTACCATTGCATTTTATTCAGCAAATAAAGTGATTGGCAACTAGTAGGTGGTTAATAATGATGTACTGAATAAATGAATGAATGAATAAACACTAAGAGGACACTTACAGTTATGGAATCTATTTCTCTCCCCTTCCCTACTTTGCTATCTTTGTGAAGAATTGCCTAGAAACTCAATCTGTTACTAATAGTAAAAATTAATTTATTTTTATCTAACAGATTTTTAATCTGTTTTTTCTTTACTGATGTATATAGTCCCCTGATTTTAATTCTCTATACTTGGAGAACTTTCTGTTTAGTCTTGAAACTCCACATTGCTAGTTGGAATATGGAGGAAACTAAAGCCAGGCCATAATCTGTCTGAAAATAAGAGGAAAACCACTCACCTGCGGCCAATAACCCACTCTATTTCCTGAAGCCATTCTTATTTCCATACTGAAGTGCTTTGCATAGGTGAAAATGGCGACACTGATTGGTTGAGGTAACCAAGGTCACAGAAGGAGTTCAAGTCACTATTTGATCCGCTCAGAGAACTCAGTAACACATTCTGCTAAGGAGACTCAAAGCTCTATCTTGCTCATGGTTCGTCTGAGTGAACTGATTGATGATCTACGCTATCGCATCCTGCATCGCTGCCTCGAGAAGAGCTCAACTTATCAGAATCAACTAGTCTCCTTACATAGTTTAAAAAAATAATTAAAGATCATAAATTCAGATGTAATCAGATTTGATTGCTCAGATTTCTTTTTTTATGACTTTGAACTTCTGGATAATAGAAGAGTTATTTCTAAAAGATACTTGTTTCAAAAATAAAAGGGATATGCTTTTTCAAAGTGATATACCTTTATCCTTGAATCTATAAACCCAGTTTTGATTAATTTGATTAATCTTGATTAAATATCAATGTGAAAAGGTTTATTCTATTGCTAAGAGTTCACTCATTAGAATTGAACAAAGGGAACACACACACTCACATGCACAGACATCCACAGGTACACGCACCCAAGAAGCAAAGTCTAGCAAGTATTTAATTGGCTGAAAAGTAACAAAAAGCCTGACAATGTCAACAGACTTATAATGGTCCAGTCTGATACGAGAGAGCTGAGCTCTGACAGAAGCCAAAACCTTGTTGGTTCATTATCTGTTCTGGAAAATGGGATGAATCATTTGTTTCCTAAACTTAGACAAGTCACAATTGAGCCTGTAACATGATTCACAACCAAGAACAGGGGGACTTTCTGGGAGAAGGCAGGAATTTACCTGAGAAAGAGAGAGGAGGCTAGAAAGGAGTCAGCCAAAGAGGTGGGTGTCAAACCGTATAGCAGTTTAGATGGATTTTGATATTTACCTTTCCCTGGTGGCACGTAAAAGCATATTATAGCATATGGCCTCAACAGTTTCCTGCGGATCCCTTCCTTTACACTCTCACCCTGTCTTACATATGCCTCTCTCTATTTTAGAATGCCCATCTCCATATTTAGGCATAGCTACCTTGCTTTAGTATCCTTCTGGATCATCCCACTGGCTTTTCCTTTGGGCTTCATACATGGCCCTGGACCTTTGTCCTTTTGGTTTTGAAATACATCGTGTCTCTGCTTATGCTTCATTTTAGCCTTGCAAGCCTCTGTCAGGTGGGCAGGCCCTGGCATGCAGCAAATGAAGTTGGGCTTCAGAAGGCAGGTGTTTGTACACAGAGCTATCCCTGCGAGTCCGGAGGCCAGGAAGACTTCATTCTCCCTAGGACACTAAGCACAATTTAGCCAACGGTCTTGAAGAATTTTATAACGGTGAAATTGTATTCCTTTGAATGTGTTAAAGCACATTCAACATAGTTCAAATAGGTTGTGAGCTTCTTAAGGTCAGGTACCTTGCCCTATCATTTATCACAACACTCATATACTGTAGGCGGTCAGTGAATGCCAAAGGAAAGAATCAAAGAATGAAGAAAAGCCAAACACACATACGTCTCACTTCTTAAATCAATTCATTCTTTCAAACTATTTAGGTATTACACAGATGAAATGTTTAGCCAATTTTTATGAGTCTTTTAAGAATCCAACTATTACCAAAGTCTTTTTTATTTCCTCTTAGACTCATGGAGCAACACTGGGAAATTACATGATGAAATTAATTTTAAAATTTAAATCTAAGTTTTCATTATTCCATAGTTTTCCAAGGCTACTTTAAAAATAAAACTGAGTTTATTTTTATTTTTACAAAAAGTATCAAGCCCACGTTTTATCACAGAGTTTATTTTTCTTACTTACAACTTTTCTTCCTCTTAAGAAATCCTAAATGCCAAAGCTTTCAGATCTATTTCACATCAGTTCCTGATTCCACCATAATATTACCCCATCTCATTGACTTTCTCTTACATTTTTGATATAGGTATTTCTTTTTCTACTTGACATTTCGGCAACATTAATCTTGAAAAAAAATAAAACCTTTTTCCCTATTTTAAATACCATCATAACTGCTCTTCTTTATCGTGGCATTTAATTAATTGTGTATGATCAAGTAACTCCGTTTCCTTAAAACTTTATCTTTTAGTTTGCTTTCCAGTCTGACAATTAACAGGTAATAAAATGTTTAGATCAGCACTTTTGTACAAACTTATAAAAAGTCAAAGATTCAGTGTCAAGCTCTCTGGGACATATTTAATCACTATGAGTGGAAAGGAAGACGGATTTTGATTAAGACTAGCTGAACCGATTAATAAAGACCTTGAACTTGCCTAAGTTACTAGCGGCTATTCCCAATAATGGTGATAGCCTAAAAGTAAACCCTCAAACCATTAAAACAAAGTGAGCAACAGGTAACCTGACACTAGTTCTCTCCCCTACAAGGATTGTTTCAAATTGGATATCGATGTCAGTATCTTAGAAATTCAAATTACACTATTCTTGCTGTTGTTTCTATTGTTTTTTTCCCTTTTAAAAATATTTTCTCCAGCTTCTCATTTAAATGAATTTATTCCCGAGCTTCATTAAAAGTACAAACCAGGGAAATACCATGGCTGCCTATTATTTTTGAAGATCCCAATTTTGGTGTACTAGTAGTTGAAGTTCAAAAGGCAGGAAAGGTCAAGGTAAAGGTGTACTGCTTCAAAATCCTCAAGATCCATTGGCTATAAGACTTAAACAAACAAGAAATTACTTTCATTGATTAAATGTAGATTGAATTAGGAGGAAAAAATGACAGGCACTGCTAAGGTTATGTCCCCCACTCATTGTTTAACTCAGCATGACTGATTCAATCTGCTGAGCCCCAAGGAAGGCCAAAGATGTCACTCATGGACTCCACACAATGCGGGGATCCTTAGAAGAGCAAAATCGAAAAGTTGCACTTTATCCACTCACAGCCTGGAGCCACTGTTCTCATTCGGTCTTGTGTTAGCAGAACAATGGACTGCAGCAGGCAGTGGGCAGCTCTGCATAATAATCATAGGTATCCCACAGGCAAAGCTGTGGTTGCTTTTAAGACTTGACAGAATGTGTCTTGTAGGCATGACCTAGCAGATGGGGACTTTTTCCTTTCATCTTTCCCCAAAAGCCACCTAGGTGAAATATATAAAGCATCTTGATAAGGGATACATTTTCTCCTATAGGGGTAGTTTGATTACTATAAGCTGCTCCTCTTGTTCATTCACCTAAAAATAATTGCCGCTCTGTGGTGGAAGAAGTCAAGTATAGCCACAGAGACAGGGAGGGACCTTTTGCTCCATTCTGCTAATTTGTGTCACCTACTGAACTGCCTTATGTATTGATGGTAGAAAAAAAAAATGAAGCAGAAAATTAAGTCTGAAAGGATTTTTTGTCCTGCTGTCACTTTGTACAACATTTAGTTCAGTTGACATGACACTGTGCCTTTTGTTACATAAAACTGTCACATTGTCCCCTTCTGGTTAGCTGCAGTTGCTGCCCAAATCAATAATATCTGTCAAAACTGTCAAATAATGAAAGGATCCTATGATATGTTGGCTGCAGCAAATGATATTTTTGACTATCTTTTTAAATGTTACTAAATTAGGTCCAAACACATATTAGAAATGAAGAAATGACATAAGCTTTGTAAATGATATAACAAAGATGAAAATGAGGACATCACTTATCTACATTAGGTATATATTATTTGATAAACTTCTTATAATTTTAAAGGAAATTTTAAAAAGTCAATTTCAGATGGATCACTTTTACATAACGAAAACATTAATTTCTAAGCAAAGAGGTAACTCAGAAACCTTGAGCTTCTATTTATTTTTTTCCTGTATGTAATGATAATTATTTAGTTATCAGAGAGAGAATTTATTCCAGATTTAGTTCCCTATGGAGGAACTCCTAAGGTATGGTTAGATCGTGAGAGGGAGTTGTCACTTACTGCTCTGTTTTCTATGCAGGAGACTCAGCTATTGCCCTCTCACCTTATTCGTAAGCAGGAAACCAAGTCACAGAGAGCTGTAACTGAAGCCTGAGGTCTTACATATTCCTGACCAGTCCCTCTAATTGAAAACTATTGGAGAAAGCTCAAGAGCTGTTCCTTAGGTGCTTCAGTTGAACTAAAGGATAGTATATTTTATGTTAGTTAAACTGATCTCATATACTTTGTTCCACTCGGGGATAACATCCTTAGGTCTTCATGTTTTTAGTTTCTAACCAGGCAAAGAGCACACATACAAATGATGCTACTCACAGCTCCCTGAACCATCTGTTCATGCTTTTTTAAAATTTGTGGTTTAGTGTCTGAATTGAGCATGCTCTCAATGACCCTCTCTCCTGACCCCTCTAACTACCCCTCACACCCGCCAGGTGTTACTCCCTGTCAGAAATGTTCAGAATTAATTTCCCTCTTCTACACCTTATGTAACTTAGAGTATTTGGGTTCATGATAGATGTGCCTTGAATCCCCAATTCGATGGCCTATAGAAATCTAAAGAGCTGTCCACCTCCACACAGAGTACTATGGACTCCCACACAGGCTTAGCATTAACTTGGCTCAAATGCAAAACTCAACACCTCTGAGTTCTCCAGATATTTGTTACATATAAACATTAAGGTCTACTTAGACTTTATCAGATATATTTTGGATTAAAGATGATGAGTTTACATATTAAACAGTTTTCAACATCCTTTCACACATATTCTCTCATATTGAATTAGTACCATAGATTCCTGCACGTAAAAATAAGGAGAATGCATTCCAACATATTATTATTTAGTCCCAAGTATTCCTAAATTCCATTCTTTAGGATTTTAGTAAAAATTGTTTAAAATTTAAAAATAGATCTGATAAAGCCGACTGTGATCCTTCATACGTGAAGTTCAGTAATAAGCTTACAGAGAGAGAACATTTAATTCTCTCAGTGATGAAATACCTGTTCTGTAAAATTCTGCAAGCCTTCCTAAATAATAACCAGAAAAAAGGTCCTGGATACAAGAACAAATAGATAGTCAAATTTACCAAAAATGTTTTAAAGTAAACTAGCCTTTACAAAATCCTGTATGCTTTAGAACAGAGAGAGTATGGTCACTTACGTTGGTAAAAATAACAATATATTAAAAAATTAAAGATTTGCTTAATTTTTTATAAAATACTATTCTGAAAAAGTTTCTAGGCTTTCTAAATTCATGAGAATTCCAATATTTTAGTCCATCTAAATTTGTTGCCACGGGACCATTCAGCAGCAGAAGTCTTAGCTTGAATCTAGAATTCAGGCATTTGTAGGTCAGTCTGAAGGGTGCTGAGTTAGGCTCACTAAAGCTCTATTTTATGAGTGATTGAGAACTTTTCTAGATAATAATTTAACATAAAAGTAGAGCTAAAGTTAGACTCAGGGACAATGGATCATTATCTAAGAGGTTATGTGGTTTAGAGATTAGAACCATATCTGTTACTGATTTCTCTCTGGCTCAGTTTTATTGAAATTATGTCTAAGTCTTCGGATCAGGAGCCTGCAATAAAGAAGCATGGGAAAACCAAGAGTTAATTCAACACATGAACAAGGCAGTGGCGTCATAGACATCAGCAGCTACAGCAGGGTTTGAACAAAATAATACTCAAAACAAAACATATCTGAATTTGTTGGAAACAGATAAAGCAGTGTTTAGAGCGGGATTTATGAAGTTGTTTTCTTTTGAAAAGGTTAATAGAATTAACAAATCTACAGCTCTACTGATCGAGGGAGAAAATGAGTGAAGGATGACACACATTACCAATATCTGCTATTAAAAAGGGGGCATCACTACATATCTTAAAGACATTAAAAGAAACTAAGGAAATATTATAATCTATCTTATGCCAACACATTCAACAATTTATATGAAACAGATAAGTTCCTTAAAAACACGTTACCAAAACTGACTCAGGAAGAAGTTGAAGAGATGAACAGCTCTATATCCATTAAGTAAATTAAATTTGTAATTAAATGCTTTTAGCAAAGAAAATTAAAAGCCCCAACAGCTTCAGTGGTGAATTCTATCAAACATTTAACACAGAACCAATACGAATCATATACAAATGCAAAAATACACAAAAATGCAAAAAGAAGTGGGAACGTTCTAAGATATTTTATGAGCCAGAATTATCCCAACACCAAAACTAAACAGAGATATAATGAGAAAAAAAATTACAGACACAGTGTCCTTGCATCGATGCGAACAGTAAGACACTATTAACAAATGGAAGTACATATAAGAAGATGCCACCAAGTGTGATGTAGCCCAGAAATGTAAGATTGATATTCAAAAAGCAATCAATGCAATTCAACGCATTAATAGAACAGAAAAGAGGGTGGTCATATTTATAGATGCAGCAAAAGCATTTGAAAAGATTCAACATCCACTCATGATAAAACTCTCAAACCACTAGAAAGAGAAGAGAACGCCTTGAACTTGCTAAAGAAATCTATAAAAACTTACAGTAGTAACATACTTAATGAGAAGATAAAGAATGCTTTGCCCCTAATATTGGGAAGGAAGCAAAGATTTTTACTCTCCTCATTTGTATTCAACCTTTTATCAAAGGTCCTAGCCAGTTTAATAAGGCAGGCAGAGGAAATAACAGGCATACAAATTTGAAAGAAAAAAGTAAAATTGTTCTAATTCACAGATGACATAATTGTGTATGTGGAGAATCCTAAGGCATCTAATAAAATGATCTGCTAGAACTAACAACTGGATTTAGCAATTTTGATAATAAATTGTACCTTCCTCTTTGGGGAGAAAATGGGTATATTTTTATTTGTTTGTAATGAAGTTTATTTATGTCTCATGGGAGCATTTTTTTCTTTTATATTAAAGAATACAAAAAAGTTTTGTTGATGTTAGCAGTGAAGAGATAGACTTTAGTGGGCACCCATCATTTGTATCTGCTCTGACATCTTGGAACATTCCTTCAACATTTGGGAAAATGTCTCCGTATTGCAAATCCCTCATTATTTCTATAGAGTAAAAAGAATCACTATATTTACAGGCTTCCTTGTCATTTGATATAAATTTCACCTGCCACCTTAATCCAAGCAAGACTTTGATACAAAACTATTGAGCAATCGAGTAGGAAGCGGGTATCCATCTTGCTGACGCTGGTGACAGCAGACACGGTGTGTTTCTGTGGGTGAAGACAGAGGTGGAAGCTTCCAGTCATTACTAAAGGCAGAATAGTTTTGGTACTAGAGACACTGACAGGTTGCTGGTCCCATCAGTTTCTGCATGGTTTTGTGATTGACGATAATATCACCTGAATTAACAGAAAGTCTGAAGTATGATGAAGGTGTCCCTAAATCTTAATAAAATCCTTCCTTGGCGTCAATTTGCTAGAGAGGATTCAGTGGTAGGAATCTGAAAACTCTGATGGATGTAACAAGATCCTGTGCCAGGATCCCTTAAATAAAGCAAGTGTATGGTTTTCAGTCACTGACTTTGTTACTTAACTTAAACCATGCCCTTTGCTGTGCAGCCTTTAACCTGATCCCACCTGCCACTATTCTCTGGGACCACCAGATCTCATTTCGCTCTGCAGACTAACATCAGTTGCATGAAAACTCAAAAGTTGGGGACCAGCCTGGTGGTGCAGTGGTTAAGTTTGCACATTCTGCTTCGGCAGTCTAGAGTTTGCTAGTTCAGATCCTGGGTGTGGACCTATGCACAGCTTGTCAAGCCATGCTGTGACAGGCGTCCCACATATAAAGTAGAGGAAGATGGGCACAGATGGTAGCTCAGGGCCAGTCTTCCTCAGCAAAAAGAGGAGGATTGGCAGCGGATGTTAGCTCAGGGCTGATCTTCCTTAAAAAAAAAAAAATAAAAAGAATCCTCAAAAGTTGAACTTTGTTTCTTTCTCCTCTGCTTTTCTGCTGTACACCCCTGCCAAGAGGGAATAAGCATATAACCCCTTGCTACAGCCCTACTGATGAGCTCAGGGTTAATGGAAACAAATTGGGAGGAGCAAAACACATTGGTTTAAATATCAAAAACTTACCTTATTTGTATATTTATCTTCGCTCCACATAAGCAAAATAATACATCCTTTCCCAGCATCCATAATATACAAATATTTATTTAAAAATAACTCCCTAAACCACAAATAAATTATAAAGCAATAAATTACATAGACCATATTTTCTACCTACAAGAAAAATAATACAGAAAATTAATTTTTCTAAGTCTCAATTGCTTAGTAATTTAAAAACATCAAATAACTCTTGGATCACAGCCCAAAATAAACTGATTACAGACTCTTAAAAAATCACTAACAATGAGAACTCTAAATTTCTAAGTTGCAGCCAAAATGATATCCATTATAATAGAAAATTTCTCCTGTCTCGGTGAGCATTCCAAGTCTCGGTTGGACTTCAATATTTTTTTGCAAGCTTTTAATCACTTGCCTTATTCTTTAAAGGATATTAATCTTCATCTATATTTGTAGAAATCCGAATTCTAAAAGTTCCCTCCTGTGTTCACAAAGGACTGAAATCAGGATGTAAGTTGGCTTTTCCGCGTTATTGTCTCAGAGCTGGCCATGAGCATGCTCTGTCACTCTGCCGCTTTCAACTGTAATTAGATGATATTGAGAGGCAGATTCCTATAATGCTGAATTTCACTGAAGTAATCGAGTTCTATATTTCTATCAGATAAATAAACGACCCCTCAGTAGCTTCCTCATGTCCTTAGTTTTTTTCCTGGAGAGTGTTTTCGTATCTTTTATCAAAGCACAGACTATGGGAGCCCTGGGAAAGCACCTCTGCTGGGTCTGCAGGTAGCTCCTGAGTGGGCTCTGTGAACAAATGACTTGCGCTCCAATGTGTATGTTTTCCAACCCTTTTCACCCCTTGAGTATTCCCTATCAATCAGAAACTGAGCTTTTGGTAAAAATGACCCAAGTTAGCGGCAAACCTGCAAAGGTCCTTTCTGCAGGTGATCAACCTGCACCGAAAACCACCTTGAAGTTCTCCAGCTGGTCCTTCTGCCTCAGTCAAGAAGTGTTCTTGCCATTTCGGCCTAATTTATGAAGAAATGCACTGATTCTGGGACCCAGGTGTGAGAGCCTTCCCCTTCTTGCCACTGTGTGCTGTAGAGAAGACTAACTTGATTTTTGAAAATGTAGGAAATGTGGTTTCTTTACGGTATGTGGCATATAGAACAGGCAACGCAAGATGTCGCATGGCAAATTCCAAGGGTCGTTTTTAGGGGTCATTCTATTGGAAATTTTCTCTCTCCTACCAGAATCTGGGAAACTAGTAACCACATGGGGGTATCATGAGAGACACTAGAAAGGCAAGTGAATCATATGCATCTTCAACACCGAGCACATTGCCAAGTTTCCTTCCTCCATCCATTGTCAGCAAGCATGAGAAAACGCAATGTCACATAAATCATATATATCAAAAAGGAGAAAGAGCGTTACTCTAGTAATTCAAAATGTTTGAAATAAAAAGAAATGCTGATTATCACAATGATGCTGATCTAAACAGAAAATAATATAGACCAATAGAGACATAAAATAGGAAACATGACAAATGTGTGAACTTGTATCGGAATCTACTTTTACGTGAACGCAATTTCGAGAATATTATTATGCAACGATTACTATGTTAATAAATAGAATAAAATCAATCCATGTTACCTTCAAACTACTATTTATTTTTAAAAATATAAAATATATGCATTGCTAAGAAATTTCTCATTAGTAATAGTAATTGTTTTCTGTAGTCTGTTTTAATTATACGTACCATCACCAATTCTTTTGTTTTCATAAAAACGATGTTTATCTTCTTTGTTTCTGCTGGTTTTTGTGTGTGGATAAAAAACCTAAGAAGATTGAATGGACAGTAATCTGTTCCACACTTCTAGAAGCTAAAATCTCTTTCTGCATTTACAGACATAAGCTGCCTATGCATACTCTTCCTACTTACCATTTTATTGCTTGACATATTTGTTTCCCAGTTAGTTTCATATATAATTTCTCCAAGTAAATCAACTGCTCTTGGTTCTCAGAATTCTGAAAATACACCATATTTCTATTTCTGCATGTTGTGCTAAGATTCCTTCTGACCACCTTGCTTTATGCTAATAAGTTATAATGTTCTTTTGATAATTCATTATCATCTATCAGTTTCCCCGTGTCAACTTTCTCAGAATATATTTCCTGAGACTCCTTCAACATACATATTAAATTTTTTGTTACATTTCAATTAGACAATTTTCAAGATAGTTGTTTAAAAACTGTGACTTTGCCTACTTCTCCTTGCAGTTTTACTAGATTTGGTTTTTAAATATCACAACTGTGTGACTAGATGCATAAAGGTATATATATATATGTTTATATGATTGTCATTGATATCAACAGGAAATAAAAAGAATATACTATTACATTTAACATTATATATAGTTAGATACTATTTTATTTTTATTTTTTAATTTTAATTTTGTTATTTATTTTATAATAATAATATACATATAATATATAATATATTTAATTTAATATATATTTTATTTTTATTTTTAATTTTTAATTTTAATTTTGTTATTTATTTTATAACAATACATATTAATATAATATATTATTAAATATATATTTATATATAAATATAATACATAAATAATAAAGTAAAAATAATTGTTTATTAGTTGTAATTAATTAATTTATATATATAAATAAAACAGATGTTATATCATCACAACAGGCTGGCCCCTAGTTGTATACTATTTTTTATATAATATTGCATATAACATATATATTATCATACATATATAGATTGTCTTTATTATCAACAGGAAATACAAATAATATACTATTGCATCAACCATACTGTTTCTGGAATCAGACCACCTAGAATTGACTTGAGTCTTTACTGCTTAATAGCTGTGTCCTTGGGCAAGCCAATTAAATCCTCTGCACCTCAGTTTCCTATCTGAAAAGTGTAAATGAAGGTAGTAACAGTCTTTACCTCATAGCTTTGTTATGAATATTGAAAGAGTTAACACTTTAGAGTTAACTCTGCCTTAACACACTGAGCACTCAATCAATGCTTGCCATTTTATTACAGAATACTCTTCTCTGTCCCTTGTGAAGCTTTGTACCCACAATTCTATTTTTGACATAAATACCACTTGCTTCCATCTTGTTGGCATTTGCAGAGTATATCTTTTTCATTTTCTTTATCATCACTCTGCCATATTGGTTCTGAGTGTGTCTCTTATAGAGAGCACTGTGTGGAACGATTTTGAAGTTACATTTTCTAGTTCTATTCGTTCCCTGGATAACCATTGTTATCATTCATACTTGAAACTATTTTTCTAACTAGATTAGAAATGATAACAATTTGTTGTTATCTGGGATTTTAGTTCCAGTTTGTTAACTTCATATAGTCAGTTTATTGGGAAGTAACAAGTAACAATGAATTTTACTCTTTTCCTGCCTTTCCTCTGCTTCTCGAGTCAGACTCTTCCACTTTTCTTCTAGTTTATTTGTCTTTTCTTTTCTGTTTTTTTTTTCCCCCTGTAAAATGTCTGGTAAATTTTTCAGAAAAAGTTTTGTCATTTTAATGTATTTTGAGTTTTTTCAGATGTTAAATATTTACTTGGCCTTCATATATAATTAGGTATGGATGTCTGTATTAAAAATTATTTTTCTCCTGACATTTGCAAACATTTCTCCACTATCTTGGAGTAAACAATGATGCTGTGAGAAGTTTGAAGGTAATTTGATCCTCATTAGTTTATAAATAATCTAGTTTATTTTCTGGAGAAGTTTTCAGCTTTTTGTTTTTGTCATGGTACCCAGAACTTGCACTATGAGGTATCCAGGTATGTGAATACTTCTGTCCCTCATTGGTAGGCTGAACTTTTAGATGATCTCCATCTGCTTAACTGCCTCCCTTGGTATCACTCCCATGATTGTTTCTTGGCAAAGAGTATTTGCAGATGCAATTAAGGTTATTAATCAGTTGATCTTAAGTTGGGAGATTATCTGGGTGGGCAGAAAGTCTCAGCTGGTAGCAGCAGTAGAAGTTAGAGATCTGAAGCATGAGAAGGATTTGACAAGAGGGAAGTTCTCTGTTGCTGAGATAAAGGTGGCCATAGGGCAATGTTATGATTTTGTTAAATCAACACTTGTTAAGTAAAGCCCCTGGGTGCCAGAGGGTACAACATGATTCAACAAAAGATCACAAGAGAAATTGAGATGGACAAGTTTATTACTCACAGGTCCTGGAGGAAGTATGTGGTACACTTTGAGGGGCTACACAGAAAGGTCAAAGCAGAGTGCAGGCAGAGAGAGAGCAGCAGGACCTGGGGCACATGCCTTTATTAGGGTGGAGTGGAGTGCTTTGTGGTTCCCAGGCTAAGGCCAAATTGATCAACCCAAATAAAAAAGAGCAGGGTTTTGGTATGCTCCATGGGGATCTTATCTAAGGGGCGCACAAAAGGAAATCTTTAGAAGGTGGAGGAGACTGTTTATCACAAGGCCCTTGGGAAAGTCATATCAGGAGCTTACATGTACTTGTGACTCTGAGGGCTGTTATCTGTTATATGTTTGCATGAGGGGCTAGCGTCAGTTTAAGGCCCCTACAGGTGGCTTGGCCAAACAAAATGGATCCTGAGGCAGCAATAGCATGGAGTAGCTTAGCTAAACTCTGGACAGGCAAGGACCTGAGAGTGGCCTTTAGGAGCGAAAAGCAATCCTCAGTTAAGAGTGTACACCAATCCTACGGCCGCAATAAACTGAATTCTACCAACAACTTAAATGAGCTTGGAAGCAGATTCTTCCCAGAGCCTGCAGATAAGAGCCCAGCTGGGCTGACACCTTGACTTTGGCACTGTAAGACCCTAAGCAGAGAGCCAGCCCAGCCTATGTGGGCTTCTCACTTACGAGACTAAGGGCTAATAAATGGGTGTTGTTTTAATTCACTACATTTTTACCAATTTTTAATGCACTAATAGAAAAATAATAAACCACAATGTTATCCTCCTCGTGTATATTTTGGATATGTCTTGTGGCGTATCCTCTCAGTGTATGCTTAGCCTCATTATTGCTGTGGCAACTGGCTTTGCATAGGTGTCCCTGTGCATCTGTCACTTTCAGAACCAGGCTTACTCTGAAGGTGTGGTGTGGGATGTCCATAGGAATGGACTTGGGAGGCACTCATGCGCAGCCTGGAGATAAGAGGACTTATAGGTCACCCTCGATCATTGAGGCAGGAGGCAGAAGTAAAATGCCCTCCAACCTTTATTCTCTAATGAATAAATCTATGACATATTCTATGTGTCTTCTTAAAAGGCCCCTCTGAGGAGAGGGTCAAGTTCCCCGGATTTGTAACCACTCAAGAACTTACCCTTTATTGATTCACTATCAGTCTCTCAGTTCTGATCTCTGAAATCATTGACCAAAATAACCCACCTTTAGGAATCCACTAGTTTCAGACTGATTTCAGCTGAGGCAGTAGAGGACAGGCTATGACTCTCTTCTACGTATCTTTTAGGCTCTGGTTTCTTTCTTCTGGGACTAAAGAGTGAATTCATTCTTATTATTTTTACTGAAATTATGGAGCTACCATTATTTTCCATTTTTCAATAATTTCTTAGAATTTGAGGTGGTAAGAGCTGGCTGCCAAATACCTGCCAGCACAGACTCTTCCTGTCCATATGATTTGACCAAAGTAAATCATATCACAAACTTCCTGATAGCTTTCCTTTTTTCTATTTTAGTATGCTAAATGTTCCTGAACAGACGCTTTTATTTGAATAAATGATCTTTGTATTGCACCAGTGTGCATGCCTGTGAGTATAGACAAGCCCATGTTCTTAACTGCTCAATGATCAAGCTGAGTTAGTGGACTTTACACGGTACTTTTTAAAGATGGTCTTTTGGATTCCGTCCTAATATGTCTTTACACAATTATCTGAAGAGTAAGAGGGAAGTACAATTTATATTTACTATGGTAACCTCTCTATTTTTATCATCCTTACTGGCTAGTACCTGGGAAGGCTACAATGGTTTAGCTGTATTTGAAATATCCTAATTTATGGCAGGTATTGTTGGTTACCTACAAGGTGACATACTTCTGGGCGCCTTCCCAAACGCAGAGGGAGAATTCCGCTTAGTCTAAATCAATCATAGCATTTCCATTCTCATTGCCAGTTACACAATTTGGTATTTGACCCAAATCTTACAAAGTGGAAGTAAAGGGACATCAGTTGTGGGATTTCCAAGAAAACTCTCCTGCCCTTGACACATGAAAAGAAGTAAAAGATTCCCTTTTTACTGTCCCTTCAAATATTTTTTTTAATTAGTAAATTTCATTTTTTAGAGTAGTTTTAGGTTTGCAAAAAATTGGGTGGAAAGTACAGAGAGTTCCCATATGCCCTTCTCCTCTCCCCTCCTACATAATTTACATTAGGGTTCCCTCTTTGTGTTGTACATTCTATGTATTTTAACAAACGTGTGGCATATAACCGCCAAATATAGTATCGTACAGAATACTTTCATTGCCCTAAAAATCCTCTGTGCTTCACCAATTTATTCCTCTTTCATCCCTTCCCCTGTGTCCCTGGCAACCACCACTCTTTTTACTGTCTCCATAGATTTTCCTTTTCCAGAAGGTCATATGGTTGGAATCATATAATGTGTAGGCTTTTCAGGCTTAGCAATATGAATTTAGTGTTCTTCCATGTCTTTTTGAGGCTAGATAGCTCATTTCTGTTTAGCACAGAATAATATTCCATTGTCTAGATTTACCGCAGTTTATTTATCCACTCACTTACTAAAGGACGTCTCGATAGCTTTCAAGTGTTGGAAATTATGAATAAAATTGAGATAAACATTCATGTGCAGGTTTTCATATGGACATAGTTTTCAGTTTATTTGGGTAAATACCAAGGAGCACGATTGTCAGATCATATGATCAGGGTATGTTTAGTTTGGTATGAAACTTTTAGATTGTCTTCCAAAGTGGCGGCTGAACTATATTGCAAACCCATCAGCAACAAATGGAGAGTTCCTGTTGCTTCACGTCCTCACCACCATTTGGTGTTGTCAGTGTTTTGGATTTTAGCCATTCTAACAGGTGTATAGTGGTGTCCCCTTTTAATTTACTATTCTGTAATGAGATATGTTGTTGAACATCTTTTCATATGCTTTTTGCAATCTGCGTATTTTCTTGGTGAAGTGCCTGTTCAGAGTTTTTACCCAATTTTTAATTGAGTTGTTTGTTTTCTCACTGTTGAGATATACGTTTTGGATATAAATTCTTTATCAAATTTTCTCCCAATCTGTGACTTCTCTCTTCATTCACTTAACAGTATCCTCCACAGAGCAGAAGATTTTAATTTTAATGAAGTCCAACTAATCAAAAGTCCAACATTTTATTTTTCGCGTTTCTAATGTTGTATCTAAACACTCATCGCCAAGCCCAGTGTCACCTAAATTTTCTCCGATATTTTGTTGCAGGAGTTTTATAGTTTTGAATTTCACATTTATGTCTGTGATACACTTTGAGTTAATTTTTGTGAAAGATATAAAGTCTGTGTCTAGATTCATTTCTTTCATGTGACTGTCCAGTTGTTTCAACAGTATTTGTTGAAAAGACTACCCTTTCTCATTGCATTGCTTTTGTTCATTTTTCAAGATTCAATTGACTATATTTGTTTGAGTCTATTATGGGCTCTCTATTCTGTTCAATGACCTTATTTATCTTTTCATTTATCAGAACTGCACTGTCTTAATTACTGTAGATTTACAGAAATAAAATCTTGAAATCGGGTAGTGTCAATCCTCTAGCTTTGTTCCTCTCTTTCAGTTCTGTGTTGTCTATTCCAGGTCTTTTGTCTTTCCATATAAACTTTAGAATCAATTTCCTGATATGCACAAACTAAGTTCATAGAATTTTCATTGAGATTGTGTTGAATCCATAGATCAAGTTCAGAAGAACAGACATCTTAATAATATTGAGTCTTCCTATTCATGAACATGGAATATCTCTCCATTTATTTATACTTTTGATTTTAAAGGAAGTTTTCTGATTCTTCTATAGCCTTTTACTTTGTGGGCAATGGAGAATTCACGCTAAGTGCAGGAATTTGTTGCCCTGGCCCTCTAACTTTCACCCATGCTTTTGGTTCCATGACCTGAAATATACAACAAAATCTTATTTTGATTTAGTTCTTACATGCATCAATGATTTAACAGGGACAGAACTGACTGTACTAGTCCTTCTTACTGTAGTCTCTATATCCAAGATCATACTGTCTCATAATTCTTCACTTAACTGTCTTTGATGATTCACCGGGTCACTGCCCTTGTTAGAATTTTTCACATTCGTGGTTTTCCTTACAGCCTGATGGGTTCACTCACTCCTCGCATTATCAGGCTATGCTACAGTGAATGAGAGAAGGAGGGAATGAGGGAGTGTGAACAGGAAAGCTTGAGGGTGAAAGATCTCTGGCACCTGTGTGTGGGTTGTTATTTACACTATGAATCAGCTTCAGCAAGCTTAGTAATGTTCACTGTTCTACAGTTTGCCATAAAATTAGTTAATGGGGCAATGTTTTATGGAGATCATAGTCAGGAGATTCACAGACTTGAAGTAAAAAAAAGAAAAAATCCCACTAGACACCAACAACAATATTCTTAAGTAAATAAAATAAAACAAAAAGTGTATGAAGGTCGAGAATCATTTCACTCTTACACAGGTATAAACTTTCTATCTCAAATCAGTGATGAACAACTTAAAAAAAGACAATGCCCATAGCATTTTTGTGAGTTAAATAAGAATTCTATTTTATGTCAGCTCTGCCTGTGAATGATGTCATTTATTGTGAAACATTTCCAAGACATTATTACACTGACAAGGAAAATGAGTCATTTATATAGGAGTTGTTTCTCTTAATATCCGTAATCATGTTTGAAGTGCATTAAAAATTGTCCCAGCTTGAGATTTTATTTAGGATTGCTTTTTTTTTCTGTGCACCAAATCGGGTTATAAATTTTCTGCAAAACAATGCATATCTAACCATACAAACAGCTGGATCTTCTGTGTTTGCTCCACCTGCTTCAGAAAAATAAGAACCTTGACAAACTGTATAAACACAGACAATTTCAACATCCAGCCTCACTTCCCTACTGAACCAATCAAATTCCCCTGGTTACCAACTCTGAACAAGACCAGTCTGTACAAAATCTAGTTTAATAATCCCCGCCTGAAACCACCCTATGACGTAATCTTCCACCTCAAAACTTTCTAAAACCTCAGTGCTCAAACTGCTTGAGCATTCCTTGTGGCAAGTTTCTAGTGAATTCAATTTGATGTTTGATCCCACGGATTTTCTAGTGGTCTTTGAGGGGAATTTGATATTAATTATAACTATGCTATTATGTGATTTTCTTTACATTACATTAATTCTTACACAACTTTACAGTTTTTGAGTCTTAGAAATATTTCCTTTTCAATGCATATAACTGTATCTTTTCATATTTTACTACTACACAGGATATCAATTAGTACAACTTATTGACCACTTCCCTGTTGTGTTTATCTATTTTCAATCCAATACCATGCATTTATAATTGATACTTCATAATATGGTTTAATAACTGATAACTGTCTTTATTAAAAAATTGCCTCATCAATTTTTCCCTTTTATTCTTCCATGAAGAACCTGTTAAATTTTAACCACAGTTCTGTAGTGATTTTGATCTAGATTGTACTGAATTATAGACAAATTTGGAGATAATAGATAGTTTGACAATGGAGACCCTCCCCATCTAGGAAACAATTTATGTTATATTTATTCAATTCTATGTATGTATTTAGAGCTAGGCATTGGAGGAAGAAAGCTATCAGTATCTCTTTCAGGATTGAGTAAGATGTAGAGAAAAGTGAATCAAGAAAAAATAAAGACTATACAATGTGCTTATTTTTTTAAATAAACAGCATATTTATTTATTGAGTTAATTTGTGTAAGTTACAAAAATTTTTAAATATATTTATAGAGATATATGAATTTTCTCAAAATGTTAATTATAATTTATTTGAGGATAGTAAAATTAATAGATTATTTTCTTACATGTTTTAAATTTCTATTTTTATATTTTTAATTGGAACTTTTGTATAATAGTCATAAAATTATTTTATAATATAACACTCTATAATCGTAATAACTGTTAGCTATTTTATAACATTAAAAAATTAAACACATTTGCTTTATTCTATTTATTATTCTTCATTCAAGTATAAATTCAAATGGGAGTATTTTATTTTTTCCAATTACATTTCAACATGTATTAAAACAATTATTTCATCTCATTTGACTTTTAATATTGAAAATCATTGATAGATTTTTGAAGGTTGAACCACTTTTGCATTTCTGAGATAAACTGCATTTGGTTATTATATTTTATTATTTTATACAATTATAAATAGCAGTTGCTAATATTTTGTTTGTAAAATTTGCATTGATATTCATAATTTGCATTACTTTTTAACATTATACTTACCTTTTTGGATTGGTATTCAGCCAAAAGGTCAAAAGATATTTCCATCTTTTTTCTAGGATAAGTAATATTTTGATGATAAAGGAATTGTCTCTTGCTTCAAAGTTTGCTGAAACTCACCTGTAAAACATTCTTATACTGGTGCCTTTTAAAGAGGTATATACATGACTGCTTTTTCAATGTCTTCAAAAAACTTAAACCATTCATTTTTTTCAATTTTTTTCAGGAAATTTTGATTATTTAATTTTTTGGTAAAAGATGGTTAATCTAGGTAGATGGTTCTCAATTTGGGCACCCTTTGGAAAATGTTTGGAAATGTGTGTGGGCATTTTTTATTTTTACAAAGACTAGGGGAGAGGCACTAAACATTACTGACGGATTGCAGGCATGGTAAACACCATTCAATATATCAGACGGTTTTACACACACACACACACAAAACAACCTCAAAAAGATGATCACACTCAAAATCACATTCTTTGAGGGACATAGGCCTATATATGCAAATTCATTGATAGAATGTTATACATTATATTCTTTTATTCATTTAAATGTACAGGCTTCTTTTTTAAGTAAATCTCCATATGTATGGTTTTTAATGCTTTTATTTCACCTCGTCAAAATCTCTTTCTAACCAGCAAAATGCTTGCTAATGTATGGTTTTTAATGCTTTTATTTCACCTCGTAAAATCTCTTTCTAACCAGCAAAATGCTTGCTAACTGCATTTGTATTTTTTTTAAAACAGCTTTTGGTTGAAATCCATACCCATTGTTTTAACAATTTTTATTTTGAGATAACACAATATAAATATCAAAACCAGGACACTGACACTGATACCATTCACTGACCTTATTCATATGACATCAGTTTTATATGCACTCATTTGTGTGTTTGTGTGTGTGTGCATGTGTGTTTAGTTCTATGCATCTTTATCATGTACGTACATTCATGTGACTACCACTACAGTCAAGAGACAGAAAAGTTTCATCACAAGTGGTTATGGTCACTTCTATCCCTCCATTCACCCCAAACCAACTATTGGCAACCATCAAGCTATTCTCCAACTCTATTCTTTTGTTATTTTAAGATTGTTATATAAATGAAATAATTTATATGATTTATTTTGTATTGACTTTTGATATATCATTTATGTGATATTGCCTTTTTTTTCATCCAGTGTAATTTCCTTGAAATCTATCCAAGTTTTTGTATGTATCAATAGTTCATTCCTTTATATGGCTAAGTAGTATTCCATGGTATGGATGCATAACGTTTTGTTTAACCATTCACAGATCAATGGCATTGGTTGTTTAAAGTTTGGCTCCTATGAATAAAGCTGCTATGAACATTCATATACAGATTTTAGCGTTTTCTTATCTTTGGCAAAAATGCTCAAGTATGCAATTACGGAATCATATAAGGATGTATTTAGAGTATAAGAATCCACAATATTCTTTCCCAAAGTGATTGCAACATTTTACATTCCCAACAGCAATGTTTAAGTGATCCAGTTTTTCTGCATTCTTGATAGTATTTGGTGTTGCCATTATTTGTTTCACTGTTTGTTTAAATAGACTTTATTTTTTACAGCAGTTTTACCTTTACAGGAATTAAGGGGAATTTATAGAGATTTCCAGTGTAAATGCTGCCCCACACATGCTTACCCTCCATCATTATCAACAACTATATCCACTGGAGTGGTACATTTGTTTCAACTGATGAACCTAGACTGATGTGTCATCATCCCCTAAAGTCCATAATTTACATTAGTGTTCACTGTTGGTGTTGTTAGTTCTATGGGTTTGGACAAATGTGTAATGAAATGTATCCACCATTATACTATCATACAGAGTAGTTTCACTACCCTAAAAATCCAAATATTTTCATGGCTTGATACTTCACTTCTTTTTAGGGCTGAATAATATTCCTTTGGCTAGATGTATTACAGTTTGTTTATGCACTCACCTAGTGAAAGATACCTTGGTTCCTTCCAAGTTTTGGCAATTATGAATAAGCCTGCTATCAACATTCATGTACAGGTTTTTGTGTGGGCATGAGTTTCGGCTTCTTTGGGTAAATACCAGGAGTGCAATCTCTGGATCGTATGTTAAGAGTATGATTGGTTTGGTAGGAAACTACCAAACTGTCTCTAAAGTGGCTGCTTCATTTTACATTTCCATCAACAATGAAGGAGAGCTCCTGTTGCTCTACATACTTGCCAGCATTTGTTGTTGTCAGGTTTCTGGGTTTTGACCATTCTAATAGTTGTGCAGTAGTATCTCGTTGTATTAATTCACATTTCCCTGATGATATATGATATGGAGCATCTTTTCATATGATTATTTGCCATCTATATATCTTCTTTGGGGGGGGGGGTGTCTGACAAGGTCTTTGGCCCATTTTTTAGTTAAATTGTTTGTATTCTTACTGTTGAATTTTAAGAATTCTTTGTATATTTTGGATAACAGCCTTTTATAAGAAATGTCTTTGCAAAGATTTTCTCCCAGTGTGTGTCTAGTCTTTTCACTCTCTTGACAGTATCTTTTGCAGAGTAGAAATTTTTAGTTTTAATTAAGTACATCATATCAATTGTCCCTCTCATGGATTGTGCTTTTGGCGTTCTATCTAAAAAGTCATCACCAAATCCAAGGTCATCTACATTTATTTCTATGTAATCTTCTAAGAGTTTTATAATTTTGGGTTTTACATTTAGATGTGTTATTCATTTTTTGTGAAAGGTGTAAGTTCTCTGTCTAGGTTCATTTTTTCAATATGTGGATGTTCAGTTGTTCCAGTACCATTTGTGGAAAAAACTATCTTTTCTCCATTATGTTGCCTTTGCTCCTTTGCTCCTTTGACTATATTATGTGGGTTTATTTCTAGGCTCTTTATTCTGTTTCATTTTTAACTATATCTTTATGTATAGTCATAGAAGAATTTCATAAAAATAAAACTGTCCAGTCAAATGCTATTCACTTTTGACTCAAATTAACAATTTCCATTAATTTTGTTTTAAATAAATTGCAATTTGCATAAGTTAAGTAGATATTTCCAACAGACCAGTAAGAATATGGCCGGAAGCTCCCAAAACAAAGGGAAGATACACATCAGACCATATGAGAGCTGACATAACACTGGATTCAATCCCTGAAGAAGCCAAGGGAAGAGAGGGGAAAGGACAGAGAGAGAACTTTGGGGATCTTCCACGTTTAAGAAAAAGAAAAAGAAAAAGAACTAGCAAAAACACTGAGAAAGACTCTCAAAAAGAATGAGATGGTGTACTTTTGTGTAAAGTAACATAGAGAGTTTCAGGAAGGATGTGAGCAATAGTTTGAATGATGTAGAAACATCAAGGAATTGTGAATAAGCCATACATTCATTCATTCATTGAGGGTTTTTTTTTTTTTAACTCAACAAGTATTTATTGAAATCCAATTGTATATTAGGCACTATGAGCAGGGACACAGATATATTAGACATATCTTCTCTCAAGAAGCTTAGAGTCTAGTCATTCTTGTTAAAATAAGAGTATAATCAACTCTAATACTAGATGAGAAGATAAATGTAATAAAACAGTGACAGTATTGTATAATCAAAGAATTATGAGATTATTTAGATAAAGGGAAATATGAAAAGTGATATTAATTCTTTTGAATAAATGTTTGGTATAGGATTAAGTAGAATCTTCCACTTGACCAGTCATGGGTGGATGAACTGATTAAATGTTGCTTCATAATTTTATATTTTCCCAATGACAAGCTTTCCAAAATATTGTTAACTGACTTATTTATTAAATTATCAACAGATCTATCAATGCACTATTGGACAACCTTAAGCATTATTGAATTGCAAAATTTCTTGAGTTTATACAAAAGAAATTAGAGTTTTTGGTAAATGAGCCATAAAGAGGAGAAAGTCAGTGAAAAAAATGTCTAATAAACAAATAATAGTATAGATTACAGAAGAAGTTAGCTGGATTGTTTGTATCTTTTGTCACATTTACTAGATGACTCCCAAACAGATTCTATGCTCTTCATTGGTAGAAACTATGCATGCCTTAAACTTTATTGTTCTTTCTCAAAGGTCTTTTCAGAGCATGGTAAACATAAGTGTTCAACAAACTGATGAATAATTAACGAGAAATGATTTCAGAAAAGAAATGTCAATGCTTCTGTTGCTTGGGCCAATAAAACTCTTTCATTTGTCAGCATTGTTTCTCATATATGAGAAAAGAATAAAGACAAAACAAATAAAAACCAAATCTGTCTGAAACCATCTGAAAAGATGTCCCCATATTTGTGAGTTTATGTTCCCTTTGTTCCTGTCGTCATCATTTTAGTTTTGTAAAAGAAGCAGTTTTAGAACTGATATTTAATTTTGCCAATTATATGGACTCAAGCAGGTAGATACTTGTATTTTCATTTTTCTTAAGCTATATGTGTTCCTGATATTATTCACAATTCAAAGCATTAAAAAATAAAACTTTGGGGAGTAACATACTAACTTTGAGAATCAAATTTTTAAAAATGACTTTCACTAACGTCGTTATTCATCTTTAAATGTTACCGGTGAAGGGATTGATCAAGATCCTGTGTCTCTATAAAGGGAGGTGAGAACAGAAGGAAGCATTGAAGTGACATGCTTTAGAGCTTAGCTGTAAAGTTTTATGAGACTCAGCATTTAGCTTGTCAGCCTGTTGCTCCAAAAGCACAGTACTTATCAAATTAACAACAAAAGAACAGAATATTTAACATTCTTAGAATGAGGAAAATGAGATTCTTTCAAACATGTGTTTTCTTTTCCGTGTCTGCAAAGTGGTTTTCACAACAAAACTCCTACAGAGTAATTATAGACGATGTGTTGACAATTTCCCTTGCTAGTATCTTTTCTCATGCTCTTCGGCTAATGTGATAAGGAAAAAAATTAACACAAAAATTTCCTGGAACCTGTCCTTCTGGATTCTCATACAAGGTCCATGGAGGACCAAGGAAAGATTCTATCCCCAAAAGGAATTATGGCTTCCCCAAGACAATATTCAGCCTTCATTGTCCCAATTATAAAGACATTAGTGCCTGTAAAGGCTTTGGAGTGTATCTCTTCGATGTCCAGCACATGTACGTGTCCAATAATGCCTAAGACAACCAAAGCAAAGGTCATACATCCAAGTCAGGGTTTCTAAACAGCAGCACTAATCACATTTTGGGCTGGATATTTCTTTGTTCTTAGCAGCCTCTTAGCCTCTAACCACTAGATTCCAGGAGCCCCTTGTCCCCTAATTACCACAATAAATGTCTCTAAATCTTGCCAAATGCCTCCTGTTGGTCAAAATCATCCCCTGTAGAGAGCCACTGATTTAAACCAATATCTCTTTAAATCAAGATAGTAGAGGCTGAGGAAAGCACTCCAAAAGAAATCATGCATATTTAAATTTCTTGTGCTAACCCTTCTAAGAGCCCTTATCTATGTCCTACCATTTTTGTAATGGAAACAGATTTTCACATTAGTCATGCAATTTACATACAATGAGGTAGATAAAAGTTGAGAGATATGCCCCAATTTACCCAAATTATTCTATAATAAAACCAGACTTAGAACAGTCTCATCAACTCCAGTTCTAGAAGTTTTCCACAATGTGAAATTTACAGTAACCTATAAATTCCATTCCATTTCAAAGAGTATATTGTCTCAGATCAGTCAAATTTCAATCTCTCTTTGCACATCTAAAACACACACATACACACACAGGGGATGGAAGATGGGGGAGGGTATTTGCATGTATTTATCCAATTTTTTGCTTTAAAATATACATTATTTTAGTCTACTTGAATAATGGAATAAAAACAAATTGTATCCATAAGTTAAAGTCCTTCAAATTTTGAAGCGGCTATACCATTATTTCCAATCAGTTTATGAATGCTTTTTCACAGATTGCACTTTTAAGAGTCTGTAATTTAATCAAAAGTCACAACCTAAATCATTCAAATGAAATTGTTGTTGTTGTTGTTGTTGTTGTTGAGGAAGATTTGCCCTGAGCTAACACCTGTTGCAAAAATTCTCCATTTTGTACGTGGGCAGCCACCACAGCTTGGCCACCAACCAGTGATGTATGTCCGTGCCCAGAAATGAAACCCAGCCTGCCAAAGCAGAATGTGCCAAAGTTAATCATTAGGCCACCAGGACTGGCCCTAAACCATTCAAATGAGATTTTTAAAAATAATTTTCAAAACATTCTTATGGCAAATGTTTTAGAATACTGCTAATAAAATAATAAAAATATAACCATATAACAGTGGCAATAGCAACATACTTTTTCTATCAGATTTCTTTCTTTGCTTATTATTTACTGAATCTGCACAATGATCCTAAGAAAATATTTACAATTTACCCCCTTGTACAGATGAGAAAACTGGGGGAAATGGGTGAGCAGGGAAGTTAAATAATATACCTGGAATTGCACAGTTATGATGTAGGGGAGCCTGAATTTCAACCCAGGTGCTTTGGCTTCAGAGCCAGTATTATTGTCAGTGTCCTATAGAAGCCCCACTAAAAATCTTTTTAGTTATTTCATTTGCCCTCATTCATTCATATAACATGTTTTAAGGTTTTGAAAATATAACTTGACCTTGTTGCTACACTAGTCACACGCTTTAGAGTGAAGTTTTTACATCTACAATCTTAGAGAATTGAGAGAAGATGTCTGAGCAAAGGACTCTTCCACTGCACGTTGGACAGCTAAATGCTACTTCAGGATCTCAAACAGAGGTGTAAGTGTCAAAAGCTCATTTCTTTATGTTTAAATATGCACTTTCAATACTCTTTTTTTGATAGATTCTTATCCTTTAAACCTAGATTTTATTTACACTATACATGTATGTTTTCACTTGTGCTAATGTAACAGCAGGAGAGCTATCTTAAACCTTTAAGGTCAAAATACCATTCAGAACACACACATCCAACATACCTAAGAGATGTGACAATTTACCCCAGATACACATGAGAATAGATGAGAATAAATATGTATTCCTATATATGTAACAAAACAACTTATCTTTGAGAATAAATGACCTATATGTAATACTTTGCAAGTGAAAACAAAGTGAGAGACTAATTGACATTTTGGTATGATGTGCCAAGATGCTGAATAAATTGCATTGCTAAAATTTAAATTAGATAAACATTTTTACATCCTAAAGTTTTGATTCTAAAGACATTTTTACTGTGATCTATAAATATACTTTTACTGATATCTATGAACATTGCATTTTAGATTTTTATGGATTGCAGTCCTCTTGCCAATCAATAATGTGTTGACTATCATACCAGTGTTAGCCTTTTACAAACAGAAATGCAATGTTCCCGCTTGTGACGCTGTCTCTAACTGTGTTTTTAATTTTAACACTATATGTGTAAAGCATGATGTAACAAGGGACATATTTACCCACTTTTGATGGTGATCTTAAATTCTAAAATCTAATTCTTGTCCAAATCAATAAAGTTATTTTTACAAATGTGTAATTCCTAAGGAAAAATACACCCTTTAAAGAATACAACATTTTAAACATCCACATTAATGGTTAGAAGTATGTGTGCATGTTGAATTCACATGGCTTTAAACAAAAAGGAAAATTCTATCAACAAAATAGATTCTCTGTGATGCTGATTTACACTATCTAAATACACATGGGGGAATTAGCACAATATATTCTTCTGCTATAAATAGAAATTTAAGTAATTAAGTAATGGCTCACAAAATAGGACACTCGTATTCTGGAGTTATTTTGGAGAAAGACTTTGACATGCTGGAGCAAGATATATAAACTATATCACAGCTCAGGAATATTTAGAATATTTCAGATACTAGAAATGACATAGTCTTTGTGTATGGTATGCCTTTAGTACAATTTAGAGCACCATTTGTCCTCAAGTAGGTCTATTTAAAGTATAATTGACTGCCCTAGCAATTATTGTGAATAGCAGCTGTCTGCTGGTAAAAAGGCATATATATAATGAGGGAGAAAGGATCAAATACATGCAATAGGAAAGAAAAGCATAAAGAAAATATCTATATGAGGTATTTTAGCCCAGATTTTATTCTTCAAAGGGACAAGGCCTATTAGCCATTTCCAATTAGGGACTATAAAAAAAATGAATGAAAGTACTCATCTATTTATGAAAAGCAGCTGGGACTCCCGAAACCCAAAACTAGCAAAAGTTTATTTGTTCTCAAATTGTTACAGCTTACAGCATTTCATTTATTTTCATTAGCTATGTTAGGTTTTGTAAAAACCTTTCTTATATCATGTACTTTCTGCAACACACAAAAACACCTTGCTTTGTTTTTCTCCTAAATAGCTACATAATTAGATGGATTATTTCATGTGTCTGTGCCTGTGTTTGCTGAAGAGAACAAGCCAGATAAATTAGCACTTAGCAGAACTCACAATAGCACATAATATGCCCTTGTGTTTCATATAAAGCTTTATTTGTCATTCACGGCTGGTTGGCAAAACTGACTTTGCTTTTGAAAATGACAGGTGGTACTCTGGTGAGCTCTGTATGGAAAAAGAAACAACCTTCACCAAGACAGTTTCTGTCAATAGCTTCCATGATTTAGTATTCAATCTGGGCTTGTGTTTCTTGTAAAGTTCTGTTTCATTTGCATCTCTTAGGTCTGGCATCATCAAGGCTCTGTAATAATTGGGATTCTATACCACATGGCTGGAAAGGCAGGCTTCCTCTCGTCTCTGCAGGCCTGATTAAAAGACAGGTGAAGTTCAGTATATTTCAATAAGCCCCAACATTCCATGTCAGGAATCAATAGCCCTCCTTCTTCTTTTAGGGGTTATTAAATTGCAGCTGTAACATTAGCCTTCTTTATCTAATTGATTGTCTTTTCACAGGGCTAAGAAAATCAATAGCAGTCAATGGGACTGGCCTGTTTTTACCTAATAGATGTTTTCTCCTAATTGGCTGCCTGGGTGGCTTCACCGAGCTCAGTATGTTTTCAGAAGTCCACAGTATGTTGCAACCCTTGTAAACTATTTTACCCTGTGCAACAGTTATTGATTTTATAATGAAATCTAGAAAAATCAATAGCAATCAGGAATATAGATCAGGATTCCTCGGTACGGTATGACAAAGGGCAAACTCACTTTGCTACCACTTCAAACTGTGATCCAATTAAATGTGTCCTTAAAACATTACATTTTCCAAAGACTTTGATCAAAGTCACTTGATTTGTTGCCCAGGACGTGGCTCAAAAACCAAGAATCAAAATATGTCATTAAAAAATAACATCGCAGTTTTTAATTGACTATTTCCTTACAAAATGAAATTAGTTGAAGTCATTAAGGGTAAATCATGAATTTGCCGAGAAAAAATGTAACTTATCAAAAGTCATTGTGCACCATATACAGTCAGCTATACTAATTTCCTGAGAATTAGTAACAAAATGTACAATTTTAAGTGAAAAAACGTATTTGGTTGACTTGCCTAATTCTTTACATTTATATCATCCTGGTAAACTCCGTTGCCCCTATATGAGAGAAGCACAGGTATTTTCCATTTGGTCTTATCCCACTGACTCTGTGTTCAAATTCCATCTCTGAATGCTACCAGATGTTTGCCTTTGAATCTATTTTGAACACTTACCTGTATAAATAAGACAAAGTCATAAATCAGTTTGTGCTGATAAAGTTCCCAGGAACAACTAGTTCCTCTCTTTAAAAAAATTACATTGTAAAATACGTGAATATTAATTATGGCTTTTACGTTTTAATTTCTCTCCAAAGAGAAAGAAAAATGGTCTTTATTTCCAAAAGGTAAAGAGAATAAGTTTCTCTTTATACTTGTTTTTTGCACATTTGCCTTGATATTTTTGACTGCTGTTGTTTATTATTCATTATCATAGAGATTAATATTAGAATCATCATTTTTCTTGATGTCTTGAATTCTAGACTGGATTCATCTCTCAGAGATATTCTCTCGCCCATTTTTATTCTAACGCTGCATGAGATTTGCTTGTCTGTATTCTTAAATCTCATTTGTTTTGATTCCTACCTAATAATAAAACTAAGAGTAAAAAGTCAGAAATTTCCATCTAAGGCCTGAAATTTTGTGAACAATTCTCCTTTTTCCCTTGTTATGACAACAAACTGGACATTGTCATTTCTCAAACCAGAATCCTAGGCTACAAAGCAGTTTCCTAACACTTTCCAGATCAGCATGCATGTAGTTTAGTCTTTATCACTCATCACTGAAATTGACATGCCCTGCTAAAGTGTCGTGCCATTTAATATGCCTAAGCATGATAGGGATGACAGTTCCATAGTCGGTGACAGTCAACCCATGTCTGTGGAGCTGTCTGCAACTCTGAAATCACGTATCTTATGTATATGTCGATGTGACCTCAGCTCCACCAGTTCTTCCTCTATTATCTGGCAAGTGAATAAATAGACAAATAACACTGTAAACCTAACGCCATTTACAAGAATCAGATTTTCACTCATAGGTATTATTCTTAAAGAGTCCAAAGTCAAGCAAAGATCAAGTAAAGATCTTTTTTGTTTCACCAAGCTTTGTACAGCGGAGGTAGGGATGGAGGGTGGGGAAGAACATTGAGGCTAATGTTACCTTTCTCAAGCCTAACAGAGACAAATGTCAAAGAAAGGCACTAAAATGTCAACCAGACATTGTCAATAATGCCCACGTGCCTCAGCACATAATGCTGGTGTGTCTAGTTTAAGGAGTAAATCAGTGTCCTTTCTTGCTTTGCAACACAGGCCAAACAACAGTGAAATAAACAGAGTTACTTTCCCATTCACCTCCCTTCCCCTCTGGTGGCCCTCTCTCAGCTCTTAGACACTCAGCACTATGGAGCACCCTGCTCTCCTAGCTTCTATTTATAGATCCTCAGGACAGAGCATAATAAACAGATTCATGCTAAGTACTAAGGACTCATAAAGTTAAATATATCACCTCCCCAAGCACAGCAACTTTTTAAAATTTTTTGGTGGGAAAGATTTGCCCTGAGCTAACATCTGGGAAAGAGACTTCCTGAGCTAATATCTGTTGCCAATCTTCCTCTTTTTTTTCCTCCCAAAGTCTCAGTACATAGTTGCACATTCTAGGTATAAGTCCTTCTAGTTCCTCCATGCGAGCTGCTGCCACAGCATGGCTACTGACAGACGGGTGGCATGGTTCCATGACCAGGGACCAAACCCAGGCCGCTAAGGTGGAGCACACCAAACTTTAACCATTAGGCCATCAGGGCTGGCTCACAGCAACATTTAATATGAATCAAAGGCAAACACCAACCATTAGTGTTAGTATTAGTATTAATCATTAGTACTGAAACAACATCACAGATACAGGGCTTGGCATTTTTTAAGACTCATTTTATGCAAAATATTCAGTTCTCATAGCATTTTTGAAGAAAGTAAGAACTCAGTATGTCTGTATTCCAGTCAAGCATAATAGAAAATGCATAAGTATACAGAAAACTAAAATATGTAAAATTTCGAGTTATATATTACCAAGGACGTTTTATTGATATAGGTATCACTCATAAATGTGCTTAGTGCTTTTTGCCTAGAAAAATTTCCGATTTGGCTATTGTGCTAGTTAAAGCCTTCCATGTCATCAAATTCATTAAAGTTTATAAGCCAGTAAATTAACTTTAATTACCCCAGTGTTCCTCGTCGTCTTCATCAGTAATCAACAATGTGAATTCTGGAGCAAGAAAAAGAAAATTCTGTGTGTGATCAGAGCATCAACCTTTGCCATCAGAAGGTTTTGGCTGCACCTTTGGTATTTCTTTCAATTTGTGCATGTGGTAGTATTCAATTAATCAAACTCATTCCGCTTTTATCCCCAAATTGATCTTAGCCCTTTCTTAACAAAAGCAATACTGTTTTCAAGCCTCAGTCTAAATGGTTTAACTACATATTTGTATTTGCATATACGTGTATATACATACATTGCTAACCAAATATGTGCGTGTGCATGTGTGTATGTTCATACAACAGTTGCTGTGACTATTCAGGCAAGACAAATTTTAATGAAAAGTTTGTTCCCGCTAGATTTCTACTGAAGAGCTCATAAAAAAACCCAAAAATGACATTATCAAGTTATAAAACAACGTTCACAGTGCAGCTGCTGCTTCTCCATCTCCTCCTCCTTCATTAACATCACCGTCGTCATAATTAGTGTTATACATCTAATGTGATTATAGTTCCAATGATAAAGATGGTGATTTTGTGGCTTATTTCATTTGAAGGGCTGTAGTTATCTTTTTATACACTTCCTCACATCTCAATTAACCCAACTCAAGAGACCTCTTTAGATCCCAAAACATAAAATATTTGTATCAGAGAGCAGAGAGAGATGAAGGGAAACACTCATCCTTTTTCTTTCTTCTTTGAGTGCCCTTTTCTAGATTGCCAGCAAGTATACTGCATTTTAATCCAAATAATCTAAAAACATTTTTAAATTTCTCTACCTGCAAAAATGGATCATCACTCTTAAACTTTTATGCCATTTCATTTTCAAATTGGAGAAAAGGGATGCAGTTTTAAACCAAGAAGTTTTACCCATAAATTTAATTTACAATCTTTCATTTAAATTCTCACGACAGATCAGAAATAGTAATCATTCAATCATTTTATTTGTATTTCTAAAATAGGATATATATTACGTTTTTATTAGAAGCATATGAGTTGGTGAATGTCATGCAAATATTCACTGGTGTTGGCCTGACCACAATCTAGGAGAGAAGCAGGCCCCAGAGTAACCTTGCATAAACAAGGTCACACGAGATGCTCAGAAAAGGACAAGGTGCACAGTCAAAGAGATGACGAAATATTTTAAATGAAAGACCTCTTGCTCCCTCCGTAGAAGCTAAGTTAAAAGCAGTCTGTTCTATTTGGATTCCCTTCTCCCTTCCGTTCATATTCTGTGCTAGATGAAAGCCATAAGTAATATGAAGAATATAATCATTAGAAAATCATGCTTATTATACCGAGAACTGAGAGGAAGGACTCTTCAAGAATGAGCAAGAACAAGGGATTTACCTGTGATCTTTGCAAAAAAATCCTGACGATTTAGGAACTGAGACAAAATGATGAGAGTGTAGTGGCTAAATTCTAACCTCTCCGGGCTGGATTGTCACAGGTTATTGAAAAGCCTGTTGGCAACAACACAGTCTGCCTTGAGTTGGAAATAGTTACTGAATACAGGTCTCTCTTTGACAACATAATGAGCCATAATTGTTACAACATTTGGACTTCACAAGAAAATTAGAGTAACCTTATGCAGTATCAATCCTGAAGTGGGTGTTCATGATTTTTAAATATTACTTAGATTTTTGCATCCCAAAGAATAATATAGATCATCTGTCTAGCTTGTTTAACAAATGAGGACATATTTGATCATGGCCCTTGTGGTGAATACAGGTAGCCTGTTACAATCATGAAAATAATTTCTCTCAACACATTTATTTACGTTCTACTTATGTCACAAAGGGAACGCGATTTCCAAAGAAATTAATAGCTCCATTGGGACACCAGCTGTGACAAAGACACTCTTTGACACTGTGTTGATGCTGCGTATGTGTTGAAAATTGAATGAATGCCTCCTGGAAAACCGACACTGAGAGATGTAATAGAGTAATTGAAGATTTTAAAACCCTCCCACATTCTATGAAGAATTATTTCATTTTTTAGAGATTTATTTCTATGTATGCTAAAGGTTAGCTGACACGTAAAGACAGAATTTCTTTTAAAATATGGAATAAAAGTGAACATTCCATAGAAATGGAAAAGAAAAGCCAACTCTGCTTCCAACTGGGAAAGTGATTGCTATCTGCTGGATCTGCTCTCCCTGGGTCCTCTGGGGATATCCAGGATACAGTGGGGAGAAGTGGAGAGTGCAGGAATAGTGCAGGATGTCAGAGCAGGGAGGTCTGATACTATATGTTCTCATTTCTTGGGGGCAATCATTCTGCCTGAATAATCTCAATAACCAGTATTTTCCAGTATATTCTATAAAATTTATTATTGCTTTAACAGAATTATAATGTTTAATTTGGTATTTTGGTGAGCTATTTGGGGGAATTCACTAGAGTTGATGTAATCATTCATTTAATACATATTTATACCATGCCTAAATTGCAGGTATTCTTCTAGCACTGGGTGAATAAGACAGTCCCTGCCCTCATGAATCTTACATCGTAAAGGTTATTATGAAAAAGAATATTGTCACTATTAACCTAAACTCACTATTCAATGATCATGAGCAAGTCAGCGTGTCTTTTAGACTCTACCATATAAAAGCTTTCTTTTCTACTCTATTTCAGCACATATTATTTAAACAAATATTTATTAATATATGTTAATATAATTGTATATGTTGATATAATTCTCAGTCCGGTAGCCAATGGTCATAAGCCAGCCACCCTGCCATGAATTCGGATGACATTTTCTGTTGTTGTTATGATAATACTATTCTTCTGGTAATCATATCTGCAAATCCCAAATCATTTTAAATTGCTCTCCATCTTCCATATCCAGAAGTGAATCGGTCATCAAGAACTGCTATTTATTTCCGTGGATTTACTTTTATATTCTTTCACCTGTCCATTTTTGCAGTAAATATACTTTTCAAACTTTAGTAATGAATTATTTCAATAAACTCCAAGCAAAACGCTGAATTACTGTCTTTAGAAATTCCAAATAATTTTCCAAGCGTATCTTCCTTCATACTGCAATGCAAGGTCCACTAAGCAATTGAAATTTGCCTTCAGACTATACTTAGCTAAAATTTCCAAAATATATTTTCTTTGATATATTCTCTGAAATATATTCTCTTGAAATATATTAATATGTTCTGTCAATTTATTAGTAACAGTTAGTTCTATATAATAACTCATATACCGATTCAAAGGAGAAAATGAAAAAAATTCCCCCCAAAGCTGGTAAAATCAAAATTATCCATAATACTACTGTATATTATAATCTGTGTTAACTTTTTATGAATAAACTTTCATTTTACACTTACTAAAACAGGGATCAAGATACTCATATTAAAATTTTTTTAAGGCATCATTTACATAAAATAAAATGCACCCATTTTAAGTAAGCAGGTTACAAATTCTGTACCCAATTACAATGTGTGTATATGAGGGGAAGGGTTCCCCATACCATTAAGCAATGCTCTACAATTTAAGTCAATTCTGACACTATCTACCCCAAGATAGTGTCAGATCCTATAGGTTAAGGTCTCAATCTTACCTGACTGTCCCCTACACGCACTTCAGACAAGAGTCACAAGTCCAGGTTGTCACTTGTGCTTCTGACCAACTGGCTATATACTGGAGGCTCTAAGAATCCCATCCTTGGATTCCATTAATTTGCTAGAGCAGCTCACAGAACTCAGAGAAATATTTTATTTGCTAGATTACTGGTTTAAGGTAAAAGGTTGTTAAGTCAGGAACAGCCAGGTGGAAGAGATGCATAGGGAAAAGTATGGGGAAAGGGCTCAGAGCTTCCATGCTCTCTCTGAACACCACTCTCCCCAAATCTCCATGTGTTGCCCTACCTGGAAGCTCCATGAACCCCAGCCTTTTGGGTTTTTATGGAGACTGCATTACCTAGGCAAGATTGATTAAATCATTAGCTATTAGTAATTGAACTCAATCTCCCTCCCCTCCAGTAGATGAGGGGCCAGGGTGGGACTGAAAATTCCAATCCGACAAGCACATGGTTGTCTCCACTGGCAACCAGGCTTCATCCTTAGGTGTGTCCCAAAAGTTGCCTCATTGACATAAACCCAGTTGTGGTGGAAAAGTCTTATTATGAATAAGACAACCGTTTCATCTTTATGGCCCTCAGGCTACTTCAGGAACAAGAGACCAAAATGATAACAAAAGATGATGCCATTGCCCTTATCACTCAGGCAATTAGAGAGTTTTTGGAGCTGTGAGCCAGGAACCATGAACAAGGACCAAATATATATGAAAAATATATTTTAGTCACCTGAAACACCAAATATTAATTTCTTATAAATCACAATATTGTACAGATTGATGAGTAATGACAATTTTATACACTCATTTAATCTCAATCAAAATATAGAACATTTCCACAATCTCAGAAAGCTCCCTCCTGTTACTTTTGAGTCACCCCCCCACCCCCAGCTTTCACTCAAGAAAACCACTGCACTATAACATAAATTTGCCTTTCCTAGAGTTTAACGTAAATGGAATATACAGTATATATTTTTCTATGTCTGGCTTATATTACTTACCATGGTATTTTCTAAAGTGTTTTTCTTATTGTGGTGAGAACACTTAACGTGAGATCTAGCCTCCTAACAAATTTTTAAGTACACGACACAATATTGTTAACTACGGTCAGATCTCTGAAACTTATTCGTCGTACAACTTGAACCTATACATCCTTTGAGCAGCAAGTCCTCATTTCCTTCTCCTCCTGGCCTCTGGCAATCACCATTCTAATCTCTGTTTCTATGAGCTTGACTGTTTCAGATATCGCATACAAGTGGAAGCATGCAATATTTGTCATTCTGTGTCTGACTTATTTCACTCAGCATAATGTCTTCTGTGCTCATCTACGTTGTTGCATATGGCATGATTTCCTTCTTTTTTAAAGCTGAATAGCATTCCATCGTATTTATATACCACATTTTTTTTTTAATCCATTCATCTATCAATAAACATTTAGGTTGTTTCCTTACCTTGGCTATTGTATTATTATTGTATTATTGCTGCAATGAACATGGGAATTGACATCTCTTCAAGATCCTGATTTCAGTTCTTTTGGATAGATACCCAGCAGGAGGATTGCTGTATCATGTTAATTCTATTTTTTATTTTTTTAAGAACTTCCATGCTGTTTTTCATAGCGGCCGCACTATTTATATTCCCACCAATAAAAAAATGATTAAAATTAAAAAGTATTTGGTGAAGTCACAGGATATAAGCTCAATATACAAAAATCAATTGTATTTCTGTCTCTGGCAAAGAACAATTACAAAATAGAATTTAAAATAAACATTAGTTTTACGGCCATAAAAATAATTAGGAGTTAAAATAAAATTATGTGTGCAAAAACATCAACAACTAAAAAGTAGAGTATATTGCTGAGAGAAATAAAGAGAATCTAAATAAACCAAAGGATATATTATGTTCATGGATGGGATATATTATGTTCATGGTGCCTGTTTATTTTTCCTCAATCTCTTTTATCTGTTTTTCCGATTGGATTGTTTCTATTGATCTTTTGTAAAGTTCAGAGACTCTTTCATCTGCCTTCTCTAATTACCTGTTAAGCAGTTTCAGTGGATTTTTTCATCTCTTTCTTTTTCTTACAGTTTCCAGTTTTAAACTTTTCTTCTGACTCTTCTTTCATAGTTGACATTTCTTTGCTGATATTCCCTATCAGTTCCCTCACTAAGAGCACATTTTCCTTCAATTCTTTGAATATATTTTTCCTTATTTCTTTAAATATATTTATAATAGCTTTTTAGAAGACTTTTCCTGGGGCTGGCCTGATGGTGTAGTGGTTAAGTTCATGGGCTCTGCTTTAGAGGCCCGGGATTTGTCAGTTTGGCAAGTGTCCCACATGTAAAGTAGAGCAAGATTGGCATAGAGGTTAGCTCACGGCCAATCTTCCTCAGCAGAAAAAAAGACACGGATGTTAGCTCAGGGCTAATCTTCCTCAAAAAAAAAAACATTAAAAAAAAGAAAAGACTTTTCCTGCTAAATCCAAGATCCAGGCCATCTCAGTGTTATTTGCTATTGAATATTGCTGTGGAATTTTTTTCTTGACTCTAGGTCATGTTTTCCTGTTTCTTTGCATATAGTTACTGATTTATATTATACTTTGTAGATGATATGTATGAAGACTCTAGTTCTATTTTCTTTCTCTAAACGATGTTAATTTTTGTTCCCGTAGGCATTTCTGCAACTGGCTGATCATCTTGAATTTGTTTTAGCCTTAGTTTTACATTTTCTTAGAGTATTTCTACAGAAATCTGAATTTTCTCAAGCCCCTCTTTTTAAAGGGACGTGACCTCCCAAATCTGTCTGCCCTAAAGATCTTACCAGGATTTAATTTTAGATTCGTTAGAGAAGGAGTAGAACAGGCCTTACCTTAGGGGATGGCCCTTATTGATAATTCACAGCCTCTCTGGTGTCTAAGCTGGATGGCCAGACTTTTCAGTGTGCTGATATGTTAACAGCATCTTCACTCTGCATGCACTTGACCTGCAAAGTCCCCCATCATTGTTTAATCTGTACTGCCTCTGTGCTCTTCTGTTCTCAAGCGCATAACAGCCACTTTCTGTTAAGCCTTATGTAGTTTTGCCCTGCTCTGGGCCAACGACTCACGCAACTTCCTGATATCTCTTTCTGCACGGATCTCTATCTCTAGAGGGCTGTCTAACGCTTCAGCTACTCCTAATTTCGTAGAGCTCTGCTTGGGCGCTAGTTTTTTGTGCCATGTCGAGAAATTGTCCCCTGGAGAGGTGTGGGTGATCATACCATCAAATCTTGTGTTTCTCTTTATTTGGGCATCATTGTCTTGCTCATCCATTCTCCAATATCTGAAAACAGATACCTCATATATTTGGTGAATTATAGTTTTCACTGGGAAAGCTACTCCAGTATTGGTTACTATCGTAGCCCCAAAGAAAAGACCATATTTACTGTTTGAGCATTTTTTCACTTGCCAACAGATATAAACATTTTATCCACACCAAGATGATTTTTTAAAATTTGCATAATATTCTAGTACAATGAATTAGTTTACATAATATATCCTCTCTTTGGACATTTAGGTTAAATCTAATATTTTTAAATATTTTCTAAGTGCCATGGATTGGGCCAAGTGTTTTATGGAAACAAGCTCATTTTATCCTCACAACAAACCTGTGAAGCAGGGGGTACAACAGTCTTAATTTTCCAGATGAAGAAACAAAAGCATAGAGAATTAAAATAATTTGCTCAAAATCTCAAATTAGTAAAGCAAAACTAAGATTGAAGCCTAACTGTATTATACAGTTTAACTCTTATGTGTTTGACTCTTAAAATCAAAAGTATCTTTCATAGATGAAAACTGGCGTCACTCTTGATTAAGAATTTATCACAAAGAGATTTAAATTGTTTATAGTTTGGCCATAAGTGTTTCAAATTTTGTGACTTGTTAGTTTATCTCATTTGCTCAATTTTCCCTTGGATGTTCAAGTTTTATTTGTTTCTAAGGGTTCTTTATGTATAAAAGATTAATGTTTCATTAACCAATCATTTATTGTATACCTGTATGCTACCTTTGTTTTTTTAAAAAAAATCAATCATAGCATGAAGTTATATAAATGTTTGCCTGTATGCTTTTAGGATGCTTTTGTTTCATTTATTTATTTATTTATTTTGCTGAGGAAGATTAACCCTGAGCTAATATCTGTTGCCAATCTTCCTCTTCTTTTGCTTGAGGAAAATTAGCCCTGAGCTAACATCTATGCCAGTCTTGCTCCACTTTATACATGGGTCGCCGCCATGGCATGGCTGACAAGTGGTATAGGTCTGTGTCCAGGATCTGAACCCATGAACCTGGGCCGCTGAAGCAGAGTATGCTGAACTTAACCACTATGCCATGGGGCTGGCCCCTGTTTCATTTAATTTTTAGCCATTATTTTTTTATTTCAATTCTTCAGTTTCTATTACTATGCATTTATTAACTAAACATGATGTCATTGATTTAAACTACAGTTTCATTTATAAGATATTTAAATATTTGTAGGTATATTTCTGAACTTTCTATCTGGTTTTATTGTTCTAGTTGACAATTTCATCATTACTGTATATTCAGTAGTATATTTCTTTAATTATTTTAGTTATATGATGCATCTTAATATCTGGAGGCAGATGTCCCTTTTCAGTAATTTTTTTGTCAAAATCTTTGTGATTATCCTTGTCTTTTCTACATTCCATATGAACCTGAGAATAAGCTTTTCAAAGTACCTGTGTATATGTGCATATTTTTATCAACGTTTGCTTCATATCACATTTCATGTAAACATTTATTTATAGAGAATTAGCATTTTACCTTCTAAGATGAGAAAACATGCTTTTCTTCATATACACCATTATTTTAAAATTTTATTCATATACATCTGCCATTTTTTGTTAGGGTTATTTCCTAAAGTTTGTATTTTTGATTGCCATAGTAAAGGTGATTGCCCCATTTTAATTTTCTATAGGTTATTAATAGCATGTTGGAAAGCTATTCACTAGGATATTAATTTTATAACCAGTCACCTTACTGAAGATTCTTAATATTTCTTTTAAATTTTAAGTTGATTGTCTTGGATGTAATAAAATAGTTATTATCCTTACATAAGACAAATTATATTTAGAAATAAAATTGTTTTAACAGATACTTTATTTTTCTTACATATATGCAATGGCTAAAACTTTAAGAAAAATACGTCATTACAGTTGTGACATGTGCTTCCCGAATTATTGACCTTAGTGAACATGTTTCTATAGTTTCAACTATAAAGGTAATGTTGGCTGTTAGTTTAAAATGTAATGTTTATCATATTAAAAATATATTCTTCTATATATAGCTTTTATCATGAAGATATATGAAATTTAATGACTTGTATTTTAGCATCAATTTGGATAATCTTATAAATTTTCTCCTTACATTTTATGGCATGTTGAAGTTTATTAAAACACTTGATTTACATTCCCAACGTAAATTCTAAAGTTTAAAAAATTCAAAAGCTTTAAACAAAACCAAAACGATTTATTTTTGTTGAACTAATGAACTTAATATAATGAAATATTATAAATTCTATTCAACTAAATTATCTTTAAAAAATTTTTAAAACATAAAAATTTCCCTTCATATTTTAAGTATATTCAATTATGATATTATTCTTTTTTATATATGTTTTTCATTATGTGAGTTGTTTTGTATTTCACAATATTGTGTCTTTTGATTAAAATCATATCAACAATGCATTTGTGGGCCAGCCTGGTGGCGCAGTGGTTAAGTGCGCACATTCCACTTCAGCGGCCCAGGTTTGCCAGTTGGGATCCCAGGTGCCAACGTGGCACTGCTTGGCAAGCCATGCTGTGGCAGGCGTTCCACATATAAAGTAGAGGAAGACAGGCATAGATGTTAGCTCAGGGCCAGCCTTCCTCAGCAAAAAGAGGAGGATTGGGAGCAGTTAGCTCAGGGCTAATCTTCCTCAAAAAAAACCCCAAAAAACAAAAAAAACAATGCATTTGTCAATTCTATAATATTGTCCTTAATCTGCTTTTTAATTTATAAATCTTTTTCTTTTTGTTTATTTTTTGTTCCCTTTCTACATTCCTCAGATGAATATTTAATTCCTTTATTTCCATTTATTTTACTTGACAAAAAAAGTATGTTTGTGTCTAACACTGTCTTTGCATCTATTTCATAGATTTTGTAATGTGATCTTATCAGTTTTTCCATGTACTTTGTATTTGAAGATAACTACTTCAGAGTTAACTATGAAAAGCTTTCTTTTGTAACTTATGTGCTTTGGCATTTTTGTTTATATCTTATTAATTCTTTTTTTTTTTAAGATTGGCACCTGAACTGTTGCCAATCTTTTCTTTTTTCTGATTTTTTCCCCCAAATTCCCCCAGTATATAGCTGTATATTCTAGTTGTGGTCCTTCTAGCTGTGGAATGCGGGATGCTGCCCCAGTATGACCTGACAAATGATGCCATGTCTGCACCCAGGATCCGAACCAGGGAAACCTGGGGCCGCCGATGTGGAGTGTGCAAACTTAACCACTTGGCCACGGGGCTGGTCTCTTCTTTTTAATTCTTAATATTATGGTGCTAATGCCCTAATAAGTATCTTGTAAATTTTGCTATTTGATTTTCTTGTGGCTTAGGACATGCTCAATTTCTATAAATGTACAATGAATATTAGTAGCAAAAGTATACTTCCAGCTTGAAAAGCACTTTAAGTTAAATACCTGAAATATCAACATGTTAATTAAATAAATAAATCTTGGGGATGTGATGTACAGCATGGTGACTATAATTAGTAATGCTGTATTGTGTATTTCAAAATTGCTAAGAGAGTAGATCTTAAAAGTTCTCATGGCAAGAAAAAAATTTGTAACTGCATGCAGTGAAGGATTTTAACTACACTTACTGAAAAAACATGCTAATTAAGTTAATTAAATCTATTATAAATGCATTCATGGCTTTCATATTTCATTTATCCATAACTGAGAGACCTCTAGTAGACTATTGAATTACTACTGTTTAAATGATTTTCTGCATGCATTCTTCATTTTGCTTTTTATATTTTGTTGATAGATTTTTTTCTTTAGGAAGTGTGTGGGTGGTATACTTGTCTGTACTTGAGTAGTACAAAATGTTTGTTATCTTCACTTGGAAATGATTTATCTAAGGCTAAAATTATTGGATTACAAATTTTCTCCAGTGAAATCGATAATCTTCTGATTTTTGCTGCTGTAAGTTGTTATCAACTTCTAAATTAGGTTCACTGATTACTCTTGTTTTCCACATTATAGAGACATTTCAGTTTTTCTATGAACAGCTTTACCCCATTTCCAATGTCGTCTCCCTCCTCAACACTATAGACCTCACACTCCTCTTGACCTATTACTTTCTAGGAGAGCCTTCCACCTACTGCTGTCCTCAGGGACAATCACAATAGCACCGGTTTTCCAATTCAGTCCCACCAAGTCACAGTTGATATCGTTCTTATCTGTGCAACAGATTGATGAGTGGAGAGCAGGAGACATTTTAGTGTTTTCCATTTTCTGGATAGACCCAATGCACCACCATGGATGACTATATGCTAAATTATTAATTTTGTTGAGTCCTCACAAATTGGAAGTTGTTCCTTTGAAAAAAGGATATCTTTGGAAGTCAGATTTACTACTCTCAGAAGGAAAGTTTTTGTTGGAATATATTAAAACAGTCTAAAAAATAAACTGTGCCCTCTAGGTAAGTAAAAGCTGTTTTAAGGATCAAAAAAACCTTTTTTAAAATGTATGTTAAAACCATGGTAGGCAATGGCAGGCCCTCTGTACGTCCAATGGTACAGTGAGAACCTAGCAATGATATAAGAAGTTACCCTACATGATAGTAGGAACACCGCTGAGTGATGATGTTGCTGCTTTCCCAACCTAATGGAACAAAGGACAAAGACGCCTTTGATTTTTTTCCTTTCTGACTTGGAGACTGCTTTACTCCACGCAGTCTGCACTGATAACTTCAGGCTTTGCTCATGAACGAAGGGAGTTTCAGGGAACTTCATTCACGCCCTTATATTTATGTCTGGTGTATATTACCTGCACTCCTTTGGGATGATTTGATAACAAACCAAAGGTGGAAAATCTTAACATTAAAGGTTATCAATCTTGACAAGATTCAAAGTAGGGCCAACCCATTATTGTCAGTCCTAGATCAGAGCATGTGAAAATGTGATTTAGAATTATGCTATTATTTTATATTTGAAAGCTTATAAATTTGTGACATATACAAAACTGCATAACACGATTGTGTATTATTCTCGTTATTTCTGCTGCCAGGACATATGAGTTATTGCTATATTTTGAATCATCACACTGTCACTTCAAATATAATAGGGGAGCCATTTGCAAACTATGTCCTATGGAATCTATTGAAGTTTTATTGTTTGAAGTCTATGACATATTTTATACATTTTGGGTGAAGACATTTTCTTAAGGGAAGATTTTGAATACTTGTGGGCGTACTAACATTTAATCTAAATTTTTTTCTCTACTGTCTTCAAATTACATTTTTATCTTCACCAAGTAGCTAAACATGACAGGTTAAACAGAATACGTTACATTAGGTAGATAGAATTATGTCCCTCTCCTCCAAGATATCCACGTTCTAGTTCTAATCCTGGAACCTTCGAATGTGTTACCCTACAAGTCAAAAGGGATGTTGCTAATTGGATTAAATCAAAGACCGTGAGACAGGCAGATTATCCTGGATTGTGTGGCCCAATATAGTCAATTTAAATCCTTTAAAGGAGAGAATCTTTCCCAGCTGTGGTCAGAGGAAGCTGTGACTATTGAAGAATGGTCAGAGAGATGTAACATTGCTAGCTCTGAAGAAGGAGGAAGGAGGCTATGAGCCAAGAAATGTGGGGAGCTTCTAGAAGTTTGGAATGGCAAGGAAATGACTTCTTCCCTAGAACTTCCAGAAAGAGAGGCAGCCCTGTGGACACCTTCATTTTAGTCCAGTGAGCCTGGTGTTGGACTTCTGACCTACAGAGCTGTAAAAAAAATAAATTTGTGTTCTTTAAGCCACTAAATTTGTGGTAATTCGTTACAGCAGCAATAGAAAACTAATACACCACTATGAATACAAAGTATACTAAATTTATTTAACAATTGCCCAACATATATCCCCAATACTATCACTATAAAATTAGAATATTTTTTTTTTTGAGGAAGATTAGCTCTGAGCTAACTACTGCCAATCCTCCTCTTTTCGCTGAGGAAGACTGGCCCTGAGCTAACATCCATGCCCATCTTCCTCTACTTTATACATGGGACACCTACCACAGCATGGTGTTTGCCAAGCAGTGCCATGTCCTCACCCGGGATCCAACCCTGCAAACCCCTGGCTGCGGAGAAGCAGAACGTGTGGACTTAACCACTGCGCTACCGGGCCTGCTCCTAAAATTAGACTATTTTAATACTATCATTTTAATTTCCTTTGAACATGGGCTTTTCTCATAATCCTTCATTATACTTCTGACTGGTGCCCACTACACTGAGTATTTGCTATACAAGTTTGTACGCACAGATTTTGTTGTTAGTGCCATCAAGTGGAATCCAAATCCTAGTCACTCTGTGTACAACAGAGCTGAACCCTGCCCCGTCTTTTTGCGCCATCCTCTCACCTTCTGCATCTGTATCAGACAATGCTCCACTGCTATTCACAGGGTTTTTGTGGCCAATTTTTTCAGATGGGTGGTTGGCCCGGTCCTTCTTCTTAGTCTGTCTTAGTCTGGAAGCTCCACTGAAACCTGTCCATCGTGGGTGACCTGCTGATATTTGAAATATTAGTAGCACAGCTTTCAGCATCACAACATACAGCTGCCACAGTATGACAAAAGACAGATAGGTGTTATTGTTCCCTGACCTGGAAACAAAGCCAGGCTGCGGTGGTGAGAGCTCTGAATCTTAACCACTAGACCACCATGGCTAGGGCTGGCCACACACTCATGTACGTACATCTATTTAGAGATTTTGCTTTTTGATTAGACTTCATTTAAAATATAAATGATTAGGGATCCTTTGAAGACAGTTGTTCTCAGAAAAATTTGGCTCTGTAGACTACCCAGTATTGGGCAATGTAGTAGAATTTTGTCGTGTATGGCCACCCAATAGCTTTGAATATCTTCCTCTTATTTTTTGGAATTTCCTATATTCCCAGTGCAAACTCCAAAAATTTTAATCATCAAATTCCCTTGAGGCTAGAGGGCAGGCACCTGACCCAGGGTCTATTAATTAAGGCATCTAAGCAAATCTTGGTTTTAGAAGCAAGCAACGTTTGGTGGGGACCCTTATGGGGAAATTCCCTTCACAGTAGAGGTTTTTGGTTACTTAGGAATGATGGAGTGATGGAGCTTCTAGCACACAGACCTGAATGCCGTGGATGCTGAGCTGGAAAGACAGTGATGCGCTTGCTAGAGAAGAAAAGCCTCTGTAGCTGGCACTGGGATTTTTCTAGACTGCATAGCTTCTGTGTCTGGTTCTCTGACTTTCCATTCATATCCTTTAGTAAATTTATTTTTTCTGCTAAAACTAATCAGAGTGGATTCTGATGCTTGTAATGGAATCCTGATTGATTTTGTCATACTGTTGTTAAATTCCTGCTTCAGGAAAAAGAAGGGTCCAGGAGCCCAAGCAACTCCAAAGAGGAGAAACTGTTTTCTGGTGGTAATCAGGAAGTGACACATTCAACCAGGAGGAGTTGAAAGTATTTGTTATCTTTTAATTTTCTATTAAATTGTTAAATTTTAATTTGTTAACTTTTCATGTAAAGATAAAAGGGATGCCATATAGAAAAGACCCAGTTTGCTTCAGAAACGAATCAGGTAAAAACTCAGGGTCACTCAGAACAAAGTGTTGCTTTGATTAATAAGCACCGTAGTTTAAATTTTGCCAGTCATGTTGGTAGACATGACTGTCTGCATAATGCAATAATAAACACTAGATGTGAAGGGAATTTTGATACCTGGTAAGTAGTGACTGAGAATGATGGCTTGAAACATGCAACCACCATTTTAGTACAAACTACTACCCAGCATAGGATAAGATAGTCAAGTTCAAAAGAATAAGTATCTAGAAAAATGAAGGCTCTACGTTTTAGCCCAAATGACACTCCAGCAGAAATGCCTTCCCTGATCTCCCCAAGTAGACCAGAAACCCCTTACATGTTTCCAAATTATTCAGTACCTATTTTCACATTACTCAAGCCCTCTAATTATTTGGCCATGAAGGCAAAGACAGCATCTGCCTTGCTTACTGTTGCATCCTCAGCATCTACAATAGCATGTTACATAGAATATATTCATTGAAATGTGTTTTGTTTGGTTAAAAGGCTGAGTAGTAAGACAGCATGTCTATCCTGGCTCTATCACAAAGTATGTATAGGAACTTGGAAAATTAAATTAACTTCCTGAGCCGCTTTCCTGATCTGTAAAATTATGAAAATTTGAAAAATTGAATGTATTAATTCTTAGTATCATTTCATATATAAATTTTATATTTATTTTTTAATAAATTTTATATAAGTATAAATGTTATATATATATAATTTAATATATAACTAGAAAACTTATTTCAGAAAACCAATGGTATCAAAATACATATACTGAGGTCTCAGAGATTTTAGAGCCTGATGTTATAATTTCAATTTTTTTCTAAATATAAAGGTAATGTAGATTTTTAAAAATAATGTAAGAAATGGAAATATCCCTCACACCCCATCCTTAATTCCTAGACATAAATACCATTAATGACTGTGTCTGTAATAACTTTCACGAGTCATCCCTTCAAATAAAACATTCAGACAAAAATTCTGTACTAGAAATTGAGGAAATTTTCTTTTCTAGTGATTTTGAATTTTTTAAAAAGCTACAGATCATCTAGCTCAAAGATTTATATTGTAAAATTGTAAAATTTTATGGTACATTTATTGGTAGGATCTCTGTCCCTTTCCACCAAATTCCTTTACTCATAAATGTGTACAGTATATAATATTAAACATTTAAAGAAATGTCTTTAAGTTTTCCAAGTTACTGCAAGGCCTAAGCTAATAAGTTATTTGCCTTTTGTTTAATTTATTTCTTTTTACAAATCACTTATTAACAATGCTTTGATGATACTTTCATTTAAACTCTCCATTTTGAGGTTTTCATAGGTTTTTTTTTCTGTTTTAAATGTTTATCAATTCTTTGGATAATGGCCAATGTCAGAGGTCTTACTCATCATGGAAAAATCAGCTCATGGACAGTCAGTAATTGACTATATCAGATCATGATTTAATTATCAAAATAATTTGTCTCAAATCATAAAATATATTTTCCAAACACCATAATTTTACCAAAATACTTATTTGGCCAGCATGTGGTATTGCCACCATGTGCCATCATGGGTATTATCTGAATGACATTATTAAACAAGTACATAGAGATTCTTCCAATACTTAAAAAAAAATCATGTAAAAAAAATCAATAGCATTTCTAGGCAAGCATTCCTTCTTCAGTTATAATAAATAGTCATTTTGTAGGATAAATCTATAGGTATTTTATAATTATGAGAACATAAATTACTTCATGTATATTATGGAAAATAGTACATAGTAATCATTCAATGAATAATATTAAGCAAATAATATCATTATTATGAAAATTTTTATTGATATTCAGAGCAGAGAATTTTATCTTGCATCACAAACTCCACAATTCTAAACTACTTTAAAAAAAAATTTTGCACAAATGTGTATATGATTTTCAATTATTTAGAATCATGCTCCTAACTCACATTGAGTTAGGGAAGTAAAGAGAAAAATAAGATTTTAATATTTTTAATATGTTGACTTTTGAATGAATGAATTATTTTTTCATTTGTATGAGGGTTACATATAAGAAGTAATCTAAGGGGCCGGCTCCGTGGCCGAGTGGTTAAGTTCTCGTGCTCTGCTGCCGTGGCCCAGGGTTCGGATCCTGGGCGCGGATATGGCACCGCTCGTCAGGCCATGTTGAGGCGGCATCCCACATCTCAGAACTAGGAGGACCTGCAACTAAGATATACAACTATGTATCGGGGGTTTGGGGAGATAAAGCAGAAAAAATAAAAAAGAAGTGATCTAAGAAAAGTCAAGGTACAAATGGCATAAAAATAGAAAAATCATGCAGCTTCTAATGACAAATGAATATGTGACTTCAATAAATACCTGTAAGAAACACATACCTATAAGAAATGTAAAGGACCCAAGTACTTAAAAATTGTGGCTGTCCCACTGTGTCAGTTAGTCTCCTCTGAGAACCAGAGCCCAAGATGGGATGAGACATGCAAGTGATACCTTGAGGGAATGTTCCATGAAAGATAGAGAGGGAGTAGGAGTAGGTGGGGAGAGCCCTCAGAGCACAGTGCTAGTCTGGTTCCTTTGAGGAGAGAAATTGAAGGAAGGATTAGGTAGGAAAAGCCCCAGACCACAGCACAGATCTGAGAAAGCTTGGGCTGGGCCAATGAGGACCCACCAAGAAAGGCTTGCTGTTATGGATTTGTCAAATTAACCCGTATTAAGTGGAATACAGAGTGATGGGTGGTGAGCTGCAGTTCAACAACAGAGCACAAGAGGAATTTACACAGAGATGTGTATCACTCTCAGGTCCTGGAGGAAGTACCTAGCATGCCTTGAGGGGCCACAGGGGGAGGTCAAGGTAGAGAGCAGATAAGGAGAGGCAGAAGCTGAGGCACCAGCCTTTATTCAGGTCTGTGGGTAAAGAGCTTTGAGGTTCCCAGGGTAAGTCTGGATTGGGCAATTCAAACCTAAAGAGCTGGGGTTTGGGTCAGCATTATGGGGTCTCATCTAAGGGGTGCAGAAGGGGAAGGCATTAGGAAGCAGGAGAGAATTGATCACAAGGGCTTTGGGGGGAAGTCATATCAGGAACTTACATTAGTTTGTCACTCTGTGGGCTACTATCTAGGACATGTACTTACATGAGGGTGCTAGTGTCAGTTTAAAATCATTGCAGGCTGCTTGGCCAAACAAAATGGAGGTTGAGGCAGCCACAGCGTGGAGTATTTTAGCTAATCTCATGACATTTGCCTATGGGAGGAGTTCCTGCTTAAGTGGGAATGGCCCAGCTCTAGTACCTCCTGCTGCCCTTAGTCATTGGGTGGGTGCAGCACAGGCTAAGTGTGGTCTCAGTCGACCACCTTGATTCTTCAAAAATGGCAGCTGAAGGCTGTCAGCCAACTATCCTTCCTGTAGAAGATTCTTTTGAAGGGAGTTCTGAGTGAGGAAATTTCACGGCTGCCTCAACCTAAGAGAACCTTTTCAGAAATAAATACAGTGGTCAACAACATCTAAATTAGGAATGCAAACATATTTATTTGTTAACATGTATGTCGTAAATAGTTAATTTAAAATTCTATTTTAAGTGTTGGAGTAATTTGAAACCATAATAAAAGCATGAAACAAACATCGCAAAGAACATTTTAATCTTCCCAATATCTTCAATTTCATCTCACTTTGGACTAGCTACCTCAGTCTTGTTTAAGGAATATTCTAAGTTCTGTCTTTCTTCAAGTCTTCTTCAAGCAACTCCATGTACCATGAAAACATGCTGTCGAAGACTTTCCACTCACCCCCCGATTTTGCATCGCCTAGTTTGACTCAGTTTTTGTTATACAAAAAGAAGTTACAAATTAAAAACAAAGTGAAATTCTAATAAAACTCAAGTGCAAAACAAAAATGCAATAACTGATGATGTTTTCCTGGAATATTGTCATTTCAGTTTCATTTTGATATACTATTTTGTGTGTGTCACATGCTGCTTTAATTGCCCCATCATTTTTCTCTATTTGATTTCTTGCAAAATTTTCATTTGCACAGCATGTTAAGTTGTTGTTTGGCCTTCCTTCATACATACAAGCTATCTCAGCTCTTTTCTCAAGATCCTGCGATAATTAAATCAGTACTAACGAATCCCATTTGATTGAAAATAAAAATGTTAGCACAAACATCGATGTCTGTTATGTGGTCATTAACTGAATAATATAGAGTGTTTATGTATTTTAATATTCCCTTTAACATTAAATAGATAAAATCATTATAAGTATATAAATCAACATCTACATCTACCTATTGACCTAATCATAAAGATACCATGACCATATCTGCTTTCCTCATATTTTGCCCTTGTTAGCTTAGCTGGAATAGGACCACATTCCATCTGATTTTAGGGTTTGTTGCCTGCATTAGATAGGACAACTTGCGCATGGTGCCTTCTTTCTGCACTAAGACCTCTAAATTCAAATGTCTCTGTAGCCCAGAAGTCAGAAAACCCTAAGCTTTATCCTGACTCTACAACTAATTTTGATTACAGTATCATTTTGTATTTGAAATATGTAAAGATTATAACTATTTACAGCTAAAAGAGGTCTTTAAAATGAACTATTTCTGCCATCTCATTTTGCAATGATTTGTCATCGATGGATCACACAGTTAACTATTAGCAAAGGAGATGGCAAAGTCCCTGTTTCCTATGGCTCTTTCATTATCACATGAACTACATACGCAATTAAATTATTCAAGAGCATTAATATTTTATATGACAAGATTTTTAAAATCTTTAATGACCCTTTGTTGTCAAAATTGTGATGTCATTTGAGTTGAACTGTGCACATTTTCCTAGTACTTCCATTGTGAGAACTGCAGAGACAACGTATGTCATTCAGATTAAAAACCCATCTTTAAATATTGTACTTTATACTGAATATAAGTTCACAATTACTACATCCATAAGGACTGGGATGCATAAAGTAGATTTTTCCCTTGATTTTTGGCGTACTTCTCTTTGTTAGAGGTGGGAGGGAAACCATATGATCAAACTGAGTTACTTGAAATCCAGAATATGAATACATAAGTGATTGAAAAAATCAATTAAAAAAGGAGATACCTAAAAATGCCTTTGTTTAGCCTGTCAAACTTCAAATATCTACTTTTATGTAAAATAAACAAAACTCTGAACAGGTTATTGTTTAAGTGATAATATCAACAGGCCGTTTTTTAATATCATAAAGACACAGGCATCTGAAAGAACTCAACACATAACGATAGAAAATTGTATGTTATCCACACTTAGTGCGTTAATCTAGTGTCCAGAAACTTCATGTAGCTGAGAAAATGTTACTGTACAGATGATATTTTTTATGTAACATGAAGCAAGAATATCTCTTTTTCCCCTCCTTTCTCTGTTTTTCCTATAATAAGGTCAACTGTAGAGAACGGTGTGTTGCTGGTGTGCCTGCCAAGTTTTAATTGAAATGTTGTGATAAATTTCACTGCCAGGTCAGATGTTATTTTCTGGTTAAGGAGGGTCAAGCTGGTCTCTTAAAGAACCACTTTTGATTTTTATAGTGTCCAGTGATTTGTTCCTGGAAGTTGATTTACCGCAGATCTGACCTCCGTCCTCTGAGTTGACCTCTGCCGACATTTTCAAGTCTCCAGTTCACCTATGGCCACTGGTCGGAAAAAATATTTTATTAAACTGGGCTTCTCATTTTATTAGTGTGAAAATAGGCCTTTCCTAATCGATAGAACAGGAAGCATTCTCTTTATTGCTTTAGACTAGAGACTAAAGGTCATTTAACACAAATAGAATGAAGCACATAATGAAAACAGCAGTAAAGATTTGATGACTCAGCATAAATAACTTGGTTAACACACAAAAAGTCTGCTCTATTGAGTATATATACTAGGTTAATAAAAATACTAAAATTGTTGAAATTTATAATTTGAATGATAATCCCTCCAAATGATTAATTTTAAATTACAGCTTTGGTTATTTGTGGAAAACATCTATCCCAAGGTTCTGCATAAGGATTGGTATAATACCAATGTTTATAAAAAATACAGCTTCTATTCCACAAGTTCAGAATGCTTTATTATAAATACTATAAAACTTCCTTTAAAAAAGAGCGAATTTTGGAGAATGACAGCAAACTGCATAGCAAGAGAAACAAAGAAGAAAATGGCACTAACTTTTTCATTTCATTGATGAAAATATTGTGGAGGTGACATGAGGAATCAAGGAATATACACTCATTGTCTTTGTCTTGCTAAATGTTTCTCAAGTTGACTAAAGTTTTGTGTGTTAATTACTCAGAATCACCTGTCTCAATCTTATAGCCTGGATTGCAAGACCTACAAGATTACATAGTTGTACTTCAAATATGTAAATATACATAAATATAAATATACATCCTTGCCACAACTAGAAGGACCTGCAACTAAGACATACAACTATATGCCAGGGGAATTTGGGGAGATAAAGCAGAAAAAAAAATATAGACATCTTAAGCATCTTTGCACCTTAGTAACATTTTCAATTTTTCATTAACTTTCATCAAATTTCTTTTAAAATTCACTTATATTACTTGAACAAGATCTTTACTTTTACCATTTTAAGACAACTTAGGTAGGACACTTGTATGACATACAAATGTACACAAATGCTAACAGAGTGACCATTTTTGGTCTCTATTTCCAATGTCTTCTCAATATAATTTGGTATATGTTTTATTGAAATATCATGAATACATATGCATTGTAGCAAAAACTTTCTATGATGAAGGTTTCCATCAACATGATAAAAATAAAAGGATGATTGGATCTACATACAAAAGGTATTTCTTCAAATAGTGGATAGGAGTCTCTTTAAGAAATTTAGATGTTTAAATAACTTACTTTATTAAAGCTGTGGGGGCCTAGAATTGGCCACCCAAGATATGTTCTTTGGCATGAGGATTATTTGGGGCTGGTTACTTTTAATAAACTGCAGACCCGAAAGGAGCTCTGAAAAGCAGAATTTACTTGCCCTTTGTTAAGCAACATTTATAGTGTAAAGGAAATTTCCATCTGTAAAGGTGTCTCCCTCTATGTACCAGGAAGAAGAGGGGATGACCTTATCTCTAGAAACTCTTAGTCAATCCCAAAAGGCAAGGACTTAAATCTGCATTTGTTTACTGTTACTTGTGTGGTAATCTCCCATGATTGACTCGCCCTCCACCCCGAACATCCTCCTTTGTTGTTAGCTGAAGATGATATTTAAGGTGGGGGCTTCAGCCATTTTGGCGAGTTGCTCAGCTTGCCTGGGCCTCTCCCATGTATACATGCTATAAAGCTTTGTTTAATTTTCTCCTGTTATTCTGTGTCATGTGAATTTAATTCATTATCCGGCCAGAAGAACCCACAGTGTGTAGAGGAAATGTCTTCCTCCCCTACAAAGCTTATGATTGTTTTTGAGCAAATGATCGAGATAACTTCAGAATATATACATACAGTTTGGAATTTGGAGTTAAAGAATTATTACTTTTGAATTTATGATTAAATGAGCTAATGCACACAAAAGTATAAAGCACAGTATATGTATTATTACTTTTATTATTTCTTGGTGGATTTTATTCAGGATACTTACTTACTAAGCTAAATGTAATGCTTGCTTTCAATACCCTAAAACTGCAGTGTGTGCACTTCAATGCTCTAGTTATTTATGTAAATTATTGAGGGTCATAAAAAGCTCGGAAAAGTTTGCTATACAATAGTACAGCAGTGAATAGAGTGCTATGTCAGACTAATCTTTTGATCATGAAAGGCAAGCGAGAAATTTGTCTTTATAACAAAGGAACAGGCTTTTACAACCAGTGGTCTATGGTCATTCAGAAATGATCAGTCTCAGAGGCTACAAGTATGCAAATTCAGTTTGATTAATTTCAATAAAATTAAAGAAATAGATTCTGTGGGTCCACATGAGGTTGAATTTTTCATTTTCAATCAGCTATTTAAGTATGATGTCATTACAGCTCTGGAGTATGTGAGGAGAGAGACCATGACAGTGAAAAGCGTGCCCTTGGGTTTGATTTCCTTCAGGTTGGAGGCCTAGGGAAGTAGGAGTCAGGAGCTAATTTCATGAGAGCCTTTATAAGACTTGGGGCATGAGGAGTATTCTGAGCCCAGGGGACACAGAGTGGTGGAGGGTTGCAGAGGTTTCCCATGCCTCCATGTCTGCTGGGAACCCACTACAAGAATAAGAAGCTTTTGCAACCTTGAAAGACAGACATTTGGGATCTTGTAATAGCAGTGGTAACAGAGAGTCCCTTTCAAGCAGCTTTGCTAATACTTTATACGAAACAGGGTGAACCAAATTAGGAAGGAAAATATACAGAGAGTGTCAAGTGGCAACTGTTGTGGTCATACTACTGACTGGTTGTCCTGTAAGCAGATGTGAAGGTACACTTTAAAGTCTCTCAGAAAAACATGGGGAGCATTTTGGGCATGATGGTGGCATCTGTGTGCAAGGAGTGATTACTAAAAACAATACTGAATATCACAGGTAGGTAAGGCCTCAACTTGAAAGGGTCTCAAAAGTCCCTAAGTAGCAGGTAATAAAAGCAAATGATAACATGGGCACTATCTTAAGGGCTACACATAAAATGACTCATTTAATTCTTACAACAACCCTACGAAGTAGTTATAATTATATCCCCATTTTATAGATGAGAATACTAAAGCTGAGAGATGATAAGCCACTAAGGAAATAGTGGAGGTGTGATTCAAACTTAGGTAGCTCATGTCCTAAAGTGGTTAGGCCCATGTGTCTCATTTTTTGGGTGAGAACATGAATTAAGAAGTTTAGTTTCCAAGCACATAGGACTAACAAGCACAAAGCTTGTCTTTGAACCTAGGTTCAGAGTTGGAGCTTTTAACCGTGCCATTGTTCTGTGAAGTATATGAGGAATGTCTGAAGTAGTGAAAGTTCCGAGATTCAGAGCTTTTCTGTACTCTTACCTTAGGTGGTAGGGTTTCTACTAGTGGAGAATATGAGTTGCCTACACATCTTTACCAAATCAGCTATGATTTGGCCCATTCTGTGTTTCTTCTTTTATTTTCTTTACTTTTTTTAAGATTGGCCCTGAGCTAACATCTGTTGCCAATCTTTTTCTTTTCTTCTTCTTCTCCTCAAAGCCCCTAGTACAAGTTGTATATTCTAATTGCAGGTCCTTCTGGCTGTGCTATGTGGGATGCCACCTTGGTGTGGCTTGATGAGTGGTGCTAGGTCCCCACCCAGGCAAAACCCTGGGCCACCAAAGTGGAGCGAGCCAACTTAGTGACTTGGCCACTGGCTGGCCTCCTTCTCTACTTTTTTGTTGAGGTAATAATGGTTTATAACATTATATAAATTCCAGGTGTACATCATCATATTTCAATTTCTGTGTAGACTACATCATGTTCACCATCCAAAATCTAATTGCCATCCGTTGCTGTGCACATGTGCCCTTTTACCCCTTTTGCCCTCCCCCTCCCCCTTCCCTTCTTGTAACCACCAGTCTATTCTCTGTGTCTATGTGTTTGTTTGTCGTTGTTTTTTCTATCGTCCACATGAGACAAGTGATAAGTATGGTAATTGTTTTTCTCCACCTGACTTATTTCCCTTACCTTAATGCCCTCAACGTCTGTCTATGTTGTCGCAAATGACAAGATTTCACCTTTTTATGGACAAGTAGTATTCCATTGTGTATATATACCACATCTTCTCTATCCATTCATCCATTGATAGGTGCTTGTTTCCAAGTCTTGCCTATTGTGAATAATGCTGCAATGAACATAGAGGTGCATATATCTTTTTGAATTAGTGTTTTTGTGTTCTTTGGATAAATAGCTGGATCATATGATAGTTCTATTTTTAATTTTTTGTGGAATCTCTGTACTGTCTTATGTAGTGGCTGCACTAGTTTACATTCCCACACCACGTCCTCTCTAATACTTGTCTTCTAAATAATAGCCATTCTGACAGGCATAAGGTGATATCTCACTGCAGCTTTGATTTGCATTTCCCTAATAATTATTGATGGTGAATATCTTTTCATGTGCCTGTTGGCCATCTGTATATCTTCTTTGGAAAAATGTCTATTCAAAACCTCTTCTGATTTTTTTAATTGGATTGTTTTTTCTGTTGCTGAGTTATATGAGTTCTTTATATATTTTGCATATTAACCCCTTATCAGATGTATGATTTGCAAATATCTTCTCCCAATTCTTTGGTTGTCTTTTCATTTTGCTGACAATTTCCTTTACTGTGCAGAAGCTGCTTAGTTTGATATAGTTCCATTTGTTTATTTTTTCTTTTGTTTCCATTGCCTGAGGAGACATGATATTCAAAAAGATACTGCAAAGACCAATGTCAAAGAGCGTACTGCGTGTGTTTTCTTCTAGGAGTTTTATGGTTTTAGGTCTTACACTTTAATCCATTTTAAGTTAATTTTTGTGTATGGTATAAGACAGTGGTCTACTTTCATTTGTTGGATGTAGCTGTCCAGTTTTCCCCACACCAATTGTTGAAGAGGCTGTCCTTTCTCTGTTGCATGTTCTTGGCTCCCTTGTTGAAAATTTCCTGTCCATAGATGTGTGGGTTTATTTCTGGGCTATTGATTCCGTTCCATTGATCTGTGTGTCTGTTTCTGTGTCAGTACCATGCTGTTTTGATTACTGTAGCTTTGTAGTATATTTTGAAATTAGGGAATGTGTCACCTCCAGCTTTGTTCTTTTTCTCATGATTGCTTTGGCTCTGTGTTTCTTAAGGTCTTAAATAGCCATTTCCCTCAAAAGTCAATAATTTATTCCAAGTCAGCTATTAGAACCATTATTTACTGAGAACTGCTATGTATGTATTGGGTACTATGCTGAGCATATACATACACTATGATTGTTAGTCCTCACAACTATGTTGAGAGAAATGCATTGTTGACTTATTACCTTATTTTACATATGAAAAAAACAAATTCGAGACATCTAGCTCATTTAAGGCTAACCGGCTGACAAGGAGCCAACCAGGTCCTTCTGAGGATACCATTAAATCTACATCACTTTCTTTGGTACACTCAGATCCACTCAGTCAACTCCATGTTCTGCAATTGTTTGGACAAAGGTCTCCTACAGTAAAATCCTCTCTGAGCTTGACTTTGTCATGTCTGCCAGCCAACTCTATGTACCTATTATTTTGGTTGACTTTCATGCATAATCAGTGACAATAGGAATGAAAATATGAAAACAAAACAACAAATATATATATATACATGTATATACATAGTATACATATATGTACTGTATGTATAAATACGTATATACACTTATGTTCTTGTTAAAATACTTCTTGTGTGCTATTATATCCCAAGGTAGTTCACAAAGGGCAAAGATTATTTTGTAAACTTGATCCTATGTTTTATTTAACTCATATTTATCTATTAAGGGAGTGATAAACTTCAGTGTCCTTCCATATTTCTCACCTGCCTTCATGTACTTTGTCCTTTGGCTTATAAATTAATGAACTACTATTTGAAAGCATGTCCCCTTTTTTTCTATTTGATGTTCAGCAGATGCCACCTGTCTCCAGTGGACAGGTTGTTTGTTGTTATTAGGGCACCATACAGAGTACAGCGCATATAAACACAGTTGTTGGAGTCTAATTACTTGAGCTCTTTATGGAGGTGTATCATCTCACAGCGCAATGCTCAACAGGACAAAGTAAGGCCAACTGTCTTTTACAGCATCAGCTGCCGCCCCGAGTTTGGTGTTTTGCCACCGACACCAAGTCTTCTTTGTTTATCAGGTAATTAATGGTAATGATGTCTTGCTGCTTAGCTTTGTTGCGTAACCAAGGCTCCTTCTTTGCGGATTTGGGACGACTCCTAGTCTTAGGCTGGTGGCTTGACTGTCATAAGCACCAGCAGGCAATTCTAGGCTTAATTACCTCCCTGTTTTGTTCTTTACATTGGGCAATAAACATCCAGTCTAAAGGCAATTTGTGGGAGAGAAGAGGGAAGGGCGCCTCCTCTCACAGCAATGCATCCATCAAATAAACTAACTTAAAAATGTTTCGACCTTGAGTTCTTAAACCTTATTGTAATTCCCCATCTTATAAGAAAAAGTATTCTAAAGAAAGTTATTTAAATAAAACACAACCCTACAGATAGGCAGTCTTTTTATGAAATATGAGGGAATTCAATTACCCATGAATGGATGAATGGCTTTTTTTCGGTCTCTTTGTCTGGTCATCATTGTTACTGCGCGTTTCTTTAACAAAAGATATCAAAATAAACAGAAATGTCTTCCATGAACTGTGAGCCTGCAGTTAAGTGGCTTATCTATGGGAGTGTGCCTCTCTCAGATGTATTTAGTACAGCCATGATTTTTTAACGGTACATTATTGAATTTTTAGCAAAGTCACACTAAAAAGAAGAAATTACTACATGAGAATGAGCAAAGCTCTAGAAAATCACCATGTGTAGATTTAAAATTGTTTTCCTTACAAAAAGCAGGAACGCTTATTTCATGAGAAATCAAATAAAATTTGAGACTATTTTGGTTAAAGTCTGTTGATTATGCATAAATTTATATAGAAACTAAAGGTATTTGAGTGCTTGTAACCTTTTAATCTCAGTGCCTAATTGACTATAAATTTTTAGCTTTTTTTGGTATGGAAACCATAATTTAAAAAAAGTTTAGTATGCAATATTTGCTAGTAATTTTTAGTGCTTATTAGTGATATTTGAAACCTTTCAAATGCCAAAATCCTAAAAATATAGAGGTAAGTTTATTAATTATAAGCTGTAATATTATTACCCACACTATTTTTCTTAGATAGCTCTTGTGGATAAATCACCAACTGTTTAAAATGAAATTTGCCTGTTCTATGTTTATGAACCATTTAATTATTCTACAAGATATTCCATATTTTGATCTCTTTTCCATTTAATACAATATCTGGGTTAAATTACAGGTCCTGAAAATAACAGACCAAGAGGTTCAGTTCATATTTCAAATAGTGAAACAATTTTCCATCACATTTTACAAATTTAAGTAAACTTTCTATGGAAGGTTTCATATGGAAAGGAAGGGCATTTGTATAAAAATGTATTTTTTATGTTTTCTAAAGAAATTTTGTACCAATATATTCAAATAAATTCCTCCACTATCTTTGGTTGGAAATGTTCCTACTTCTTACTAATATTCTTCAGATTTTCTTGGATGGTACATGTTTTCTATAGATGATACATAGCCTTCTCCTCAATATAAAAGCTCGAAAACTACCGCTTTCCTTGGCATTCAAGTAATCTTTTCCATTTTTAACTACATTTTGAAAAATAAGGTTTATGTGCTCCATTGAATTTTATTCCATTTTATATATGGATAAAAAGAATATTTTAAAGTTAAACAGTTTCCAACTTATTAAATACAAAATATCAGAAATATTATCAGACTTTCCCTGCATCTATAATTTACCGTAAGGCTATAGTAAGGGACATTACACTGAAAAAGTGTTTGAATTATTTTTCCACTAAAGGTACTCATTATTGAATTAGTGCATTTAAAATTTATTCTCCTGAAAGAAGAAATGGTATGATTGTTCAAGTGGGATAGTGTGTGGAGGTAGATGGCTTATATTACTAAGTAATTTTGAAACTCTATAAAGGTGATATTGATGATATTGGTAATCTGCCAGAATTTATCTGCAGAACTCTTGAAATATAATGGTTCTCTTTCTCTGTTAATGTGAAATTTTCGGTAACCTTGAGGTTCATAGAGGAACCAAGGAGCCCTTCACACCATTGTTTAATATTTTCCTCATACACGCAATAAACATAAAGGGCTTAGACTGAATTGGGTATTAGTGAATCACAGCTATTTTATTATTATTTATATCACAATGATGATTATTATTTATTATTATTTTATTTGTGAAAAAAGCAACATTATCATGATTGTGTTGAACATGTGTTGTCAACTGGGAAAAAAATAGTTTTACATATAGGAAGAATGGTAGTGACTTTTACTCTTGAGAAATAACATCAACATCGCTGTGGGTCTGGATGAAGGTCGGAAAACAGGAGAATGTAACTGGTCTAGTCCTAGGACCCTCCCCCCGCCCCCGCTTTTCTTTCAATAGGCGTGCTTTGCGCTGAGTTCATTTTCTGTGCTCTAAACCACAAAACAATACCGCGTAATGGTAAATGCAATAATTCCCAAACTAGGAACCTACGACACACTCTCTGCAAATGCAAAAAAGAGTTTCTCAAGATCATTTCCACCTTAGGCCATCTTTTCTCAACAACGAAATGTTTGGACACTCAAATGCTTAGTGAAACAACAACAGGCACGTCAGTTGGTATTTCTGTGTTTGTGTAACTCAATTCTGTGGGATGAAACTGCTTAGATACAGACTTAGTGACTTCATTTGAACATCTGTAGGGACGTACTTTGTTGATCTGAACAGTAAGGGTAGATTCATACACGCACATAAAAACAGTTAGAATATTCACAGTACTATTTTAGTGTTTTTTAAAACTGAAATTAAATTTTAAACTCAAGAGTCTGAGAAAACGCACATGTGATCAAGTTTTTAGGTGAGGATAAAATTTCGGAAGTTGATGGTGACAGTATATAGGTTCTTGATAACCAGCAAATATTCCCCAGATGATTTGAGCACTGATTTTTTTTTTTTTTTTGGCATTTCAATATGAAATTTCTTTTACATTTCCCTCACAAACTACAGAAGAGAAAGGAAGTAATAATAATAATGATGATGATGATGATCCATTTTGAGCATCTTATTATTTTCCCCTTATTCATTTGGGAGCTACTGTGGAGTCTTAACCATCCCATAAATACTTATTTAGTAAAAGAAAACAGAATATATTTTCCCTCAGACTCTCTGCATTGATATATTGAAATAGGAGGGAAGAAAAAAAGGCCCATAATGCTTCATTAGTTAATTGTGCAGAGTACAGCTCTTTAGGGGTAAACAAGTGAAGGACATTTGCTGAATGGCCCATCCTCGTCACGCATATTATGGCCTAATGATGCTAGTAATGGTAGGAGGCTCCTGGAGAGTCATCTGTCAAATTAGCACATTGAATTATTTATTGCCTCAGAGTAAAATTGTTGAAAGGTAGCAGCTGAGACGTGGTTTTTATAAATCTAAAATTCAGGGGAAAAAAAACTAGAAAACTCACACAGCTGCTTTGAGGGTAAATTTGCTTTTTAACACTTGCATTTATGAACACAATAGTCCTTATGGAGTAAACAGTTTATTTCTACCTTTAAATCTGATGTTTAGGGTGTGTATGTATGTGCGTGTGTGTGCATGAAATCCTGAGGGTTTCATGCCATTAATTATAATGTAATAACCTAAATTCTGAGTTACTTGTTAAGTCTTCATAATTCATTTCAACTACATCACCTGTGTAAAACATAAGACAAAATGTCAAGTTTTCCTAAGCTCTGTGCCCAGGAACTTGCATGGAGGGTATGGTTCTTGACTTCCAGTTCTTACAACCGTTCATACTTCTGTTCTAGTGAAAAGTTGTCTAAGATAAAAAGTCCGTCTTCTTGGGACTCAAAGAAGACAAACCTGTGCTCAATTCTATGAAACAAGACAATAAGTATCATAAGAAATGTAAATTTGGAGGACCGTAAGCATTTGAAGGTCTGAACAGGCTAGTAAATTTGGGGTGTTTAAAAAAATTATTTCATTTTTGTTCAGCATTTACTTAGTGAAAGTGGGCAGAAATAGTTTTTTTCCATTAATAAATATTATATAGAAAAATAAATTCATTTACTAATTTCTTCCTCTGACTAAGGAAGAGTTACTGTTATGGAGGAAAGAAAAGAAAACAGTTTACTAATTCTCTGGTGCCTATAATCTCTTTATTTCTTATTTTTTCAATTCCTCTCCTGAATTAGACAACTACTGGGGAAAGTCTGAAATTTTGATAATAAAATAGGTTACTAATTTTAAATAAGCAGACTTACACTATGCACTATGTGGTCTCAAAGTAGTAAATGAATGACCTTCTCAAAAACTCTAAATATGAGTCACTATGTACAATTAAAGATACATGAATGTATGTATACTTTTGGTTCAAAATAGCTCCAATTTATTCTAATGACGTCCTGGTACCCTTAGAGACTGGCACCTGGCAACTTCTGGGCTGGGTGGCTTCTCATTGGGCAAAGATCATAGAGAGACTAGAATTGGATCAGCGTCTTGAAGTATAAATAGGTTTTTAATGGGCAGAGAGAAAGAACAGAGTCATACAAGAGGAAAAGTAATCAGGAAGAGTGTATTGGAGAATATATAAAATAAAATTAGGATTGTGGGCCAGACCCATGGCCTTGTGGTTGAGTTTAGCGTGCTCTGCTTTGGCAGCCTGAGTTTGCAGGTTCAGATCCCAGGCACAGACCTATATCACTCATCAGCCATGCTGTGGTGGAGACCTACATATAAAAAATAGAGGAAAACTGGCACAGATGTTAGCTCAGGGCTAATCTTCCTCAGCACAAAAAAGAAAGAAAGAAAATTAGGCTAAAAACAAAATTGTGCAAGATCATGGAATGTCTTGAACATTCTCTTAAGGAGTGTACACTTTATTTTTAGGAAAAAATAATTTTCTTTTGAACATCAATTGAAGACCCTGAAGCCATGTTAGACACTACATATATAATCCAGGCAAGGAAAGGAAAGGATATTTGCTAATATGATCACTGATAGTGACAGTGATTGAAATAAGGAGACGGATTCAGCAGAAGAATTTTTTGGTAAAGATTAAGTAATGTTATATATAGAAGAGCACCATGTAAATTCTAAAGTACTGTATGATCTGGTTCTCATCATTATTACTACCAACACTACCACAAACACCACATGACGTTGGAGGGAGTGGGAACAGAGAAATAGAAAAAAGTAGAAATACTGAGTTAAGTAATGTCTGTTCCGGAGGAAGAGTGATGCTATTAATCAAGAAAAAAAAATCATTGGGAGAGGATCAAGTTTGATAACAATGGTAAGAAGAATCTACTATGGAAATTTTGATTTGGAGATGTGGGTGAGGTATTCAAACGGAAATGTCCAGAAAGTTGTTGAAAAGCAGAAATGTAGCTCAAAGAGAGTCGAGGGGCAAATTTACCGGTGTAAATTGGAAATGACATTCATACATGTAAAAAGTCATGAGAAGTGCCAAATTGGTTATTTAGTGTGGTTTGGCCAACACAAACGTTCGCACGCATATTTTACGTTATCTTAAGAATGTGAACATCATATTGAGTCAGTGCTGTTCTTATTACAGCAACAATTCTCCCATCAAGATCCTATTCTCCTGCTGCTGTTGCCATTGTAGGTCTTCTTATTTCAGCTCCTCTTTCCTAAGTTCTTTCTTATTGCCTCTCCTTTTTTCTGAGTCTGTGCCCACCATAGCCAAAGATCTTCGTTATTTTTGTATTTCTCTTTTAATCTCTTCAAATGCACAGTGAAATGAGAAAATATTTGTTGTTTCAGGACCTTAAGCATTTTGCATGTATTATCTAATTTAATTAAACGACTATGTATAAACTGTTATTTCCAGTGTGTAGGAGTTGAAACTCATCCTCAGCAAAGGTAAGGAACTGCTCCAAATCACCCTGCTAATGATGGCAGGTCTATATAATTCCAAAACTGATTTTTCTCTATTGTTATTTTTATATCACATTGTTTCCTGCATAAATACCTCTACTCTTTTTTTTCTAACACCTCAACTTTTTACCCTCCTTCTTCACATTTTTCTTTAATCTCTTCTATCTCATTTTTCCTTCTCTTTCCTTGACCTCTCTTACTCTGGATCTACTCCAATTGTCAGCCTGCCTCATTCTGCTACTTGGTGTATTCTCTATATGTTTCCTTATAGTGACCTACTGGAATACTGTTAAGTTATATTAACTCACTAATTTTTAACTCACGCTTTTACCTTTAAAGTTGACAGTGGCATTGTAAGTTGTCTCAAGCCCACACTTCTCTCATCAATACTCAAAAGATGGAGCTGAAATCTCTTGCTTATGTTACAAAAGGCTATACTGTGACAAATGAATGGAGAAGTATAATTTCAGTTGTATGCCATTTCTCCAGAGAAACCACCCACAGTTTTACTGCACATAAGAGGACATTTTAAATTGCATTGTTATTCTTCTTATCCATGTACTTATAAAAAGTGGTCCACAAAATAGTTCAAAGATCAAAATTTGATAAAGATTAGAACTGCTTCAAGCCGTCATGTGATTTTTAAAAAATATAATGCTTTTTTCCTCTGTTAGAATAGTGTCTATTACAAATCCAACATGAGAGTTGAATTTGATCGAGGTAGGACATCCAGCTGATGCCTACTTGGCATTTAGAAAACCAGAATATCTTCTATCGCACCCCAAGCAGCCATAAGAGCAGCCCTGGAACAAAGACTAGTGGTAGTTGAAGTGCTTAACTTTTAGCTCTCTCTAGAGGATGACTATAATAATTTCACATCTAGGGGCTTCTGTTGAAGTAAACATGGGAAGGTTTTGTAGACGTTGGGATTATATTTTTAAAGTATATAATCTTAAAGGAACCATGCGTATTTCAGTATACTATAAGACCTGCAGGAGTGGAGTTGGTGATCCAGTAGGTGGCAATCTTCCCTCAGAATAAATATCAAACCAGGGTCCCAGTTCAGGTTTGAGATGAGCTGCTTGCCTAAATTAACACCAAGGATTCTGTATCTAAAGATTCAAAATCCCAACAAAAGAGGAAACCTCTCTTGGTGTATCAGAATGCTTTCCACTCTCTTAGTGAACTAAATTTTAGGGGCTCTACTTTGCTTCACCAAATTAAATTAGGTATCCTTTGGTCCTTATATTATTTTTTTCTTTTCATTAGCAGTGTAAGGATAGCTATATTAGTATAGCATCTTCACCATGCTTCTCAAATCACTCATGTATTGTATAGTAGAATCTGCTGTTTGCCAAAGATCTATTCATGACACTTTCCACAGAGTGAGTGAGGATATGTAAAATGTCATCACCCTTGCAATGTTTTTAAGGTGAAAAATTTAAATGATTGTGTGCACTGCATCTAACTCTCCACCATGTTTATCCCCCCTATTAAGGAATTTAGAGTGTAAGGTTTTGAAAAGGCTTTTGCAAAATAACAAGAGTGTTTCTCAGTGGGAAGTTTGAAAAATAGATTTTATGAGGGAAGACAAAAGCAATCAGAGGACTTTATCTTGAAGAGAAAGTTTACAGGAATATTTTACTACATTGTAACATCATATTTTTGTTATAAAATTTTCTGGTGATGTGTAATATAATTATTACTCCTGTCATTATGGGATTTTAATGCCATTCTTCCTAGCAGCACAGGGGAGGCTAGCTGCAATCTTTAGTCTTCTTTGTGTTTGTTTCAATAAATCCATTATGTTAAGTTTTTTGAATTGGGCACTTAGTCTCATGAAGACTGACTAATACAGTGGCCTTACTACCATTCAGTAACATTTTGCTCTTCTCAACTTCTGTGTAGCATTGTGCTTGTCTCTTCCCTTGATGGTATATGTGTGTGCAAATCACTTTGTCACAGAAATATGTATGGAAGTGATGCATATCACTTCTGAGCAGAAACATAGAATGGTCACTGGTAGAGTTTTCAGATTGTGCCTTCTCCATCAGTCTCAGTCATTTAAGAAAGTCAAAGTGGGAGGAAGTCCCTCATTTGCCACAGCTAATATGTAGCATGATCAAAGCATAGACCTTTATCGTCTTAGGCCACTGAGATTTTGGATTTGTTTGATAGTTTGGTATAACTTAACCTATCCTAACTAATGCCATAAAAAGGAATTAAACTTAGTAGTGCGAAATGGGTAATAAGTAATAGTAAATCATATATTCTATTAACTTTCCCCTTCTAGGACAGGAAACAATACAATGCACGCATAGACAACGTATATTGTAGAAGTATATGATTAGTCACTAAAATTTTCTCAAACTGCTAAAATGTTTCCCTAATTTGGAGGAGGTAATTGTTCCTCCATTTTCCCTCCCAACTGGGTGAAAGCTAGACCACTCTGTAATCAAGCAATAGTCTTATTTTCTCAGGAGGTTTGAGAATCTTCTATCAGATGATATTCCAGATCAAGATTAGAAAATCAGAGATTTAACTGAAAATATAGATGAGTTAAACTTCACAACTAAGTTAGAAAAGAGAGAATTATAATTGTACATGGACAATGCAAATATTTGTTAGATATTTACCAAGCTGCATTTCTACTGCAGGACTTCTCAGACACTTCAATATTCATTGTACATTTCCAAAAGTGAAACATAGTATTACTGGCAAAATCAAAAGCCTAATGAAATGGTATCTCACTCTGACTTGTGCTTAAACACAAATGATATTTCCTTATAAAAAATAAGAATGCATTTAACCATTACAGGGTAAATTTCCTTCACAAATCATTTCCTTTTAGAAGCATGCTTCTGAAGGAATTACAGAAGAAAATCATAAATAATTTTCTTGTTTTTTTAAAAATGAATTCATAGTTTTCCCTGAATATCCTAACTCTCACTCCCTCGCATCCTGGTGTTTTCTGATTGGGAGAAGAAGCGAGAAGTTGAGTTTAGTACCTTGGGAACAGGACACTACCTTGATTTATACCCTTGGTGCATGTTGAGTATCTAAATTCTATCCTCTGTTCATCAGGACATTAATTAAAGGTTGAAATCTACCTTTGGAGCACAGCTTTACTGCCAAATTTCTATATTTGGTTAATAGTTAATGGTCTAATTTACTCATTTACTTAACAATTGTTCATTGCATACCCAACACAGGCCAGGCTCTGTGCAAAGCACCAGATTTAAAGGATATATGATCCCTATTTTGAAAAAGATCATCATTTATCAGAGAATACAAGTGACTTGAAGGTACCATAAGTGCCAAAAATAAGGTATCTTTAAGTGTTTTGGATACAAAGACAATAAAACAATTAATGGCATTCTAGAGAGCATAAAGAGAATGATCAGAAGCACACGGTTTAGGTGATAGTTGGAGAACTCTGTGCAATCAGCTGTGGTTGAAACAGCCCAGAAGGGTTTGGAATATTGGACTCACATTAGAATATTTCTTAAAGTTTTCTTTTCTTAAAGGTATGCTTTTTTTTTGGTGAGGAAGATTGGCCCCGAGGTAACATCTCTTGCCAATCTCCCTCTTTTTATTTTCCCAAAGCCCCAGCACATAGTTGTATACCCTATTTGTAGGTCATTCTTGTTCTTCTATGTGGGATGCTGCCACAGCATAGCTTGATGAGCCATGCGTAGGTCTGTGACCAGGATCTGAAACAGTGAACCACAGGCTGCCAAAACAGAGTTTGTGAACTTAACCAATCGGCCTCGGGGACAGCCTCCAGAATATTTCTTGATACAAAATAAATAGCAACTTTATAACCTTGGTTAAGAAGAAACAATTCAGGCAGTGAAAGGCAGAAAATATTTAAGAACCTTTGAAACTCATCAAGTAACATGTCCTGTAAATACTGACCACGAATGGTCCAAATAAGAGGCAGATTGGAACAGCAAGGTGGAGGGAAGGGGTCATACTGCAGCTAAAGTAGAGAAACAAAGATTTATTGATCACGTAGATTGTTCTAGACACTTTGAGGGTATTTTGCACATATCACAACATTTCCTATTCAAAACCAGCCAATCTGTGAGCATTATAATTCTCATTTCACAATGCTTTCCAAGGGCTCTTGAACAAAAAGATGAAAGATAATTTCCCTTAAGCTATGCACACAAGGTCCTTTTCAGAAAATAAATTTTATACCTGTTAAACAATTTGTCCTTTTTCCTTATTATACCCAGTTATAATTTGGTTTTGGAAGTTTTGCTTTTCTTGTAAACCTTGTTGTAACTAGGGTATCAAATTACTTCAATGAAAAGAAGTTAGCACTACATATTTTCTTGCAAAAAACATTTTTATAGAAATGGTGAAAAAAATATACATCTTATATTTATGCTTCTATTAGTTAACCATGTCTAAGGAAATACTTGTGGCCTGAATTTAACCTAAACAAACTTAGAAGGGCAAGAAGAACTGTTACCTTCTTAGATGTATTCCTTAATCTGAAATTCCTTTTTGCCGTGAAAACAACTCACTCTTATTTTTCCTCCATTCTACTTTTCTGGCTGATATGTCTTGCTATCACAGTCAGTAAAACAGAAAAGAATTCCTGCTAGATATCTGATATTAGTTAATACAACGTAAAAATAGTTCCTTAATAAATACCCACCAAAAATTCTCATTTATTTTTGCAGAAACACTCACAGATACACAAAGCTTTTGGCTATCAGAAAGCCTCCTGCTGCTTTTAGACCTTAAGATTGGGGAGCTTGATAACTCCTCCACATATCTTAGTATCATTTTTTTGCCATTCTTATCCACTGACCCTAATTTCAGCCTAAAGCATTAAAACCACCTTTAGGCAACCCACCTTTAGGCAATTCCCCGTATTCACCCAAACTTTGACCATGATTCTCAGTCCACTCTTCTTGTATTGACATGTCTTACTTACCCTGATTAAAGCATCACTAAAGTTGTTCTATCACAACATGCACACACTCATCAAAATCTTATAATATGTACAAATACGTTATAGCAATGTTATTGCTCATATGCTTGCACATATAAGCAATATGGCTGGCTGACAGAATGGCCTATAGAAGAGGTAGTATTAGGTGGCAGTTAAGGCTATCTGCTGCCTCCATTATAAAATATGGCTTTATAGTAAAGTTGTGAACAACAGACAAGAGGGCAGTAGAAGTAGCAGTAGCACCCTCCAAACTTAGTTGTCATAAGCCATATGTTGCTAAAGTGTCCCAGCTGAGTTGGGAAGATGGATCTATTTCTCAAATGTTCTCTCTGTGGCACTGAACTCCCCAAACAGTCCGTCAGCTTCTGAAGCCCAGATTCAGCCTCTGTCCACTTCAAAGAAGATGCAACAAGGTACTCCACTTCAGGAACAGGCACTTATAACCAGTGCTTAAAGATCTGTTTGAGACTACTCACAGGTTTTGCTTGTTCTAGCATCTATTTTTACACTGTGACACATGGGTTTTTGCGATGCCTAATGAATCACTGGAGAACGGTGTTAGCCCATTTTGTGTGCAGGTGTCTGAAAGGAGAACCAATCAAATTCAGACAGACGTTAAATCACATATTACAAATATAAATCAGAAACCTAACATTTAAGCCATTGTCTCTGATTTATGATTGCACAGCAAATTTAACACTGATAATTAACGCACAAATTCTCTCCCTTCAAAATATGAAACAAACAGCAACCAAAAAACCATTTTATAATGGGTTACACTCATTACACCCAAATATCTAAATAGTTTATTGCTAATAAACACAAATTTGAACACTTCAGTCAACATAATTTAAAACCAACTCAAGAAAACTATCAAAAACAAGGCCTTGTGGACCACTCAGGCCCTAAAACGGATTTTGTAATATCGCTCCAAGATAGCTTGACTTGAGTAGGCTACACCACAGGTTCTTCTGCCTTACTCAACTCTGCCAAACAAGAGAACTAACTTCCGGCGGAAAATAAATGCACAAACCGGCTTATTTGTATAAAAAGAAAAATGCAGACTAAAATTTGCTGATCTTAGAACTCTTAATCATCACTAAAATTTGATAGAAATAGAAATTATCAATGCCATGAAGTTGAGAATTTCCAACCATCAACAGACTGCAATAGCAAATTTAATTTCTCCTTATTTTTAAGAATCAAACTTCAGCTAGTTTCAGTTTGGTTTGTAAAATGAGTATATTTGTAGACATTATAATAATTGGCTATAGTAGCCTGATATAGCTATACTTTTTTATATAGCTATACAAGAGCCTAAAGAAGAAGGTATGTTTTTTACTTTAATAGGCAACTCTTAGCATTCATTCAACAAATATATATTGCGTTGTTATTACATACCAGCATCAATGAGACCTAAATTAACATATACCAATCCCTTATTGGAGGAATATTTTTCTCCACAAGAATTATAGTTTGAGTAGACATGAAATATGCTTAATAAGCTTATATCTGAGATTATAAACTGGCAACTTGCAGGCTACAATGCAGACTACAGACACTTTGAAGGCTCATAGGATTTTAAACTATTTGAATTGGTATTTGAAAATCGACAGATTTCACATAATAATCTAGCTTTCTTGCTCCTTTTTGAAATGCTAAAATACGGTCACAATATGTGGAGCTCAATAGCAGGCCATCCACTCTCCGGTTTTCAACAGTTCCCACTGCTTGCCAACACCCAGCTGATTCTACTCATTTATATCACACGCCTGGCCCCTGAGGTACTTGAATTTTAGACCCTTGTCTTAGATTCTTTCACAAAAGATGGAATGAATCATGCATGTCTCCAGATGTATGTCAGCCTCTCAGTCATCTAACTCAAGAGTAACTTTTTCCGTCTCATCTCCTGTCACAGTTTTTGTTCAAGTATAGCCAGGTCTGAAGAAACGTCTGTTAAGAATACCATCAAAAGTCTGATCATGTTTTATTTTATAATTAAAATAAATGGAAGGTATTATTTAAAAGTTAATGGAATATATGCTAGAAAAAAAGTTAAATTCGAGGTAATTATAAAGTTCCACAGATCAAAATTGCTTTCTTAATTAATCATTTGTCATTAATGATTTTACCTCCATAATTCTTTTGGTATAAAGATGCAGAATTAGGCAGTGCCTCTTGAGCAGGTTAAATTGTTTAGTATATTATCTAAAAATTAATCACTGATGTCTTTTTCCTTGTGCTAAGGGCTGATCCCAAGAACATAGGCTCCTTCTTACATCGTACAATGTCAAGGACAGTGGGGAGGAGCTATTTCCCCTGAAATGCTCATCCACAGCATTATTTTATACCTAAACTTCTACAAATAAAACTTCATTTCTAGAATTTACCACAAGCATGGCTTTTTGTTATGCCACCAGTTAAACGCATAACAGGTTGTTAGAATGAGAGAGAGTCAGCAAGAAAGACTTAAAGTGGGCTCTGTTCTGAACACAAAGTTAGCAGAGAAATCTTTTAGAAACATTTGTGTGCAGAGAAATCTAGTCAGATGAGTCGGAAGAGCCATATATAAGCAAGGCAACTAGATAAAGGTTTATATGCTCAACAACAAAGAAAAAAAGGCAAACACGATCTACAAGCAAAAAAACAGAAAATCACGATGTTAGAACAAGCGAGGAGAGTGGTATGTACCTGTGACAACAAAGAAAGGGGAAGAGTGAGAGTAGCAATTGAAGGGACAGTTAAAGGCAAGCAGTCCAAATTGACCAACCTCGTATGGATGGTAAGGAACCAGCCAAATGGGATATGCAAAAGGCTATATTGACCTCAGTGTTCAGGTCACAGAGAACACAATATAGAGATTTATATAAGGTGGCAGTGGGTATAAGGAAGCTGTGTAAGCAAAAGGGATTGTAGGATCAGAATATTATTTGGTATGTGCTTCATTCAATGTAACTCAAGAGGAAAGCCACTGCCATATCCATTGAAGTTCTTCTCTTGGATTTTCAGGCCAACCCAATGGATTTACTCTTTCCAGGGCTCAAACAACCCCTACGATCTGAGGTTCATGGCTCGTCTTCCAGATACCAGAATAAGGACAGCAAAGAGTCTTCATCTCATCAGAAGGTAGTGATAACAATAGATACATTGAGTACTAGGTTGACAGGGCTTTTATGATCAATCATTGATGTCTACCATGAGTGCTGGACTATGTCATGGGACACAAGTGTCTGCTGTCCCAGCACTAAAAGATGTCTTCTTCACATTTGGAAATAATGACTCCAGTCCATAGAAAGTGAAATTTCATTCTTTTAGGAGAAGTGTGACAGAAACAACACTTTAAACCTCAATAAGTATTCTTGCTGGGTAGTGTTGTCTATGTGATTCTCACCTAGGGGACAAGGGATGGGTTTTACTGGCTGAGAAGTTCTAAGCATCTGGAGAGAAGCTGGGAATGAATCTTTTGAGTGGAGAAGAGAGCACGGTCAGGGAAGTTTTGGGCCATAGAACTTTTTTCCCTCCTACTTCAGGCTTACCTGTCACTGGAAGCATAAGAAGAAAAATCGAATCTGTCACATAGGTCTCCAGTTTTTAAGATTTTACCAGTTGTATGTAGTTCTCTTTTGATATAGTGTAACCTTTTATCAGGAAAAATACTTACGGGAAAAACCTTTAAATTTAACATAAAACCTAATTCTTTTGCTCCTATTGAAGCTTGGAGGACTGGATCCTTATTAGAGTGCATTTCTACAAAGAGATAAACATTTTAAAAAATAAGCATGAATGGAATCCAGGATAAAATGCATCCATTTGTGCAGGAAAATAGCTTTTACTGAAGAAAATGGCACAAATTCATCGTATGGAGAAAAATGTCATTTCAAAGCCTATTTCCAAGATCAAAATGTAGAACTTTTAATACAATATATTAGCTTTTTAGCTACTCTAAATCTACGACTTCTTAAAGCCAAAGGGTTTTTTCAATCTTTTTGAAAACATCAGCAATTAATTACCCCTATTAAAGGAGAAATTGTCAAAACTAGTTTAAAACTGCCTGAGCAGGAACAACACATAAAAGAGGATTTGCAAATTGCTGTATACCAGGGACACTATGTTGAGCAACAGTTTTATCCAAGTACTTTAATTAGTCTTTGTATATAACTGAGTACTAAATGCAAATTACTAACTTTTTGAAATAAACTCTCAAAACTGCTAGTTTTTGTCTTGCTCATGTTAAATGCATTTCAACATGCCATGACATACAGCTAATAAAAGGGCATCTGTCACAAGGGACTAAGTACCAAAATCAACAATTTGCATAGTGAACAAGGTTTATATTGTGGCGACTCATGTTGCCGTGTACCGAACAATGGGATGAATGCTCCCTTATGGCCTCTACTAAGTACCAGACATGTGGCCTTAGAAAAAGAAATCCCCTCTCATCCCACTTTTTCCCAGTGGTGCTTTGTTAGTTCACAGCAAGGGTTTGACTTCATGCCCTGGTCTCTGTCTGAGAGGAAGTCCAGTTCAATTCAATTTGCATCTCTCTGCCTTTTAGTAATGAAACAGCATCCATTTGAGGAGGCCCCATGATAATGCAGAGCAGATGGGCAGAGTTTTGTCTAATTAGATTCTGGGCGGCCTGTTTGCCATAGTAAATGTGCGTGTATTTGCTTATTTCACACTTATTTCGGTGACAACAGCTTAGTAGAGACAAGATAGAAATGAATATGGGAAATAGCCTCTCTAAAGAGCTGCTTAATACAAATCAATAATTTTAATTCAATTACTATTTACTATCACCTATTTAATGAGTTGCTTGCAGGCTCTTTGATCTCAAAAGAATAAAAAATTCCCTTTACAAAAATTATTTTATGTTTTTCTTTTTCTTTCCTTTTTCTTTCCTTCCTCCTTTCCTTCCTTTTTTCCTTCTTTAATTCTTTCTTTTTTTGTCCAAAGGTTATTGGTAAGGCATCAGGGTCTGTAATACAGATTATTTTTAAAATAATAAAAATAATAATAGATTATTTAATCTATTTAAAAAATTCAATATCAAGAGGGCCAATCTATTCTTCATGCACTTACATTTCTCAAAAGACACATAGAGATATTTTAAGATATTTTAAAACATATCCACAGACTTGTGTTTTATATATACACTCAAGTGATATATATTTTTTATTTTTTATTTTTTTTTGAGGAGGAGGAGGATTAGCTCAGGGCTAAGGAAGACTGGCCCTGAGCTAACATTCATGTCCATCTTCCTCTACTTTATACGTGGGACGCCTACCACAGCATGGCTTTTGCCAAGCAGTGCCACATCTGCATCCCGGATCTGAACCGGCGAATCCCGGGCCACTGAGAAGCGGAACGTGCGAACTTAACTGCTGCACCACCAGGCTGGCCCCAACCCAAGTGACATTTGTCATCATCCCCATCATTATCACTCGCAGTAGTTTCCTTTGGGTATCATTGTTCTCTATCCTCTCCAGTTAGAGAATCACGAAAGAGCAAGCATCCAGGCTGCATCAGTTTCAGTGGTTAGTTTCAGAAACAGGATTTTTCAGACACTCAGTTTTGACCTTTTCCTGCTAACTTTGCAGCTTCTTTATTTTTCCTAAACTCTTCATATGTAAACACAAACACAAAGTCTGAGGACCAAGACAGAGAGATGCTGGAAATGGTGAGACGGAAAAAAGCTTGTTATTTGAGAGGTCGCAGTTTTATTGTTACTCCAATTACCTCTCCTTGACTCCCCCACCCCTTAGGTACCCAACTTCTGAGGAGATTCTCCCTCCGACTCCTCAATCAAATACAGCATATTATAAATTTAAATCAATGTCTTGCAGGTAGGAAATTAATGACTGTACCCTTGTATTACGTAATAAAAGTCTATCACAAAATAATTTCACACTTTCTATAAAGATCATTATGTATAAAGCCTTTAGGAAGAGAGAGGAAGAAAAATTCTGGATGAAATCTCAACATGTAGTGGGCTACTTGATGTGCTTACAAAGAAATGACACGTAATATGCAGAAATACACATTGAAAATGCCAGATGTTTAATTTGGATTATGGCTATTGGATCATAAGAGAAGCTCTATTTCCTGAATAGTTGGGGCCTGAAATACGAATCTCATTCTTTGGAGTTGCTTATCTGTAAATATTGTTAGACCCACTGAGCAGACATCATTAACCAGATACTGAATTTCAAATGCTCAACTCGTCTCTCCTCCTCATGGGCTATTTCAACAGAGAACAGAAAATAATCGGCTCAGTTCCAACAACAACAGCATAAAACCCCCACAATCCATAGTACAAAAATGTGCAAGGCTAGTTTGGGAATCCAAATGGTCCTTATCTAAATCAAAAGATGAAAGGCTCTAAAGCAATTAAATTGCACTGATAACCCTGGTGAGAACAAAATGAATCATATTCTCACCATGGATGCAAGGAAAAGTGTAGGCTAATCACCTTTTCCTCATTGAGCTGAAGGGGAAGAGAAGCCATGTCTCTGAATGCTTTTTTCCAAAGAGTGTATTTCAACATACACCAACATGAATTTATTGTCTGCCCCTCCTCCATCTGAGACCTGCTTCTCTTCCAGTCTTCCATATCTCAGGAACCGACACATCCATTTTATGTCACACAAACCAGAAGCCTTGCAGTCTTCCTTGATAGCTTCCACTCCCTCTCACTTTCTCCCTCTGTCACATCACTTATTTCTGTTAACAGCCTCCTAAATAGCTCCTGAATCTGTTCCTTTTTCTCCACGTCCTCTACCAGCCCCAGAGGAGGTCCTCGTCATCTCTCCTCTGGAAGAGAGTAAAATCTTAGCCAGCCTCCTCACCCCTTCACCCTCAAATCCCCCCACAAAATTAATCTTTCTAGAATGTAAATATAATCCTATTTTTTCCTGTTTTACAACCTTCACTGGCTTCCCTTTACCAAAGAAGTGAAATATGAAGTCTATTTATTATCACCAAGATCTCCTGGCATCTTCTCCCTCCCCAGTACCTGAAGATCCACCCTCACCACACTTATCATTAATGCTCAGAATGCTCCCTATTCTTGCTTTCCTATGGCTCCGAACACTACTCTCTGAGCTTTCAAGTCCTCTTTAGATTTTCTGGCCTGGTGAACTCCCATTAATTTTTAATACACATCTCAAATAGACCCTTCTCTGTCACAATTTCTCTGGCTTATCCTCCACCAACTTTTCCTTGCTCCCAGCTTTGCACTTTTCACATTTTATTCTGATTGTTTACGGCAACAGAGAATATCTCAGAGATTCTTAATACTTGGACAGTTGAGCTCACATTGTTTTCTTCATTGCAGTCTTGATGCCTAACCGCAGGGGATACAGAAGAAAATCGGCAAGCGTTTGTTGACTCAATGAATGCGTGAATTAGTGTCTCTTTTCTAAACTTTCCTTTCTTTGTTAATCTTCCCACCATTTTATTAGTCCCCCAGGCAGAGAACTGCACAGTTGCCTTATGGACAAACATTTCCTCCATGCCCCTCACCCATGTGATCCTTTTTTATCACATCAAATATTCTTCCTGATATCCGAGGCTGTCCATAACACATTGCCACACTTCGGAATCAGCCACATTAAATGACTGCCCTGAATTGATAAAAGGACATCATTGCCTCTTGCTGGGACCACTCATGAGTCTTCAACACTAATCAACCATCACATATACTGAAATTTCATTGGTACTAAGGTTCTCACCAATCTTGTTCATCCTGTAGCACCCTGTCTGACTTCTCTCCTTGATGTACTAAATATCTTTAAACTTGATTTTTGTTATATCATATTCCCTGCTAAACTATCTACAGTGCCTTGTTTACCCTACCACAGAATATGTTTACCTGAAATGTTCTCGCTATCATTATTGACCTATCGAATCTTCAAGGTGGACTTAGCTGCTCTTGGCAGACATTCCTCACTGCTCCAGTCCCTGTCCTACGTGTTCTCTGAAATATAAGCAGAAATAATTTAGAACTTAATTGTCTACTGTTCTACATGTAAATTGCTATAAATGACAATGTCTTTAGGACCAGTGAAGTTCTGGGATATGCAGTGGACAGCCCTGGATATCAGAGAACAATATGCTGTGCAAGCTTAGCACTGATGCCAGCAAGAGGAAATGGTGCCCTTTGATGAATTTTTCTTGGGTTCTTCCTGTGTATTTCCTCTCTAAAATCTTCCACGAATAAAATTAATACACTTCCTTTTATTGTGAGGGGAAATTGCCCACCTGATTCATGGCCTAAAATACTTCTCTCCATTGATCATTCCACGTACTTCCAGATTTATTCTAGTCCCTCGTTCCTTTACGAATTTAACTAAATTCCTAACTCTGATTAAGTCTAAACTTTCTCACTGTTGACGAGTCACTTTGTTTTTCTGTAAAGAATAAAAGGCTTTGTTAAAATTATTAGCAACATCTCAAGAAGAGATCATAACTGATGTTTAGTAACATTTCTAAGGTAAAATATAAAGCTCCTCTTTTTGTACTTTTAAGGATACACATTCTATATTGCTTGGTACGTGTGATACAAACCAGGAGACATTTTCTTCTGGTCAGAGGGAAATTCTTGATTCGAGGAAATTGCTTCTCTCAGTGGTTCTCACTCCTCAACCCACACCTCATGACTCTCTCTCATCACCTCAAACACCAGATAGGATATTTTCTTATCTTTCAGGGAAACCAATGTGCATTGTTGGTAGCTGATTTGCCTCTTCCAGATTTTTCTTCTACCAAATAGGATAAAATAACACTATTGCCAAAGTAATTTAACTCCTTTATATCAACAAATAAATGCCGAACTCCTTAGCCTACACTTTGAAGCTCTCCCTCTTTCCTTTGTCCAACGTTTCAGCTTCACCTCCCACTTCCACTCATATATACATAAATACAAATTGATATATATATCTCCATCCTAAACTATAATCAACAAGATCACTTGCCCTCTTCCAGACGTAGCTGGTTCCTTCTCACCTTTTCCCACCTTTGTTCATTCTATCCACTCACTTTATCCAGAGTGGCCCTGCATCCATTTTTTTAAAAATTGAGATATAACTCGTGTACCATAAAATTCACCTTTTTACGTGTACAATTCACTGTTTTTTAGTATATTCAAAAAGCTGTGCAATAATTACTACTATCTAATTCTAGAATATTTTTATCATCTCAAAAAGAAGCCCTGTACCCATTAGTAGTCACTCTCTACCTCCTCCTCTCTCTAGTCCCTAGAAACCACAAATGCATTTTCTGTTTCTATGGATTTACCTATTCTGGACGTTTCATATAAACGGAATCATGCAGCACATGGCCTTTTGTGTCTAGTTTCTTTCACTTAGCATGTTTTCAAAATCCATCCATGTTATAGCATGTATCAGTACTTCATTTCTGTTTATGGCTGAAAAATATTCCATTGTATGGATGTACCACATTTTGTTTATCCATTCAACACCTAGTGGACATTTGGGTTATTTCCACTTTTTGGCTATTGTGAATAATGCTAATATAGACATTTGTGGACAAGTTTTTGTGTAGACATATGCCTTCAATTCTCTTGGGTATATACTTAGGAGTGGAATTCTGGGTCCCATGTTCACTCTATTTTTAACTTTTTGAGGAACAGACAAGCTGTTTTCCAAAATGGTTCATTTTATAGTCCACACTTTGCCCACATTGTTTATTGTTTGTATTTTTTATTTTAGCCGTTCAAGTATGTAAGAAGTGGTATCTCATTGTGGCTTTGATTTGCATGTCCCAAATAACTAAGATATTGAGCATCTTTTCATATGCTTCTTGGCCATTTGTATATCTTCTTTAGAGATACTGGTCCCATATTAGATATACAATTTGTAAGTATCTTCTCCCATTCTGTGAGTTGCCTTTTCACTTTCTTGATAGTATCCTTGAAACACAAAACCTCCTCCGCATCTTATCAATTAAAATTCTGCTCATCCTTCAAGACTATTTTCAAATGCCATATACTTCTTGATAGTCTTTTTAGTGCTCTCAAATTTATGCTATCTCTATTTTTTTCATGGGCAGAGCACTTGGTTAATATCCACTATTATGTTTATACAATATTCCCTTCCAGATGTGTTCATTCTCTCCACATTTGGATTCTCAAGATCAGTGACTATGTCTTATAGACTTTGTATTCTCCATGGTAGCTTTCCTTGTAGCAAGAGTCTCCAAACACATTTTGTTAATGTGTTAAAGAAGCAAGAGCTAGTAAAGCTAAAACAGGCAGGCTACGTATGGTGGTATAAGTGTATGTGAGTCTGGGAATATGTTTAAACGGACCTCTTTACATGAATGAACTTTTATGAAAACTGTTCTCTCCTAGGGTGGGAATGTCAAGGTGAGACAATTATACTTGGATACTCCCAAGCAAAAATACCAACAGGAATTGTATTGCCTGACATTATTTAGTTTATTTTTCACCTAGACATTTTTTTAAGTAAACACAATTAAGAATGTTCTGTTTATCAGCACACACCGCAAACTGTTTTTGGCACATTTCTATTCATATGTTTCTATAATTGCATTTTCTTTTACTGTTCACAACTAGAAATTCGCTTTCTTTAAATGTGCATTTTAAAACCATGAGTTCTTGATTGCTCACTTCTCAGGTCTAAATTAGCATTAGTTTTCTTTCCCTTATGACTAGGTAATACTGTACTAATGAAAAACAGGGCCTCTTTATTTATAATGGCCTTGGGGTCAATTATCAATTTATCATTGTGTCCTGCAGATTTAAAATAAAATATGCTGTGCAGTATAACCATTGCACAAAATTGACAGTAAGTAGATTCTCTGAGTTTGGACTTAATAAAAAATACAAAGAGTGCTGCCTAAAAGGTTTCTCCAACTATAAATTCTATTAGGTAGCTTTTAATACAAGACAGTAGGAAACTGAACAACTAAATTAGAGAGATATTTTTCACTGCTGTTTTTTGTCTCATACATGTGAACGGTCATTGGAGGACAGTTTGCTTATTCACAGAAACAACATTTCATATCTGTATAACAATAATTCAAAAGCAGCCTCAATTTTTACTTGTGTCAATCTCTGGATGGATCTTAAAATATTTACATCCAAAGTCAACGTATTTGCATAAGACATTCTGTTAATGCTAAGAAGCATATGCATGAAATATAAGGAGCAGTAGTTTCTTGTGTCAAAAATAACCTAAGTCTTTCACATTTACTAATTAATCCATGTACACCGAATTCAGATCACCTCGAGACTATCCTCCTGGAAGTGTGTGAGATGACATAAAGCTTTAGGTTTTAACTCCTATTGAAAATAACTAATTCCCACATAGGTATGTTACTATCCATGCTGACTCTCAGGTCCTGTTTACGTGAGATTAAAATCAGCATATCCTGCCCATGCACATGTTATTATATACACAACTTAAAGCCACAGCCTCAATGAGAATGTAAATACAGAAACAGAGTTGAAGGTTAATTGCCCATGCGAGAGCCTGAGGTTGTTTAACTTTCAAGAACAGAGTCTACTTGCTCAGTCCTACCCAGTGAAGACTGAGGAGATTCCAGGTACTATGGTGTCAGTCCCTCAGCAGCACTGGCCCTGTTGCAGGTGCTCAAGGCCACATGTGGCTGTATTGGTTACTGTATTAGATAACATAGCTATAGAACATGTCCATCTTCATAGAAAGTTCTAGTGGACAGTGTTGTTCTAGAAAGTAAGGGACCAATTCCTTATACCTTAGAGTCCATTACATTTTTAGTGGCCTTGTGTTTGGAAGAATGGCTTAATCTGGGACTGGAATTGTTAACTGTCGATTTTATATCCTTGTCTGCACCTTACAGTTGGTGTTCTTTGGTGAGAAGAGTAGAAATGGAATGTAAAAAAGAAATAAAGGAATATAAATGAAGGGCAAGATATGAGGATATACAGTGATATATTAGTGATGTCAAAGGACTTTGATCCTTAGTTCAGACGTTATTTGTTATGAAAAAAATTAAATCCACAGAGCCCCAAACGATTCAATATGGAAATAAAAACTGTATTGAGAAATTTTGCTAGTTTTAAATGGCTGCTGGAGCAGAGATGTTGCATATTTTTCTCAATAACCAGGTTTTTATTTATAATTTTTCATGTTAATTTAAATGATAATTAAAGCATAAGAAAATTAGTTGAGGTATGTATCTCCATATTCCTCACATGGGAACACAAATAAAATAATATCAGGTTTCCATCCTGGTGTCTTCATTAATTGGAAGCAATGAAAACATTTGAACACAATTTGCTTTTAGATCCTCTCTAGAATTCAAATTCTTTTTTTTTTTTTATCATGTACCTTTCTTTTTCCTTTAGATTGGCACCTGAGCTAACAACTGTTTCCAATCTTCTTTTTTTTCTACCTTTTCTCCCCAAATCCCCCCGGTAGATAATTGTATATTTTAGTTGTGGGTCCTTCTAGTTGTGACGCGTGTGACACGGCCTCAGCATGGCCTGATGAGCGGTGCCGTGTCCACGCTCAGGATCCGAACCAGTGAAACCCTGGTCTGCTGAAGCGGAGCGCGCAAACTTAACTACTCGCCCATGGGGCTGGCCCCATAGAATTCAAATTCTAACAAACCAGTTTAAAAATCATATTAACATTGGAGTAAAAACATGTTATTTCCAGAAAAAAATTCTTATTTCAGAGAACTACTTCTGGAAATAAATATATCACAATGAACATCTTAGATTATTGTGAATAATCATTTAGAAAATTGGTTTAAAGTAAACTTTATTTTATGTGAACTGCACAGGTGATGTTCTTCCCCTCATTTGCCAGGAGCAGCCTAGATGGGAACTGGATTTGGTTGTCCATATCTACTTCTTTTTAATGTTTTTTTCAGCATTTATTTTCAAAGTGAGTCTTTTAAAAATAATCAGAACAATGTCTGACCGCCCTGGAATGAAAGGGTTTATATATTCATCAGGAAGGGAATAGCTTTCTTTGAAGGGAATACATTGTCATTAACTGCTTTCAGTCTGGGTCCAAACTTTAGGTGCTGTTATGCAAAGCACACCAACAGGTTGTACAGAGGAGGCGGGTTTTCAAGCAGCACCTTCTGCCGAGCTCTCCCAAAGCTCGGCACACCCCAGCTCCTGTCTGTCCAGCTGATGAATGTACTTCAGGCAGGACTAGGACACGGCTCAGCACAGTCCTCTAAACGGTGATAAATGACCACCTTTGTGTGAAATGGGTTAGGTGGGAGGGCCACCCTTTGACAAGGCAGAAAATGAAATGATTACTATTGGATTCTATTGACTTGTCTGGTAGAACAGTTGTGCCTCTTCCTAGAGGTTAATTGGACTTGAACTCAAGAAATTAAGAGGTCAGCTGGGGTCACAGTGACAGCAGGCCCACTTTTAACTTGCTGCTAATAACATTTGGCAGAAGAAGGATGAATCTGGGAATTTTGCTCTGGGTGCAGTTCGATTTCTTTAAGAGTAGTGGTTTGTACAAATTATTGAACAAATCTTAACTTTGTATCACATACCAAAATGCAGTGTGTTTTCAAGTCCTACCAGGTGCTACTCAATAAATGTGAATTTTCTTGAAACAATAGGCATTAGAATATATGTTGTCTTGACATATATATTCATATTCTTAGAATAGTTTTATTTTATTGAAGACTCTCCATCAAGAAATTTAGATTTAAAAAGAAAAGATTCAGAAATGCTTGAAAATGACATTCCAATGTATTTACTGGGGTCTTTCTTTTTCCCAACACTAAGGGCTCCCCATTCTTTATCATAGAAAATGTAAGGAAAGCAGAGTGAAGGATTTTACAATATATACAGTAAGGCATATCCTAATGTATAAACTCTGTTTCCTAAGTGTGTTTGTGAGCTTCACACACTTTGATTTGAGAATGTAGTAAACAATTGAATTGTTATGGCTTCCTGAGAAGATATCCCAATTTAGTCACACAAGACTTTCTTCAACTCTGTTCTTTTCTTTGTTACTTTACATTCAGGGTCCCTTTCTTGAATGGACCCTGGTCTTTTCTTGTGTGGTACCTGCCACATCACTGCACCCCACAAGGAGCCTGAGTGGGGGGCAGAGTCCCGAAGTGCTTTATGAGGGGGAGGGGCATGGTGTTCAATGAGCCACAAGGGAGATTCGGGATGGGACTGGGCAGTGTCATGCAGATGGTGGGAACAAGGCACATCACCTAATTAGTGGTGAGGCTCCGACAGCTGTGTAGCTGGGGCACCAGGAGGCAGGCAGACAGTCCAGCAGCGTGCGCCATTGAAGCTGCCCTCTAGCCTCCAGCATTAGGATCAGTTTGTGCTAGGCAGGGACTTGTACCACATACCTAAGAAACTCGAGCACAAGGGAGAAATGCCTTTGCTTCTGTGTCCTAGAAATAAACCCAAAAGGGTAACACAACTTTGGAGATCATGTACACAGCTTTTTGTTTTCCAGCTCTCTTATGATGTAGTTGACATATAACATTGTGGAAGTTTAAGATGCACACTGTGTTGATTTGGTACATTGTTATATTGCAAAATGATGACCACCATAACCTTAGCTAACAGCTCCATCAGGTCACATAATTACTATTTCTTTTTTGTAATGAGAACATTTAAGATTTACTCTCTTAACTTTCAAGTATATAACACGTTATTGTTAGCTATAATCACCATGCTCTACACTAGATCCCAAGAACTTAGTCATCTTATAACTGGAAATTTGTACCCTTTGACCAACATCTCTCTATTTCCCCCACCTCACAGCCCCGGTCACCACTACTCTACTCTTTGTTTCCATGAGTTTGGCTATTTTAGATTTCACATATAAGTGATATCATACAATATATTTATCTTTCTTTGTCCATATTTCGCTTAGGATAATGCCCTCCAGTTTCATCCAGGTCGTCATAAATGGGAGAAAATATTTGCAAACCATATATCTGATAAGGGATTAATATCCAAAATATATAAAGAATTCATACAGATCAATAAAAAAAACCCAGATTTTAAAAACGGGCAGAGGAACCAAACAGACATTTTTACAAAGTAATACAAATGGCTAACAGATACAGCTCCTTTTTCTAATAAAATAACTTATTTTCCCTTATATGCTACAGCTTCCCGGTAAGAGGGGTTCCACAATGAAGCTTTAGGAATACTGACCTGTCAAAGGAGCATGGTATACTAACCAGATTCTTTTAACCACCTCACTACAGAATCTCATTACTAGTCAACCTAATAAATTATAAAATCTCTAAAACAATCAGAGGAAATGTGCCAAGTTTTGATTTAGTCTGTAGAGGAGAAAGTACTATGGGCTAGAGATCAGGAAGCTCACGTTCTCTTCCACTTACTAAAAGTGATCCTAGACAAATCATTAAACTCTACTGGTCCTCATGCCCATCTGTGAAATGAGGGCATTGGTTTTGCTGATCACTAAAAGCCCTTATAGATTTGGAAATCAGAGGGTCTCTACTAGTGGGTCTCAACCCTGGCTGCACATTAGAATCACCTGGGGAGCTTTAAATTGAATTAATCTCTCGGGGCGGATCTGGGCATTGGTGTGCCTTAAAAGTTTCCCAGGTGACTCTAATGTGCAGGCAGGGTTGTGACCCACAGCTCTATGATATCACCAAATGCAGGCCATTCCTCTAACTCTAACACTACTCACATTTATCGAGCACTTAATACAGGCACTGTGCTTGTCATCAGTTATCGAAATTATGCAGTCATTGCAACCTGCTATGGATTGTGTATTAGCTCCATTTTACCCTGTTTTACAAATGAGGAAACAGGTTTATATAGGTGAAGTCAATCAACGAATGACACCCAGCTGGAGAGAGAGAGAACCAAGAGGATTTGAGCCTGAATTGGGTGCCTGTGTTCCTCACAGGGTACCTGAGAGCCTAGGAACACCTCCAGCTTCTCTAAGAAGTCAGCCAGTATTGCAGCTGCAATTTGCCACCGGAGGAACCAATGTCTATGACTGGTCTCTGACATCTGTCTGTGCTGATGTCTCCAGAGACAACCCCCATCCTCAGCTTAAACCCCCAATCTTCACAGCACTGCATTTGAGCAAGAGCAAGATCTTTCCAGAAGGCGAACAACTAAACTACAAGATTGAGTGCTTTCCTATGAAAAGGGATGTTATCCTGGTAAAATCCTTGGGGTCTTCATCCACGGGGCTCAGGATATCTAGTGATGATGCTCTATCACAATCCTGGATAAAGCTGCTCACCAATGACAGGCAGAATATTGAAACTTCTAATTAGCTTCTTTGTTTCTCATTTAAAGGAGAAAAGTCAGGGCGAGTCTTATTATAAAAAACTGAGTACTTCTTCCTCATGCCTATTAAGATACCACCTCTTAAAATTAGATTATATAATTAGATGAAAACATGTACAAATATAGGCACATTTTGCATTTGGAGTTCCAGTGGTCCAGTGAACGTACTAAGGAACATTCACATTCATAAAAATATATTATTTTGAAGGAAAACGTTTTAAAATATTCTGAATAATTTATAATTAAAACATCCAATCACTTTCTAGTAAGAACCTTTTGCTGTCCCAGAAGCTATTTGAAACTTTTAAAATATATCTGTAAAGATTTTTGGTTAAGCAGAAAACTTAAATCATGTCAAGAGTAAACTAACCTGAACTGCCTGTTTTATAGCTTCTTCATAGGCATCTCACGGAAGGAATGCTTGGAAATTCTCTTGCTGGCTGTTAAAGATCATCAGTCCTCCTCAGCTGTGTTGCTGTTCTGTGAGCCAGGAGGGTAACCCAACCGCTTTTCTAAATCCTGACTCACTTTAGAGAGAACTGAGCGCTTGCCATCCACTCATCCTGGAAGCCGTTCAGAAAGAAAAGCACCAGCTCATATTTGAAGTTGGGCCCAGGTGGGGACAAATGGGTCGATACTGGTACAGAGCTTCCCCAAAGGAAAGTGAAGGTAAATTCCTCTCCTTTAAACCCTAATGCCTCTGGTTTATACTCGGCCTGTCAACAAAGTATTAACACGTATTTTACCGCAAGCCCTGATGGGAGGTAAGACAGCAGGCTACAGCTGCCATATATATATTTACATTTAATGTCTATAAATATATTTATACATTTTGTATATAAATATATATTTTTTTAACCTCACTCTTTTGTAGTAAAGTTTACCAAAATAAAATTAGTAACTTTAGGGCATAGAATCATGCTTTACATGAGAAAACTGGCCCAGGCATTTCATAAATATTGACTACATACCTTCTATCTCCTATTCTTGTGCTAGGTGCTGAGATAACTGCAAAATTCTCATGTGCTCCAAGTTGCAAAACTTCTGTCTGGTTAACTCAAACATGTCTATTAATATTTTTGCTAAGCTTGAAAACAGACCATTTGGTCACTGTATCAGTGAAGTCTGGACCTTTCTGCTTTGCATATTTATAGTACTGTTCTTTCCTGAGAATCCACCATGCTTTATACTTTTCTTTCATTGTGTCATTAAAACCTTAGAAAATGAGGACGTTCTGGCAATAATATTTGTGTATTTAAATTGGGAAGTTTAATTATATTGCTTTCTTGTATTTTAAAGAACCAGTGCAACAGAGAAAACGCTATTTATACATGACTGATGTTTAAAGAAGGTGGGGCCTAACAATGGAAGTTGGTCTTTTTTTTCTTTTCCTTTCCCTTTCTTTCCTCCCCTCTGTCCTCCCCCAGTTGAGTACTTAGAAAGCAAGTTTGGAATTATGACCTGGACAGTGCTGAGAAGAGAAGAATTTGGATGTTTCAGGGCACTAGCAGAGTGAGAGTAAGAGCAAGAAAGAAAAAAGAAGTGGACAGAGAAGTTGGAATAATAGGAATGTTACAGACCAGATTGTGCCTGCCCCAAAGAATCATATGTTAAAGCCCTAGCCCCTAGTGTGACTGTCTTTGGAGACAGGGTCTTTAAGGAGGTAATTAAGGTTAAATGAGGTCATAAGTGTGGCACCCTGATCCAATAGGTCTGTTGTCCTTACAAGAGGAGGAGGAAACCCCAGACAGCGCTCTCTCCCTGTACTTGCACAGAGGAAAGGCTGGGTGAGGACTCAGCAAGAAGGCAGCTGTCCGCAGGCCAGGGAGAGAGATCTCCTCTGAAACCACCTGGGCTGGAACCTTGATCTTGGGCTCCTAGTCTCCAGACTGTGAGAAAGCTTTCTGTCATTTAAGCCACCCAGTCTGTGGTACCTTGTTAGGGCAGCCTGAGCAGACTAATACGTGAAGGCTGGGTGTGAGTGGATGAATGAAAAATTGCTGTTGGCAGGGTGCCCAGCATGACTGTATGAAAAGGAATGTCTAATGTGGGATGGAAAGGTGGTTTTTTTTGTGTGTATGCACTAAGGGATTCCTCCTTATGACCCCCCACGTCTTCAGTAGAACCTGCTATATTTACACATGTTCATTGTTTACTTTCTGTTTTGTTCCTGGCAGCTGAGGAAGGGGCAGAATTTCACACCCAGGAGATGTAATGCAAACCAGGGACAGCACACACACACAGGCGCCTGGGGGCAGCTGGTGCCCAGGGGAATCGAAGCTGGGGTGGTGAGGTGAAGGTACTGACATTGCCGAAATTTGGGGGACTGGTTTAAACCTGAGGCCACATTATCTAGAGGGAGGGGTCTCCATGTTAAAATAGAGGTTGAATGCTCGTAGGAATCTCAGGAATTATCTCTAATTTACTCCTTAATTTAAAGATGAGGAATCGGGGCCCTGAGAGGCAAGGACTGAGGGCTTCTTGCACTGCAGTCTCGTCCGGCTGGAAAATGGCAAGAAGATTTTGAAACTCCAAGTTCACTGCTTTTGTTTGCTTATTTACTATAATACTATAATACTGCTTCTCATTTGCTTTGGACCATGTAATAAAATTTTTTTTCAATCCCTGGGCCTGTACCACCTCTTTAAGCTTCCCAGTCTTACTGGTCATAATTTGATTTGAAACTTCATACAATAATTGTACCCAGTGTTGTTTGAAAAGCAAAATGAGATTATTGGATATGAAAGTGCTTTGCCAACTGTTGTGTGAAATGTAGGGTCCTGTTATTACTTGTTACTCAACTGTGTAGTAAGTTCGTGTAAACATTTCTCTTTCATCTGATGAGAGAAATTAGATTTTATTTTAAAATCAGAAATTGTTCAAACTGAGGATATACATTCTGCTCTTAACTAGTACCTGGCATTGATTTTTGTCAGAACATGCACGCACGGACACACACACACAGACACACGTACACATACACTCCTAGTAGGAACATTCAGGAACTGAGGCAGAGAAATGGAAAGGTACTGACTTTGCAGTTAAACAGGCTTAAGTTAAAGCCCTAATTACTCTATTAAGCAGTTGCTTATTCTGGAACACATTCCTGAACATCTGTATGCCTCAGTTTCCTCCTCTGTGAAATTGGACAATGTCCTTTTCACAGCGTTGCTGTGGAGGATGAAGGAGTTAAACAGATAAAGTGTGGTTTCACAAATGCCATTTACAGAAATACATAGTTGTGTAATCTTGTAGAATTGACTCATTAATGAAAAGGAAATGACAGTGTATTGCCATCACAGGGTAACCAGTCCATCAAGGGAGAAGACACACATAGAACACATGAGTTCCCTTCGGTCTTTTTGAAAACCAGTCTCAGGTCCACTTAATTTTATGAAGTGAAAGAGCATTTTTTTTTATTATATTCACAATTATATTAATATCTGAGTTCCCTTATGTTATTAAAAAAATACAAGTATGAGAGATAGACAAGGCTAAGGTAACAAATATATATTTATTTTGTCAAGTGGGTTTCCAGTCAACCCTTAAAGCTGTTTACCTCAGTAAAGAACCGGCTTACGATTGATCTGATTTTCTGTCAGGGGGATTGTGTTAATGTTAACACAGCTCCACTGGGTCTGGCACATGAAAGTGTGGCCCCGAAGGGTGAAGGCAGTTACTGAAAGGGAAAGAATAGAAGGGCTTTTAAACTCTCCAGTTTCTAGTACACGTGAGATCGTATTGGATGTGGTACAGACATTGCTTTGCCCTGAACAGTGGGGCAATTCAAAGACTTTTATATTTTTGCATCACAAGTACCAAAGAAAATATTTACATTTTAATCCATTGCATTTTTAAGCTTTTTAGTGGACATTTAGGATATAGTAATTTTGTCTCAACCTGAGTTAATGTAAAGGCAAAAAATTTTAAAGGTAAACATTTATTTCAATAAATGTTTTTATTTCATCTGAGATTTAAACAAGAATATTCACTAGTGAGTAGAAAGGTAAACTGACTTTTTAAAACTGAAATAGTAAGAGAATAGAATTATAACAAAGGTATTTTGTTCCATATATTAATTGATGCTTAGGAGCAATTTAATTCTTGGCTAGCTTTTAGATACTCAAAAATTCCTTTCCCCATACTCAGCATTTGATAAGGAGTCTGACATTTTGGACATAGTTTTTAACTGAGTGTGATGGAAAGATTTTAAAGTGTCCTAAATCTTTTGTCTGAACAGAAATATTAATTTTTGGAAGTGTAAATCTAGAATAAATTCTAGGACACATAAGATCTCTAACAACCTAACTAAAAATACATAATATTCTTATACATTATTTCCTGTTCTTTTAGTATAAGAATGACTCCTTAAATTAGCATTCTGGAAAATAGTTTTGCTACATTTATTCCAGTTGGACTGTGCATCAAAAGCCAGCGCAATAAAAATGAAAATGTGTTACATACTTAATATTAGAAAATGTGTATCTTGTTTCTTCAAGAAAACTCTAGCTTTATTGCTAAGAAGTTAATAACATTCTAGGAAAGTGTTAAATACACTACTGTTTTGAATACTTTACAGAATAATATAAAAGTCAAAGACCAAAAAAGTAAAATGAGGAATTATCTTGAGGTCAACTATATTCCAAGAAACAAGATAGCCAGACAGAGTTAAGACTTCGAATAATAAAGTAGTTCTCAATCGTATCCAGTTCCCAAAGCCCCTGATAACTCCCTTGTTACTCCAATGAATACAATATTCCCAGTAACTAACTAATTAACTCAGTCAATCAGTCTAGGATGGGCTAGATAGGTTGTAGAAATAGGCATAAAAATCAATTTTGCAATATTTTGCCAGAAGTAGACATTAGTTCTTTCTAGTTCTTAGAGGCTAGATAAGTCTAGGTTGTCAGGACAGACGAGAAGTTTTCATTTCATAAATATAAACTATAAAGGATTCAATGCATTTTCCAGTGGAAGATTTTATCTTGGGAAAAATAAACTGCATCTTTTTAGTGAAAGTGTTACTTACACTGACAGTAATATGTTGGTTGAAGTTAAGAAGAGAATCTCTCCATTAGATCATCTGACCTGGGATTTTAAATGGTCTTGGACTAGCAAAAGGTCAACCACAGTAGCTACACATTGCTTTTAGGTTACCTGGAACCAATGAGTCCTTTCTAACACTCCACAATTTCCATGTGAGAAATTGCCTATCCTCTGCTGTGTGCAGTTTGGGGAGGTTGCTAAATCAAGTTGCTGAGTCCTCTCTCCAGGGAAGTCTGGTTTTTGGCAACTTCTTTTAGAGCCTTTCTCTCACCACCTGTACAGCCAAGAGGCAAGAACATCACTTAAATACAAGCATACGGATTTTTCTCTCTCAAAGGCTGGGGAATTCAAAGATTGAAAAAAATAGCTGACATTTTTTCCTTTATTTCAGCTACAGATCAGTTCTTGTTTCTGGACCCTCAGCCGTTGCCTGTTTATTCAATATTCCTTTGGTATTCTAAGTGACTCCATGTTCTTACAGTAATTTTCCTTTTGGCCAAGAGTCAGATTTTTTGGCTAGAAACTAAGAGCCATAAATACCAAGAGATAACGATGCAGTTAACTTAATTCCTTCTATTCTTTTAACCTTCCAGGCCAACCATACATATAGGTAAGTTAAGACACAGTTAGACCACGAGTTAAATTTGGCATGGGAGTGATCAAACATCACCTACTTTCTGGTAACTGTGAAATCGCCCTGCACATGGCACAGACGTTGCTTTGCCCTATTATGTATATTGAGTGTTTGTCCTGTGTCGGGCACTATGATGAAGACTGGACACGAATTACATCATTTAGTCCTTATAACAAACTTACGTAGAGGTTAAATTGTTTACCCAAATCTCACAGCCAGCAAGTGGCAAAGCTAGACGTTATGAGCACCTCAGAGAGGAGCTAAAGAAAGTATGATCAATGTGGTAAGATATATTGCTAAAATTTTCTTCAGTTTCCCCTCCACTGTTAGAAGCAGATCTAATCCATCAAAAACACTGACTTAAGGGACTAATTTCTCGCTCCTTCGTTCTTTCCTGAGTATGCTTCTGCTCTAAAGGGCAGATTTTTCAATTTCTAATCTCAGGGGAAAGGAGATAGTCAGTGGCTTTTGGTGTTTGTCCTAAGCCACAGCGTTCATTCCAACTTTTATCAATACATCAGAAATTATTTTGTTGCTTCACTCTTCAGATTTGCTAGCATTATTTTTTATTTGATTTTGAAACACAGATGAGACAGAAGTACAATTTGGTGCACTCCCTCAAAATCATACATTTACCATCTTTCAATACTCACATGCTTTACATAAGTTTGTGGAAGAATTTACCATTTAAAATAAATATTAACTATGACTAGAATGGCCCATAAGAAAGCAATTTTTACCTTCCTCAACTCTCCTCAATCCCACTGGAGTCACCGCCATTCCTAGCATTCAGATTCCAAAAATGACCAATGATCAAGATAGCTACTTTTGTAAAGAGGGTAAAGAGAGAAGGGGGTAGAAAATCACATAGGAGAAAACGTATATTTAAGAATCCTTGAAGTTGACAGCAATTGTAATTACCCTTTTTTTTCCCTGACAGCCTATGCGTATGTTAAATGATTCTGAAATTTAAATCTCTTAAGAAGATGCAATATTAAACATATCAGAAAAAGTGAACCCATATCAGGATCATTTAGGAACTCATTGGGAAATAATCTAAGAAATTAGTCTTAGTGATTGAAAGAATCAATTCATTAGAAAAATGAAAGAAAAAAGAAAATTTCAACTTGTAGCTTTATGCATGTTTATTGAAAGGCATTGTTCCTACAACCGATAAACTAAACTCAACTACTCCAATGTAGGGTATGTCTAGCTAGTCCATAGAAATAATAAAACCCATAGGTTTTCTGAGCCAGGCCACTTACACTAGGAAAGGGATTGTTGGTGTATTTTTTTTCCAAGGATTATCATTAAGAAGAGTGGATTCAAATATTGAGTAGAGCTCTCCTAACTTTCAAGTCAGGAATTTGTGAGTGGTGTTCTGTTCCTCCTTGGGAACAGGAAAAGGATCTGCAAAGACTAGCATCAGCTGAATGATATTACCTGAGGACTTTTCCAGATAGGATCAAGGTCATCTTCTGAAGTTAAAATGGCTTTTCCTTTCTCCTTATGTTCTGATTAACTAGGTGAGCCTAGATCATCAAGTATAGAATATAAAATATTAAGAGATGTCAAGAAATTGTCAGGACAAGTTGATACCTTTAAAAAAAAAAAAACAAAACAAAACATGGTTCAAACAGCTTTTACTCTAGCCAGCTAATCCCTAACTGTCTAATATATCAATGGACCGGCATAGGCTGCTCATCGAGAAGATCTTCTTTTGAGTTTTGTGTAATGGTGTAAGGCAGCTTGGAAATCAGTAAATTAAAATCAGCCTGCTGTGAAAGTGATGGTTTGAGTCACTGTTCTTCTAGGGAAATGCCTGTGTCCATGTTAATCCATCAGAAGATTTAGCATCACCTAATTTATCATCATAGTTATGGGCAGAAAATAGAGATTTTTTTCCTACAAGTATAATCTCTTAGATATTTTCTCCTGACTATTCCAATTTTATTGGCACAGTTTGTCCAAAATTTTGTGATATTAACAATAAAATCGTTTATTGTATAGGCTGTAATGTTCAACAGACTTTCCTTAGAATCCTTATTCTGAACTTGCTTCTTAAGGACTTTGATATGAACTTACTTTAGTTTCTTCATCGGTAAAATGGGCATATAATATCTATTTAATATAGTGGTTATAAGGCTTAAATTAGACATTGAATGAAAAGCACTCAATATATACCAAAGATTTAATGCATTGCAGTTAGTATAATATCATTGTTGTCAATATCGGGGACCATGAGTTTTAGAAGCCTTATATAAGGATCATGAGTTTTCAGTAGCACTGCATAGAGATTTTAGACTTAGGTAGCATTAAGCTGTATGTCTCCTGTGTGTCCTAAGCACGAGATTACTTGAAGAGTCAGGGTTAGAAGGGCTGGAAGATCCATTGGTGGAGCCAGAGGCCAGGACACAGTTGTGGGCAGCATGACGTAGTCCTAATAATACCTCATCTGGACAAAGGAGGGAGGCGGAGACTTCTACTCCACTCCCCCGGACTCAATCACAATGGTTAATGGCATAAATTAATAAAAATAAGTTAAATAATAAAATTGAATAATAATACAAGAGGATAAGTAGAGGTATTAAAATAAAGCAATGAAAGAAATATATGCATTTAATAAACCGAGGCATTATGCTGAGTGAAAAAAGCCAATAAGAAAAGTTTCATTATGCATGATTCCCTTTATATAACATTCTCTAAATGGCAAAATTATAGATGGATAACATATTAGCGGTTACCAGGGGCTGGGAATGAGGGGATGTGGATTCACATAGCACAGGAAAGTTCCTTTCTGCTGATGGAACAGTTCTGTACCATGATTGTGGTTGGTGGTTACATGAATCTATACTTGTGATAAAATTTCATAGAACCACACACACACACACACACACACACACACCAGTGCATGTAAAAACTGCCAAAATCTGAATGTCTATAGTCTAGTTAACAAAATTATGTTAATGTCAATTTCCTGGTTTTGATATTCTATTATAGTTCTATAAGATGTTACCATTGAGGGAAGTTTGTTGAAAGGTTCATGGGGCTCTCTGTACTATGCTTGCAACTTTCCATGAGAATGTAACTGTTTCAAAATAAAAAGTTAAATTTAGACACAAAGAAGAAGATTGAGGAAATAATCACAAAAGGCCTAAAATGTAGAATTTTTAATAATTAAGTAGCAAAGCTATTTAAGCATAAAATCAATAAAATATAGATAGATTTGATTACATAATTTTTAAAAATCTGCATTTCCAAACACACCATGAATAAATGGAAAAAGTAAATACGAACCGTGAAAATTATTTATGGCAAGATTGACGAAGAGTTGCTCCCAAGAATGTATAAAGAGCTTTTCTTGTTAAAATAGAAAAAGCTAACACTCCCAGAAAAAGGGGGTAATAATATGATGGCATAATTAACAAGAAACAAGAAATGACAAGTAAACATACAAGAAGTATTTAACTCTTGTAATAATCAAAAGCAGATTTTAAAAAAAGAAACTTTTGATATGAAATCAGAAAACATGTATTCTCATATAGTAGCCAGTATATGCAGATGGAAAAGGGACTCTCATACAAATGAAGATGGGAGTGTGATCTGGTACAACTATGCTAGAAGGTAAATTTGCAAAAACATATACCAAAAGCTTAAAGAGAAAAAATATGATACTTTAATTCAAGTATTGTCAATTTAAGAATTTATCCTACCAGATAAAAGGGTTTTATGAACAAAACAATTCATCAGAATGGTATTTTTATAAATGAAAAATTGGAAATATTAAAAACATGTAATTGGCTAAATAAATTGTCATCTCTTTACCACAGATCCATTAAAACTGTTATTGTAGAAGTACACTTATTAACATAGAAAGATGTTTATGATTTCCTGTTAAATGAATAGACAATATAAAGATATATTTTGTTAATAAAAACTAGCTTCTTATTTTCTCCTGACTTTCTCTAATTTTTGTTGTTTAAAGTTAGCAGTTGCAGTATTTAAATTATATTTTGAATGATATAAATTTTATCTTATCATTTGTAATTAATTTATCTTTTAAAAATAATAGTGTTTATTTTTCTCTTAAAATTCTTATTCAAAAGGAAAAGACATTCAATATTACAGAAATACATAATATAGAAAGTAATATAGCCCCCAGTGATAACTACTCTCAAAAAGAAAACTATAGCATTTTATCACAGAAATAAAATGTGCCAAATTAAATTTAAAACTGAATATAAAAAAGAAAATAAAATTCACCTACAGTACTTTTCCTATGAAACATGAATATCAACCCCAAATCTTTTTTGTGTTCAGCTGGATTAACACTCTTTACATTTATTCTAGATCTTATAAAAGCAAAGCAATGGATAAATTCCAAAAGAGAAACCATATATCCTCTATAATAACATAATAATGATATTACAATATAATTGCAATCATTTCAATAGAAAAATAATAATGAAACTATTAAAGCAAATACTTCATACCTTCTAGTTGTGTGGAATCTTGTTATGGTTTCTCTTGATTGACCAGGAAAGTTGATCTCAAAGAAAAGAAACGAAGTTTAGACACATTATGGGTGTTATTGTTCCCCATCATAAATTTTGCCTTTTTTTAAACACCCGATTGTATGCTGTGAAGTCCACGATATAATCTTGAGTATGAAATAATATGAGGATTTTGGAAAATAACATTTCAACAGAGTATTTTCCATTTATTAGTTTCATGATGTTGATAGATATTTATAAAATGGAAGGTTTGATTTAAAATACAACATCATCAATAACAAGTTAACCTGGGTGATTAACTTTATTTTCTGAATTTTTGTGGACAATAAAAATCTTCTATATCTACCTTTATGGACAGAGGCTGTGATCTTTACCCTAAATTTGCAGTAGCCTTAGCTGACTAAAGTTGCAGGCTTCTAAGGCATGAAAAAAATCATGATATTTAAATGACACCAATTTTCCCTTGTCTTTTGATAGCAAAAAAATACATTATTGGTGATTTTAATTCTAAATATTTTGGTTGCAATGTTCATTAAAAGGAGCTTATCCTTACTGATTGGAGAAGTGTAATAGCAAAGATTTGGAAATATTAACAAGGAAGCAAGAAAAAGAAACCACGGATTTTCACGGTTATTATTATTCAGCATTAAAATTTTGTGAGAGTAGACATTTAATTCTTTAAACATGTGTTTCATGCTTTTTCACATGATTCTTTTTTCTTTGAATCTATTACCACACTATTCAGTAAGTGGAAAGTCAGAATTTAACATGATGAATACTCTAGAAATGTTTCTACAAAACCTAAAAAGAAACTCCGAATAGAATGAACGTGACTCCTGTATCTGTTATCTCACTAAAATATTCACGTCTCAAAAGAGTTGCCATAACAGAATCTACATTGGCGTGAAAAGAAGATATGTTCTTTTTCCCTTGTGAATATTTGCAAAATAGACTAATAATGATATTGTATTAAATGGCTTTTTCAGGGAGCTGAGTCTAATTCCTCACATTTTTGTGTGTTTGTGTTTGGGTAGGTTGTGTTAAGGGTGATTTTTTTGCTATCGTTCTGCTCTATTTTTAAGGGTAAGAGAAAAACTGTTACTACTCAGGATGACTAAGGAAGTCTGTTTGAATCACGGAAGAATGCGACCCTGTGGTTCTAGAAGAAAAGCAGAAGCAAGGAATGCCTTATAGAAACAAGATCTATTGTTTCACCAATGGAGAGTCAGCTGACATGGTTAAGGTGAAGTGGATTTTCTCCCCCTTTAATAAACACACAGCCAACACCTGGGCTATTTGGAAGGTTTCTTCTTGGAATAATCATTAAATTATTCATTTGACCAACTTATTAGGAGTTAAGCTCTGTGCTAAGCACTAAAAATGCAAATATAATTATGATATGATCCCCATCTTTGTAGAATGTCATAAAGGTAGGAGAAGCAGAAAACTAAACAAATTCTTGTCATGCATTATGATTATTTTTTAAAAAGTAAAAAGTACCAAAGAGAAGCCGAGAATTGTGATACATGTTCTTTTCAGGGGGAGGTTCAATATCTATTCAAAAAAGTAATAGAACTATATTTTGCAGGATAAATGAGATTTTGTCTAACAACTGGTATAGAAATGATAATCCAAATAAAGAGAAGAGTACACACAAACACAACATATAAAACAATACAGAACCTTTGGTAGTCTAGCACAGATAGAGCTTGAGAGTGGTGTGGCAAATAGACTCTTTGGTGCCCCTCTCCACCCCATGATCCCCACCTCCTGGTCTTCATACTATTGTGTAATCCTCTCCTCTCGAGGGGTGGCAGGATCTGTCACCTGTTTTTAACCAATAGATATCCCTCCTATGATTCTGTTATATTACACAAGACACCAGTTTTGGTAGCAGTTAGCTAGGAGACTCTTCTTGCTGGTTTGATGAAGCAAGCAGCCATTTGAGGAAACCCACATGGTAAAGAAGCATGGGCAGCATCAAGGAGCTGTGCACAATAGCCAATAGCCAGCAAGAAGCTGAATGCCTCAGTCCTACAACCATAAGGAAAGGAATTCTGCCAACAACCTAAGTGACTCTGGAAATGGATCCCTTCCCTGGTGGAGCCTCCAGCCTCCCTGGCCAGCACCTTGATTGCAGCCTTGTGAGACCCTAAGAAGAGAATGTAACTAAGGCGTGCCAGACTCCTGACCCACAGAAACTGTGAGATAACAAATTATCTTGCTTTAAATTGCTAGGTCTGTGGTAATTTGTTATACCACAATAGATAACTAATACAAATAATGAAAAGAAGTGGAGAGGAAGACAAGGAGATAGATCAGAGAGGGCCTTGTGCGTCACACTGATGATGGATTAGAGAATGTACTAGTAGAATAAAAAATACCAGTCAAGTTACTATTTCAGTCTTGTAGAAATGTGTGTTTTTTTCTTATTAGTTATTTTCCTTGCTATGTCCAGGCAGTTGAAAAAATACAGTATGTAGAATAAAATAAACGTTTAATAAGTATAAATTAAAGAAGTGATTTTTAGATTATTCTATATTTTTAATAAAGATAAGTATTCTGTGTGTGTGTGTGTGTGTGTGTGTGTGTGGTGGGGTGGTGCTGGGAGGTATGTGTCACCATGTGATTGATCCAGTCTACTCTCTGTGACATTGGCTCCAAGAGGCATAATGTGGCTGCTGTTTTAAGCTTGAAGTTCTGAGAATATCTCTGGAATCCATTAGTTTTCTTCAATACCTTCATGATTATGACAAAGAGCTCAACAAAGCTTGTCTAGAAAATATTAATCTGACCCAGGAAAAGAGTAGAGTCATTATACTAAGCCATCTAGGAGATGTAAAGAAAGAGACATTAATTAAGAACCTAAAAATATATCAATACTGAGGAGAAAACACCAGAAAAAAACACGGTAAATATACCTACAGTACCCAGGAGTACTGTTTCCTGTTTTAACTCTAGATCCCAGATTAATTCCTGTACTTCATTTCCTTTCTTTGTCATGATAATTAATTAAATTGTCTAATTATATTTGGAAGATATCTATATTTTTAGTCTATAGTTTATCATCTTTTAGAGATAAACTTCTTGATTTTATTCCCTACTGGAAAAGCAGAAAGAGTTATCATATTTTAATAATAATCCCAATCATTACAGGGTCAGCTTCATCAAATTTAGCAGATTGAAGCAAGAGGTGAAGAAATTTAAGATAAAACTTGTCCCAAAATATGGTCAATATAAAAAGGGTTATTTTTTTCCTTCATTTGTACAAAATTGGAGACCAAGCTCACTTAAGCATAAAGACTTTCATGTTGTCTAATAGTAGGAGAAGTTGTCTTGTCTTTGACATCCTAACTCTATAATGTCAATTCTCTTTAATATGTATATACACCAAGGTTTACTTCAAAATGGACCAGTATCATATGCATGGAACATGTGTTACCACCCATAATCCCTCTACTCTATGAGCTCCTTAAAACTGGAAAACAAGTTTTGTTTGCTAGCTAATCTTCAAAGAGGTCCTTATAATGAACCATGTCTCCCAGTATTTGTGCCCTCAAGGAGTCCCTTCTCCTTGAATCTGGCTAATGCTGTGACAAGTTTATAGCTGATACAATGTAATAGAAATTGTTCTGTTTGACTATCAAGGCTGTGTAAGAAGAGCCTTGCAGTTTTTGCCTTGATGTCTGGGAACGCTTCCTCGGGAACGTAAGATTTTGGACTACCGTGGGACTGTCAGGTTTCAAGGAAACACAAGGTGATCATGTGGAGAGAGCTTGTGGAGAGACAGGTCCCCAGCCAACCTCTAACTCTTCCAGCCATTCCTGCCCAGGTGCCAGGAATGAGTGAAGAAGACATCCTGGTCATCTAGCCACCCAAGTGAGCCAACGCTTGATTCCATTCTCCTGAGACACTCTAAGAACAGACTAGCTGAGTCTGCCCAACCCACAGAACTGTGAGAGAGAAGAGCAAATTGTCATTTTAAGCCACTAAGTTTTGGGATGCTTTATCATGTGGCAATAGATAACTGGAATATTTATTCACTGGGAAAACTGGTGTGTTGCCTTTACTGGTACATTTGCCACCTGTTACGTCATGAAAAGGTTAAGTACCGAGGGTTGAATTTGACTTGAATTGCATATTTAAGAGTAATTTTTTACACACATGTATAAGCAAGAGCTTACCTGCCTTTTTGACTTTCTAATAGTTTTGTTTCTCATTTGATGAGCATTTTAGCACTGGCAGAAGTATTCAAAAAAATGATTTCAAAAATTGCTTTCTCTTATTTCTGAAAAGATCAAAATGTGGAGTCATGCACATAATAGATGCAGGCCTCTGCCAAAATTTATTTTCCACTCAAAATTTATCCAAACCTTCAATTTTTACTAAGAAACATATCTTTCTTGGAACACTTAGTTTCTCTTACTTTCCATGCCTGCGGTAGCAGTTGGCTTATTTATCAGGACCATTTACGTCATTTGATTACTGAATCAAAGAATTCCACACGTATATTTGAGTGGAAGTGATATGCCAGGCACTACAGGAGGTGCTGGGAATGGAACAGTAAACAAGGCTCACTTGGTCCCTAACCACTTGGAGCTGACAGATTTGTGGAAATGACCATCACCAGAGGTCTCCAAACTTTCTCTGTTCGCAGACCTCTTATTTTCTAAATAAGTTTTTTCACAATGCCGGTAGACAAAAAGAAGTACCTAACATTCCATTTAGTAAGTAGTGAAGACCAAACAATTTAATAAGTTGTTTTGGTCTAACAACTTAGTACACATAAATAATGCACATCAATTTAAAGAAAAAGTAATATGTTAGTTTATTCTTGAATAACCACAGTTCCTTAGTAATAAGATGTGTGCAGCTGTTGGACACTACACACATTCTCGGATGTTGGAATCAGATTGAACACCACCATGCTTCCACATTGATTTATACATGGTGATTTCTTTTTATCACAAGAACCACTGAATACTGGCTTTCTAAGGATATGATGACATCATACCTACTAGCACCATCTAATATGGAAACTCTGAACTATCCTGGGCTTGTAGTTCACATATTTCCAACTGGTGCTGAGTACCACTAAGTTTCTTTCAAACTTTTAAAATTTAAAAATTTTGAATATCCTGTGGCACCCCTATGAGTTTACTGCAATGCCCCACTGTGCCTGCATGTGCAGTCTGAGAACCAAAGACGAGACAAAGCATGCAGAATAACATAGCCTGGCTGATGGGTGAGAGCTGGATGATCGCATGGATTGCTCTCCCAAGTTCAGCACAGCTCAGCTGCCAGATTAAAGTTTGATGTCAATTTGCTTCATCAAAATAACAACATGGCAAAGTCCGTCAATGCTCTGAAGTATTTGTGAGCAAAATTATGTCTATTAAATTATTGAAATCCAATAGTCAATTATATCTAAATAGAGTTTGAAATTACATGATTAATTAGTCATGACAGGAGCTATAAATGCAGAAAAAAGTTATATAAAACATATAGAGTACACATTTCTCCTCTGGATACAGTGTATTTTGTCTTTTAACATGAAAAGTGACAAGCTTTTCCTTCGATTTCAGAAGCTCATTATGATTGTGGAGACAGAAGTCTTGTCCGGCCAGATACGGTACCTAGAAAAAACAACTTAGAACTTTTATGACCCATTTATTGTATGATTCGCAGACTGTAAAATATCCTATACCTACTTGGAACAAATTAGACTACTTTATCCAAAAGATAGCTCAGGTTTTATCTACAAAATAAGATGTAAGGATTTTGTTATTATGCTAAAAGTAGTTAAAGGTACAAAAATCTCATGACAAGGTCCTTTAGGTATCTTTATATTGTATCATTTAATAAAAAGAGAAAGATCTTGAAAAAGAGGAAATTACTCTGTAAAATATCAAATTAAATTACCTTATATTTCAAGAGCACTTATTATTTGTCAGGCTTTTAACATGTACTCACAGCTAACAATAAAACTTCTTTTGTTTACTATTGTTAACCAATTGAATTGTCTAGAGCAGAAATTGCCCATTGCCAACCCATTGGCCACCTTCTCTTAGGAGTAATGTTTTCTAGCCTACACCACTTATAAATGTTTGAATGTAAAATTAACATTGAAAATTGAGCTGTTTCCCAAAGAAATCTGGATTATGAGCTCCTTATGTACATTCGAAGATCTGGTAAGCTTGGCCTTGAATGAATTAGCTGGTGCTATGTGGGGGTGTGTCTTTAAATGGGAAGTTCACTATCCAGTTTATCACATTCCCCACTGTTCGCTATTTCATTATACCTGACATCGCACTTAATCATAATTCATGCCTGCCCTGTAGGCATTTGAGTTTGTGAGTCCCACTAGAAGATAGCTAATTTATCCAGACAATGTCTAAATCATAAGGATGATTGCAGAATGATGATAATATAGGACAAATAAAATATACTCTTAGTTTGACAGAACACACCCATATGTCAGCTTTCTTTTCCCACACCTTTGCAAGAAGGGCAAAAGGGAAAACAATACTTAACCTACCACTTCAATCACAAGCAGGTTTTATAAACTCAACTCACCGTGTAAATTTCAGGGGTGGGAGCTTTTTCGGAAAGCAATTAATGAGAAGTAGAAATTGTAGAAAAAATAATAAATTACCTGGATTCAGTGTGGAGATCTGAAGACAGCTAAAAGCAAATATCATTTTCCCAGCAAGGTTATTTAAATTACTATTTAAATTACAGATTAAATAAAATCTATAAAGGATAGAAAACTGTAAATGACTAAAAGGAAATAAAAATATCTCACTTCGGCCCTCCATGAAGCTAACCATCCAATTTAAATATAATTTGCATGTTTAATTCTTACATTTATTTATTTTTGTATTCTTTTAATTTTAAAAACAATTTGAGATGGTTTGTAAAATTAAGTACAATGTAGAATAGTGTCATTAAAATGCAGAAAGACGTAGAACACAAGGGGATACGCATCCCAGTTGATTCAGAATTATTAGTGTATTTGTGCACTACATGTAGAAAAAATTTCTTGGCATCTAAAACAAAAATTCATATATATCTAGAGATACTTTGTAAATAATTCTGTCTGTGATAGAATGGATACAAATTTATCTAAACAAACATTCTTGCATAAGATTCAAAGGTAAATGTAACATGAGATGCATTATTTATAATGATGTTTGGCCATATACTAAAAAAGAAAATAATGATAGCTGAAACAAGTGTAATAGGCAGAATTCTAAGATGTCTGGCAAGATTCCCACTCCCTGACATATGTTCTCCGTAGAACCCTTTCCACTTGAGTGTGGGATTATGAATATAATGGATTTCAACTTCATGATTAACTTGTACTATATGTCAAAGGTGGAGGGATTTTGAAGATGCCACTAAGATACCAAATCAATTGACTATGAGTTGACCAAAAGGAAATTATCCTGGGTGGGCCTGACCTAATCAGGTGAGCCCTTAAAAGAAGAGGTTGAGGCACCATACCAGAGAACCTCCTGCTGGATTTGAGGAGTAAGCTACCATGTTATGAGAGGCCTACGGGGAACACAATGTGGTGAAGACCTCCAGGCAGTCTCCAAGATCTGAGAGCCATCCCTGGCTGGTGACTAGCAAGAAAAAGATGCTACAACCACTGTGAACTGAATTCTGCCAACCAAGGAGCTTAGAAGAGGCCTCAGAGCATCATAGGAGATTTCGGTCCCAGCCAATGCCTTGATTTCAGGTTTGTGAGACTCTGAGCCAAGGTCACAGCTAACCGATACCTGGATTCCCGATTCATGGAATCTGTGAGATAATAAATGGGTGTGGTTTTAAACCACTAAGTTTGTGGTAAATTGTGCAGCAATAGATACAGAAAGATAGAATTTCATTTTTGTTTCATGTAAAACTAGTCCAGAGATGAGTCCAAGACTAATATGTTGTCTGAGTCCTCAGGATCCAGGTGGCTCTATCCTATTGCTTTGCCTTTCTTACTATGCCACCACTTCATGAGGCAAAATTGTGGTTCAAAATCCAGCCATCACATCTACTAGTAAATAGAAGGAAGAAAGAGGGCATGCCCCTTCCTCATTAAGTCCAGGAGTCCATTACACTTGTGCTTTTCTCTACTTGGCTGTTATTAGCTACCCAGCCATGCTAGGTACATGTGTGGTTGAATAAAGGAAGGATTTTGACAATCTACAGAGGCTACAGGAAGCTAGCATGCCATTGGACTATCTCATTTAAATGAAAGCTATCTTAAGGGATAGATTATAACAAACTTGTGCCTATGCTATGTTACTTTTGGGAGAGGAATCCATATGCTGTACGAATTAAATTATAAAGACACTCGGACTTTGTATCAAATCAGTTCCACAATTTACTATGTGGCTTGAGAGACATGCATAACTTCTCTGAGCATCAGTTTGTTTTTGTAATCCATAAAATTTAGGCAATTATTCCAAAGTGTAGGCATTGTTGGGAAGATTAAGTAAAAACACAAAGAGGCATAGGAAATGAACTGCCAGTTCTGAAATGTTACACTGCAGAATACTAGCTGCCTTCACTTACTAAGGAGTGTACGTCATGAGGTTGCACTAGAGAGGAATACTATTTTTATCAAATAAGAGTTTTTTACATCAGCTTCAGCATTTGGGCAAATATGTAACTGTAACTACAGATCACTGCAGTACATAACATAGATAGGAAAAAAAAATGAATATGTGTTTTTAATCTACCACTTTGTCCACAACTTACCTAAACACTAAAGGAACATGAAATGGAATTCTGAGAGACTTGTCAGGGATGAATTGTTTCCCAAAAGTGCTGCCATACAACTGAACAAAATAATCTATTTGATAAGGCCACTTAGCATAGCCAATTTAAATATCAAAGAATATCTTTTAAGAATAATGTATGACATAAAATTGATATTTACTTACTTTGTTGATCATTAACCAACAATTTCAGCTGCCACTTAAGGTTGCTCCTGTTTGGATGTAGGAAAGCAGTTCTGTTAAGGAAGAGGAGGTCTAAGTTTCCCATTTACTACAGCTGGTGGACATTCACCTATTTCCTTGTTGGATAATATATATTTGTTTACTGAGAAGGTTAAAATGAAATCAGGGTGAGGGGATTAAGACAGAGTCCTATTTTCTTCATCCAAGATATTTAAATCACCTAGTTTATTTGTCAAAGAAATCTTTTCTCTGTGCTCTGATTTTAGCTGTAGTACCAAGAAATAGGCTTTGAAAATGTATTAATAGACTGAACATTATGATAGGTTTTATGATTCAGACTTGGGATAGTTCCTATAAGTGGAAGCAAAATCTGACGAGAGATTTAGAAATGCGGCAAACACAGACCGTCCCACAGAACTATTTCACTATTCTCAATCACTTGCTCTATAAGATAAAATAACATATAGCACAATGATCAGAATTGGGGTGACCATAACTAAATTTGATCCTCTCTCACAAAAGATATTAGATTAAATGATCTAGTCTTATGATTTTGTTTAGAAGAAAGATGATTATGTTTTAAGGGGATATGCAGAACACTAATTGGTCCTATATATTTTGGATTAATGCGTGTGTGAATTGAAAGTGTTTTTGTTAGAGATATATATCTCCAATAAAAAAAATATATGTATATAGAGTTGAGGGTGTGTATATATATACATATTTCTCAGTATATGTGTGTATACATACATACACATATACCTTATAGACATCTGTGTATCTACATGTGTAGTACATACATTTGCATTTCAAGAATAGTAGCAGTAGCAAATTCCTTTATAGCAAAGGCAAATAGAAATTTTAGAAAATTTATATCCATTCATATTCTCATACAATTAATTGTCTCGATTTGTGCTTGTGTGGAAGACATCTAGAAGTTAAGGACCTATGGACTAGAAAAAGCAAACATCAATGAAAAATAGTAGCAAATTTTAAAAAAAAGAAATGTTTACCTAGTAATATAAAATAAGTGTCTATAAGTATGTGGAGGAATATCTTGCTTGACACTGTTAAATCTATTAAGATCATTTAAAAAACCCACAGAATTTGCCTAAAAATATCAGGTAATTATGGAAAACTCAGAATGAAGTGTTACACTCATTTTTTTCCTTTTTTTTTTTTTAAATCATGCTTTATCTTTGTTACACTGGACATGATAACAGAGACTATACTAATTTAAAATTTGTAATTTCCTCATTATAATTTGTTAATAATTTGCTTCCTTTAATGGTTATAATTTTGAGCCATTCAAACACCAGTTTTCAGAAAATCCTTTTTTTAAAGAAAAAATATTCCTGAATTATAAATAATTGAGCCCTATTATTGTCTGTGCGTGGGCCAGGGAGTAAGAGAAAGTGGAGTAGTTAGCCTTAATTATCTGGATAATTTATTTCTGTCAACCCAGCCTTGGTGCCCTTTCCTTTCAAAACTGAGAAGTTATATTAGAAATTATAGTTCGTCTTAAGGGAACTATAACATTAGAGATGACATTTCAGCACATTTGTGGATAAGTTATTTTCACTATGTCACCTTTCCCTGTGATAGTCGTGCAGTGTTCCCATCCTCAGATAGAGATTGAGAGAGTAGATGACAGGAGGGTCAGGGGACTCTTCTCTCTCACTCGAAGGCTCCTACCATTGCCATCTGCAATCAGATTGTTAGCACGTCAGCTCAGTCTGTCAGAATCCCCTCAGTGCTGCTCAGCCAGCTAAGAGAAAATACCTTGTGTATTGGCTGTGGATGTCCCTTAACAACAGCCAGTCACTCAGTCATGCAGCCTAAATGGGGCAGCAGACAGCACCTTACACCAGTGTACAATAACTGAGCTTCCCATCGATGTGTCTTGACCTTATAAGAAGGCACAGCAAAGGGCCGGGGTGAAGAGTCCAGGAAGCCTTAATTGCTGCTAACCTTCTCTTGTCTGTTAAAAATGGCAGCTTCTTTTACTCCAGTCAGTCAGAAACAAATGTAATAAGACAATCTTTACTCAGAAAACCAGGAAGGCATTTCTTTTATGCAGTGATGAAATACAACCACTAGATGACACCAAGAGATAGTTTCTGTATGTCTGATTGATATCCCACACTCAGTTGCCTGTTCAAAGGTGACGTTCTTGTTAAGATTTTCATTGAGATCAGAGATGTAGGCCAATTAAGTGATCTAAATTTTTAGAATTGCCTTGCATCAACATTATCAATTACTATCTCATCAGGAAGAGAAAACAAAACCAAACAGAAATGAAAACAAAACAAAAAAAAACGAAAAATATTGGATGTGGAGTCATTTGGACACCAATCTTAAACATTTCACTTTTGTTTCTTGCTCTACATTCCATTAATAAGGTATTCCAGGGGAGTCGTTACTGTTACTGTGATTTTGAAGGGTTCTGCCAGTATTTCTATCATAAAACCTTCTCAGGGCCTTGAAATTTAACTGTAATGCTTTTCTCCCGTCTGCATTTTTATAATCCAAGTCTCAGCACTATGCATCTTTGCGAGGTTGTAAACAATTGGCCTGCTCATATTTCTGTGTCAGCAAGAGAAAAGAAACTCTAAATGCTAATAAGCGTGGACTCTCAGATGATTATCTGTATTTCCTTCAAAAAAAAAACAACCGATGGGGCCAGCCTGGGGGTGCAGCTGTTAAGTTCACATGTTCCACTTCGGCATCCCTGACTTCACCAGTTTGGATCCCAGGTGTGGACCTATGCATCGATTGTCAAGCCACGCTGTGGCAGGTGCCCCACATATAAAGTAGAGGAAGATGGGCACGGATATGAGCTCATAGCCAGTCTTCCTCAGCAAAAAACATGAGGATTAGTGGCAGATGTTAGCTCAGGGCTAATCATCCTCAAAAAAAAAAAAAAAATTAAAGAAAATTAAAATTAGAAAAAAAAGCGTGATGCTTCATCTTGGATTTAGTATACTGATGGTTCGTCACCCAATTAGTGTAATTTTCATCCTGGGAACATTCTTTAACTTTGAAAAAGTAGTTTCCCTATATAATACAATATTGTTTTAGTAGCAGGCTATCTGTATAATAAGAATTTCATGCAAATTTCAAAATCCGCTGTCTGAACTAGTAAAAATCTCCAGATGCCCAAGATCGTGAAAAAATACTAAATACGTAATTCTAATAAGTATTGCATGAAATTTCTTAGTAAAGTTTCTGTGTGTAGCTTTGAAAATATAATGATGATTTTGTTCTTTTAGCTAGCATTGCCATGTAGTAAATTAAATTACATATTTTTCACTAAAGATATTTATTAGAAAGAGACAGTATGTTGATTACGTAATGAAGAAAATAAATGTTCTTGATCCCACCATCAACATTTGAGACATGACCATTTCTAAGAAGTAAATGTGTAGAAATTAACAGAACACAAGGTTATACTCAGGTACTGAATATTAATTTAGTAAAACATATGCATATCCATCAGTTTAGAAATCTAAAATGACAAGGAAAAACAAATACAATCTTACCCTGGAATAACTCTTTATTTTTTTGAAATAAAACATTCTACTCTGTTTATTCAGTACATCCTTTTTGTTTCCTTGAGGAATTTTGGGCCATTACATATTTGATTTTCCAAAGTTTTATGGGGTTTTCTGAATTTATGGCAAGATTTTCTTATTAAAATAGCACTCATATTTTGAAATGAATATGCAGAGACATATTTCATATTTCCATTAAAAAATGTTGGCTAATTTGCATAAGAAACATTGGGACCTGTGTAGATTTTCTCTTTCTTTTTTCTTATTTTCTTAAGTGGAAAAACTTAGAATGGACCCACTTAAAAACTTGGTTTGTTTCCAATACTAAGAATGTTAACTTTATTATAAATTTTGTTGCATAATTTTCATAAGAATTTCTCTGAAATTCCGCAAGAATATAGGAAATGAGTCACTCAAAACATTTTACTTACAGAAGAAATTTTTGATTCTAAGAAATTAGCCATTTTATTTTATCGGAATATGTAAGTGGGAGAAAGGCCTTACAGTTTTACACAAACTACTTATTCTCTCTATGCTTCTATTGACTTATATCTTCTCTGTTTGACTGCATGAAATTTCCATTTCTGAGAAAAATGTGGATTTCGGGTCCATAAAATAAAATACACGCACCCACATCTAATTCTAAAATGTATTAAATGTGCGATGAATAGCAGGCAGAGTAATAGAGTTTTGTAATGCCATGACGTGTTAACTCTTGTGTGTTGGAAGTCATAGAATAGCAGGTGTCATATTCTAAATCCCACCAAAGCAGTTATATAGAGCCGTGGCACAGGGAAGAAAAGCAGCCTGGCATTTTATATTGCACAGTCAAAATGGGTACGTGAGAGAGAAAATATTAAGCTTAATTGGGAGTTTTTGTTTTTCATCATTTATTTTCCTATGCCCTCATCTTTGCAGTCACTTAAGCAGAGATATTCAGTCATTTGATTATATTTATGGAAAACTTTGAATTATTCACCATCTGAGTTTTAGAAGGAGACCTCACAAAGCAGCTTAAAAATAATTTAGCTGTCTAATCTTCCTTTTTTTGATAGAGATATTTTCTTTATTTTTCCCTCCATTTACAGGTGCAGAATTAAAGAACACGTTCGCTCACTATATTATTGATGCACTTAAGTGGAGTGTTCCAAAGCATGTAATTACCGTGTAGGCTTATGGCCCTGAAGTAGCCGGGGATAGCGGTGCTGCATATCCATGATTTGAAGGACATAGAGTGATGATTATAGAGGCAGTACTCTACATCCATTCTAGCCCTTTTGTGTTTAGCTGGTTGTCATGGCAAATAATTGGATAGAATTTAAGCCACTTTCTTCCAAGTGGGAAATTCATAATTTTACCCTTCACCTAATTTTGTAGATACTTTTAAAGAATCTTAAAGTTTCTACAGGAATGACGTAGAGCAGTGTGGGAAAAATTTTCACATACAGTGGGCACCTCAGATGTTAAACTTCTTCACTTTTGGAGGGTAAAAATGTCAATTTCCATTTGCATCAATTTGCTTCATTTTCCTATAACTAAGCCACAGACTTAGCTTCTTTGATAAAATGAGCCTACCGTGGTTTACTTTGACAGCTTCTGAGAGAAATGGAAAAACAGAATAAAAAATTGAACTCTTATTAGATTTTAGCCAAAAAGACACTCAGCCTAGAGTCATATATGAGAAAGCTATAGAGCCTTTTCAAAACATGGCTGATGGAGGAAATTGTAAATAGAAATGACTTAAATTAATAGCATGAGGGGCCCACCCAGTGGCTCAGGGGTTAGGTTCACACATTGCGCTCTGGTGGCTCGGGGTTGGCAGGTTTGGATCCCAGGTACGGACATGGCACCGCTTGGCACGCCATGCTGTGGTAGGCCTCCCACATATAAAGTAGAGGAAGATGGGCACGGATGTTAGCTCAGGGCCAGTCTTCCTCAGCAAAGAAAGAGGAGGATTGGCAGCAGATGTCAGCTCAGGACTAATCTTCCTCAGAAAAAAAAATAAATTAATAGCATGATAGGATTGCCATGAGGTGGAAAGTCAGGATTAATTGACCCAGAGGATATGTAAGTCAAGTAATAATGATGTGTTTCATACATTACTTTCTGTTTTAGTTGTATAATTTTGAAATGTATATTTATTATATTGTATCCTTCTTCTAATTGTAAAATACAGTTATAAAACCTCAGAAAACTTAGAATTGAAAGATATTGGTCATCATCTAGTTCAATTATTCCCTGAGAGGTATCATTCATTCAGGTGCTTATTTAATGAGCCCTATTTGATGCCAACACCTCTGTCAGCCATTAAGAATATGTGATAAACAAATTTAAAAAATGAACTAACAAATAAATAAAAATACTCCTGCCCTCAAGAAGCTTACATTCTAGAGAGGATGTGAAAATATGGAAGATGATACCTAAGAGAATTGTAGCCACTTTGTATAGGTGATAATTTGTACACCCCACTAGAATCCAAGTCTAGGTTCCCAACACTGTCATTCTTTGGACGAAAAGGCCCTTCTGTCAAAGTTCGTTGCTGTTTAATTGCAGTGTCGCATCAGCCCTGTTACATTTAGCAGTACACGGATGCTAAATCACATAGTGCAGAGCACGTGTAGAAATGGTGCAGAATCCTGCAGGATATCATGTGCTCCTTCAAGATTAGAATTCTTGTCTGAGCTCAGAATCATTTACTTCTTAGTCAAGGCAAGGGGAGTTTTTGCAAGGAACTGGGAAAATGTATAAACAAAGTGGAAGAAAAACATACCAGTGGAAAAAGAGGAGACAGAAATGGAGGAAGAAAGGAGATGACTTTGACTGCAATACTTAGAGTACCTATGTTGTATCTGTAAATCTGAATTAAAGTTTTGACTTATCCCATGTCTCAAAGCCTACAGTACTGACGGAAAATCCTACGTTCACCTTCAGAATATCAATGTGGGATAGTAACCACATATATTTCACAAACGTCTAATCTCAATCAAGCTATGAATGTGTAAAAAAAAGACTAACACCATTCAAGGCAGAACTAAAATTAGATCCCCGAAGTCCTGCGTTAGCCTAAAGATAATACACCAGATCATTGCTACAAAGGAAATTTTATCTCACAGGGACTAAAAGTCAGCCTTACTCTGCAAATCCCAGCAAGGGCAGACACTATTGTGTGCACAGGGCAGTGTGCTGTAGCAGACGCAAACTTCTGAAGCTAGGAAAGCTCTCCTTTCACCAACTTGTGAATTATTTTTAGTCACTGGAAAGTAAAGCGTTCTTTATTCCTCATCAGTATTTTGGATTTCTGTTTGCCCTGACTGAGATATTGTAAAGAAGACAAATGTAACGTATCAGATATGGGGTTCTTTGCGATCCACTAAAATAAAAGCAAAATATGATAAATTATTGTAGTGTAAAAAACCTTGTAAGAAACAACAGAACTATGAAACGGCTCACAAAGAAGTTGAGAAAAGCAAAGTCCCTAAGAAAGACACAGAGAACATATTTCCAACAAGAAGAAATAGAAAACCTAGTCAAAGTCTTTTCTTTGCGAATGTCTATAAACAGGCACCTCATAAATGAGCTAAAATAGTGCTATTGATGCCCAACTGAACTCATATAAGTATCGTATTCTAATTTGCTAGTAAGATTTTCTAATGGAGGAGATTCTTCTCAGGGCAGTTGAAGGTGAAGTGTAGAAATTAAATGTATTTTCTTTCTTTTTTTTTTTTTCTCCAAGGAAGATTAGTCCTGAGCTAACATCTGCCAATCCTCTTCTTTTTTCTGAGGAAGACTGGCCTTGAGCTAACATCCGTGCCCATCTTCCTCTACTTTATATGTGGGACGCCTACCACAGCGTGGTGCTTGCCACACGGTGCCATGTCCGCACCAGGGATCTGAACCGTCAAACCCCAGGCAGCAGAAGCGGAACGTGTGCACTTAACCACTATGCCATGGGGCCAGCCCCAAACGTATTTTCATTTAATATAATTACTGATAAGATTGGACTTATGTGTGTTATGTTGATGTTTTCTATCCTCTTACGTCTTTTTGTGTTCCTCTATTCCTCCATCACTGCCTTCTTTTGTGTAAAATAGATACTATCTAATGTACCATTTAATTTCTTTATCATTTATTTCCTTATAATTTTTTAGTTATTTCTTAGTTGTTTCCTTGGTAACGTCTGTGCCATCTTCCTCTATTTTGTATGTGGGTCACCACCATCGCACAGCCACTGATGAGTCATGTAGGTCCATACCTGGGAACCAAACCAGGGCTGCTCAAGCAGAGTGCACCAGACTTAACCACGAGGCCACAGGGCAAGCCCCACAGATTTTTAATTATTGCTTTATACAGTTGTCTTTTAAATCAGGAGGGAAATAAAGAGGTACAGAAAAGAAATATATTTATACTGTCTTTTATGTTTACCTATGTAGTTACTTTTACCACTGCCCTTTATCTCCTCATGTAGGTTCAAGTTATCATCTAATGTTCTTTTATTTTAGCCTGAATGCTTGGGAGAAGTTTGCTAGCAACAAATTTTCCTAGTTTTTGTTTTACGTTTTTTTTAATATCTCAATGTCTTCTCTTACCCTTCACTTTTGGAGGAAAATTTTGCTGGTATAGAATTCTTTGTTGACTGTATTTATCTTTCAACACTTTGAATATGTCATCCCCCTGCCTTCTGACCTCCACACTTTCTGATGAGGAATTAGCTGTCAATCTTATTGAGGATTCCTTGTAAGTTATGAGTACCTTCTCTCTTGCAGCTTTCAAGATTCTCTGTGGCTTTCAACCATTTGATTATGATGTGTATAGGTGTGGAACTTTTTGAGTATATTATACTTGAAATTCATTGAGATTTTTAGATGTGTAGATTAATGTTTTCCTTTAAATTAGAAAGATTTCAGCAATTATTTTTGTCCTTTTCTTCCTCTGATGTCCTTTGGGTCTCACATTGTGTTTTTGCTGGTACACTTAATGGTATATCCCAAGTCTCTGAGACAATGTTCATTTTTCTTTTCTTTTGGAAACACAGTGCATGAGACTCCCATGTCAAGGAGTCCTCAAAATATCTTTTGTGCACATTCTGACCATTTTATTCACTTACGTGCATATACCCTTGGGTCCACAGCCTGGAGTCAGGTCAAGGGACCCTGACCCTCTGATCAGTTCTTGTCTTAAACGCATTGTGGGAATATTGTCCCACGTGATTATAGGTCATACTTCTCATTGTCATTTCTACCTTACAGCCTTTTACATTCGTCCAAACTAGAATGAATAAACCAGGTTAGTTTGACTTGTTTGAGGCCCTTCAATATGGCAAAACTGCAGGGGCTTCCATCAGTCTACCCAACTTCCAAGAGTACTGGATTAAGACCTTTGTTTTGACCTCATCAATGTCTACTTTATTGGTTCCATTTCTTAAGCATTTAAAGACTTCCACCCTGTTGGAATGAATCCCTTGACTCTCTTTTTTCTTTCCTCCTTTTTTTTGCCTATTCTCTTCTGAATCATTCTAACCTTCTTTGCTGTCTATTTTTTCACCATAATTTTTCCCTTTGAAGGTGGCTCTGAGGCCCAGTATTAAGGTCCACCACTGGTGTTTTCTTTTCTTTTCTTTTAACTTTGCCCATTGGTAGGGTCCCTGAAGCTAGAGACTGTAATTCAGACTGGTTAGGACCCAAGCTAGGCCCAGAATCAGGATTTGCCTTAACACTTTTTAATTTTTATTTTAACTGCACCCATTGGCATGGGCTCTGAGGTTAGAGGCTGTAACTTGGACCAGCCGGAATCTACATTTGGCCCAACATTCTCCCATGCTTTCATTTTGGCTATTACAGATATCAGTGATCAAGGGATTATAAATTCAGCTCATTTCTTCTTACTTTGCATTTCTTTATGTATCCAGTGAACCAACTCCTCAGGAGTTGAGCCCATCATTTCTAAATTCCATTGGTAACTTGAAATCTCTTCATCAGAGATTCATTGTCCAGAATTTTTATTGGGACTTTATTATATATACATGGCTGATTGATTGATTGCCCACTTGGTTGAACTCAGTCTCCAGGTCAGCTGATACCACGTGACCCAAGCCATCCCCACTTAATCACGTGGTTAGTTTTCAGCTGTGGCAAGCCTCTGTTCTAAACAAAGATACTCCTATCAGGTATGACATTGATTACCTCCCAGAAGCCGGGGGCAAAGGCCAGACCTCTCTTTGGACAAGGTCAAATTCTTTACTACACATACTTGACAGGTCAAATAATGACAATTCTCTGGGAATGAGGTTTGAAGAAGCTCCAACCTTATTCTGCACCTTCTGGTGGTTTTCACTATAATTGCAGGCTGTTAATTTTCAAGGCTACTCCTTGGATCTGAAGTTGAGGATGGAAATAGGTCAAGTTAAAATGCTATAAAGCTCACTGTTCTTACTGAGTTTCAGCCACCTATTTTTAATATATAATCTCTGGATTGCCTCAAACCTTTGATTAATTTCCAGAGTACTGAAAAAGTTGCTTCTGACAATTTTGCCAGTTTTCATTACTTTTATGGAGGATAGAATTTTTGGAGGTCCTTACTCTACCATTCACTTATGTCACTCCATCAGGCTGCTTTTCTAAATAAAATTTTGTTGGAACACAGCCCTTCTCATCTGTTTACCTATGATCTATGGCTGCTTTCCCACTGCAATGACAGGGTTGAGTAGTTGCAACAGAGACTTTCTGGCCAAGAAGGCTAAAAAACCTAAAATATTTACTATATGGCCCTATATAGAACATTTTTGCCAACCTCTGCTCTATTGTATAAATATTACTCTCTTTCTCTCTCATTATATATATTCCACATATATATAATCCATAGTCCTGTATCCAGAATGTATCACTTGCTTCTCAAAACCCTGGGGAAAAATTTAATGATATATTACAACATGTTGTTAAAAGAAGACCATCTGGACTTTGCAATTCTCTATGCTGCTTCTCCACATTGTTTTTGAATACACAGTGATTTCTGCCATTAGTAAATGGTGAAGAAATAGTAGAAATCAAAGCTATAGCAAATCTTATGCTACAAAGCCTCATTAAAACTCTGGGCATTGCCTTCTTTTCCTGCTCTGTTGATTTTTCCATACACCATTTTGTTAGTTTTGTTACAGAAAGATGAGACAATTCTTATTTCCCCTACCTTTATAATGTTAATAGAGTCAAAATAAACATCTTAAATACTATTCTCTACCTAATAAAAAGCTATATTTTTATGTAAATCAGTATGATCAATCATATTATTTACTTTTAAAAATTTAATATTTTATTTGAGTAAAATTTTGAGAAAGGGATTCATTTATTCAACAAGGATTCTTTTACACACTCATTGCTGCTCAATTATTTGAATAAAGATTCTTTTTCTTGAGGAAGTCCCTTCGCTTCTCAACGTGCCAGCTTCCTCAGCCATGGTGAACACACACATCTGATGAATCTTTAGATTCACTGAACTCTCCCTAATTAAGAAAAAAAATGTTTTAGAAAAGAATAATAAATGAGAAATTTTAAAGAGGTGAAAATAAACTCAGGTGTTAGGAGTTTGAATTACTGGGCAAGATTTAATGTGCAAAAACAACCTGTGAATCTGACTTCAGGATTAATAGGATCTACAACTTGCTTGCAGGATCGAGTGTTATGATTTGTTGGATAGAGAGCAGGTAGTATCTTTGAAGTTCTATTATGATAAATTTAATTATCCACCAAAGTAATTCTGAACCAAGATTTGACATATATGCCAAAATATATAATATATCTCTGCTTATATGTCACTTGTATTAAATTTGTTGTTTCAGACTATGGGGAAAAAATAGATAATTTAAAAATACGACATCAGGGGCCAGCCCGGTGGTGCAGCGGTTAAGTTCGCATGTTCTGCTTCTCTGTGGCCCGGGGTTCGCCGGTTCGGATCCTGGGTGCGGACATGGCACCACTTGGCACGCTATGCTGTGGTAGGCGTCCCACATATATAAAGTGGAGGAAGATGGGCACGATGTTAGCTCAGGGCCAGGCTTCCTCAGCAAAAAGAGGAGGATTGGCAGTAGTTAGCTCAGGGCTAATCTTCCTCAAAAAAAAAAAAAAAAATGACGTCAAGCAAAGGAAATGATTCTCTTATTTTTGAACTCTTCTACCAGAGTAAAAACAAAGTTCGAATGTTTAGAAAAGGAGATTTTACTGGAAAAACAAATAAACTCAGGATATGAGAAATCCTTGGGAGGCCCAAGATCATAAGGGCATCTATTCATCAAAAAGACTGCTAATATTAATGATTATTGATATTGATTTAAATTTCTACGTGTATTTATCATGTTATCGTCCTGTAGCCAAAACCTCTTGGTCCACTTTGTATTGGGCCTCTCTGTAGACACAGGCAGGCCACCGGATGTTCTGTATGCGGTCCTCCAGGGACAATCACATGTGCCTTTTGTGTTGGAGTCGGGTGGAAATATAACAAACTTTTAAACCAGTGTTGCTTTACCCATTCTTCTGTATTTATCTGGGCCGGTAAATTATCACCCCATACCATAACCTGGACACACACACACACTGTCAAATTCTGGGTTTCAGAGCAAAACAAAATGAAATCTTATTAGTCGGCATGCCTCTTTTCTGGGCTATCCCCTCCTTCTCTTGCCTCCAACAGCACAGGTAATTATAAGTTCACTATATTTTATCACTTGACTTTATCTGTCAAAATGTTGTTTTGAAAAGCATATGCCTGCTGTTTTGAAGTCTTTCTGCATCCCAGTCAAGGCCTTTGTGCAGAAAATGTTACAGTTGTGCCTTTTTTCCTTACTACCCAGGACAGAAGGAGAGAGTAGGGAACTGTCTGCGGGCCAACAGGGAACTTCAATATCTCCCACAGAAAGAGCCAGTAGGGAGTTCGTATTTTTGGCCATGAAGCCAGGGCTTTCATTTTAAGTTTCAGGGTGCGTCATGCAAGTCATGCAGTTGAGCACTGATTGAATGGGGGCACTGGAGGCTGTGGGGATCAAGCTGTGACATTTTTCTGAGCCTGAAGGCTGCTCACAGCTATTACCGCCTGGGCCTCACTGACTGCTACTTCAGGGGATGCAGGGAGAAGGAGGTTGTGCTTCCAAGTGTGGGTGGTCGAATAAACTCTTTTAGCAGCAGCAGTTGGTCTATTTAGCCTGAAAAAGAGACCACCAGCAGCCCCCAAAGTGCTAAAAAAATTACAATCAATTTTAAAAATATATATTATATTACATAAAAGACTGCAAGAGCGAGGGCTGAGCATTGCTCCACAGAATTACCAGCTGCTGAATGAGGCGGTCACACGCAGCCAAGCGGGATTTATCCTGTAACCCAGAGAATTTCCAGCTCTCCCGCCACTCTCCCCTTGTCTCAGGGGAAGAGAACAAAATCTAAACAAAACAAAAAACAGCAGCAGAAAACAAAAAACACAAGCTGGTTTGGAGAAAATGTACTGAAGGGAACGACTGAAATGCAGCTGTCTTCATGTTTATCCTTTGGTTATGACTGATTTAGGGTGTGTTTTTAAAGGGATTGTTAAGACTCATATATTGGCCATACATTTAGATAATGATTAAGGACCAATTTACATCTCCAAATTCATTTAGGATGTTGATCGTCAGCGTTATTTTTTAATACTGGTGTTAACCGGTCTTGAAGGATTGTCTCAAAGTTTTAAAAGCCATAAACTATGTCACTTTACTTAATTCCACATTTAGTTTAAGAAATTCTTGACTCCTAGAATTTTTCTAATTGCTAATTTGTATTCTTATGTAATGTTTAAAGGTACTTCAACCACCATATGAAATTGATTGATTTTTAAAATCTAAACCATCAGAAGTTCAAGGGTCAATGTAATTTGCAAGCAACATATATATTGATGGGTTGGCTGTTGATATTTTAACTTCAAGCACCGAAAATAAAACTCTTTCCATACCTTGTGGTTCTAATTAAAGCCCAAATTTAAAGTGAAGTGTGTGAAATAAAAACCTTTCTGAGATAATCATTAAGAAAAATTTTCACATCTTGAAGAATTCAAGACACACTGTGCCCCGGAGTTCTTTCAGTGATAAGAAATAGGAAATCTCATTGTACTTTTAAACAACTTTGCTTATTAGAACATATGTACTTAAATTAAACTGGATTATAGTTTAGTCTCTCCAGGAATCGTGTTTCTTTAGGAGCCCATACCTGATGCACAGAAGTAGAGATGCCATGTAAAAGGAATGCCATGACAAGAAAATGACAGCCACAAGGTTTCCCTAGTCTGGCTTCCCTCTTCAGCCAAGCCTTGCCCTTTCTCCAGCTACTCCACATTTGACATGTTCCCCATTTCTATTAGACTTCCCAATTATTTATAACCAAATTATTCTGATTTTAGCCCCTTGGTTCTTACCTTTCAAGTTTCTGATCTATAGCTTTATCTCCTATGAATAATTTTCTCATCCATTTTTGATAAGAAGTCCTGTGACTCTCAGCTCTCGTGGGGTAAAGATATCTCTAGAGAGTCTTCAGGCCTTTCCTCACCTCTCTCACAGGCCTCCTCAGTAAAGTGTGACCTGACATTTTCAAACTCTCCTCTTTTCCTGATCCTGATCCTAGGAGTCGAGTGTCTAATTCTTCATAATTTTCTTCCATTTGGAGCCACACAAAATATATATAATTTATCTTCCATTTGACAATCCTTTGTGTGTTTAAAGCTAGCTCTCCTCTTCTGCGTCTCGGAGGAGAACCAACACTCATTCCATCAGCATTTCCTTGAGTTTCTCTCACAATGTGAATCTGGGAATGAAAAACAGCTTTGATTATACTCTGGCAAATGAGCTTACTCTTTCCTTCACCTGAACACTATTGTTCTACCTAAAATTTTAGTCACTATTTCAGAAACCAAATTACACCAAGGAACTGAAAATAAACTAAAATCATTAAAAGATTTTCATAGAAACTTCCATTAAGGTGATATCTACCTCATCTTGTAAGGCTACAGTTTCCTTGAATTTTTTTAAGCACATTTCTACAAATGTAATCTTATTTACCATGACCCCAGATTAAAAAATCAAGATCTTTAAAATCTTTTAAACACGTGCTCACTTATTCAATAAATTGAGGAGATCTTCAATAGCATTCAAAATTGAAAATGTGATACGTTTACCTTATAAATTTTCAATCAGGATTCATAAACATGTATTAAATGCCTATTGTGTGTACTTGTAATCCAATTACATAAATAAGACTCATTTCCTCCCTTGAAGGACTTCACAAGACTATAAACTCCATGAGGGAGGAGCTATGTCTGGCCAATTTACCACTTTGACACTCAGAATCAGCGTTGTGCCTGGCACGTCTAAGTCCATAATGTCCTGTGAATTAATGAGTGGATGTTGGAGAGGATTCAGGAATATAAACAGCTAACATAATACCTTGTGACAAATGCCAATCTAATTTCTATAAAAAATTATGACCGAGGAAACAATTACCAAGTCTATAGCTTGCTGCTACAACTTTCCTCTAGAAAATTGAACACTTCTAGCAAATTATATTTCCTCAAGAAAACCCACCAGAAAATCAGGCACCCCGGTGAACTCAAGATACACTCTATCCTAACCTCTCTTTTCAAAAAGGACTCTTGATATTCATTTAGACTATCTATTAAAAATGAAAATATGATTTGTTAAACATCACCTGAATATCTTCCTTTTACAGCCTAGCCAGTGAAGGTTTTGTAGGACAAAAATGCTAAAGACAGAGTTGCTTTAATCATCTCTGTAACACTGAACTCAAGAATGAACACAGAGTCATGTTGAGTAGGAAGCCAAAGGAAGAAGTTGAACTGAGGAAGCGATCAGAAGTAAGTTTAAACAACTGATGTTCATATGAAGCTCTTCATGCTTAAAGAATGATATCAAGGGATCCTAGAAAAAGTATGACCTCCTCTGTGGGAACTGTGCTGACTCCTAAATAATCATTAGTTTAATTTACAAACTCTTGCAATTCAAGAATTTTATTGGAGATTAATTGTAAGCCACTCTGTGAATCTCCAGATCAATCTACCGACCTTTTTGGTAAAGCAGGGCAATATTTACTATCTACAGCTTTTTTTATCAAATATATTCCACAGAATTTTCCAGAGATGGCCTTTAATATCTTTGTGTCTATAATACATACTTTTTCTTATCTAGAGTAATAATTAATTGAGCTACTTTACAAAAATCCTAAATCTAAATAATTACATCATCTTAAAACAAAATAACTATTTTATCTAATTCTGAAATTACCTGTAGGTTGTTTCATACTCTGCCTAATTTTTAAAACAGACCTTTGAAGACATAGTCTGTTTATAAAATCATCTTGTGTAAAACCACCTTATAACTTAAGAAATTTATTTAGTATGTAACTATATTAAATGTTGAAATAGTCTCAGAAACTTATTTATTTCCTTAGGGCCGTGGCTTTCTAATCAACTTTTAAGTAGCAAATTCCGTTCCTCAATGGAAATCACACATATTTTCAAATTTTAAACACCAACAATAACAACAATAAAAATAATGAGCATAATAAAGTTCCTGTGGTTGAATCAGGATGGGATTTAGGACAGAAAATTCCTATCCATCCAAAGGTGTCAAGTTCACATTCTCTCCATAGTTCTAAAACAGATTTAACAATGCTCCTGTAGGAGACTTTGCTTAAATACAAAGCATTGGTCAAGGGAGAGCTGCTTCACTATTCACTATTTCTGAGATTGTTAACTGTTCTATGTGTCTTCTTGACCATGAGGTTTCAAAGGTCACTCAGGTGAAAGTGACATCTCCAGAGATCAGTGTCAGAACACCTAGACAGCATTTTGGTAGTATTCTCCAAAACCACTCAATGATTCAATGACAGCCATTTTATTGTGTTGACCCCTCACAACACAGAGAATAGACTCTTTCAGATGTCAAGTGCATGCTGACAAAGGCCAGCTTAGTTGTGAGTGGCTGTGCTTTAAACCCCTTTAAACAGATTTATCCCTTCATCAGATGTGAATGTTTAAGGTTTTTTGAAGAAGTATTGTAAAAACAGCTATTGTAGCAAAATTTTAATCTGATAAAATTTATTTTTTGTTTCAAGGTTGATCTAATCACTAGTATTTTTTATTAAATGTAAAAAGCACTAATGTTTTGAATTGATAGCATTTCGCATTTTTAAGGTGACTATGAAATGATATAGAATAAAATTAATCGACACTAGCCATATCACACAATAGCAGTTTAGTTCCTTGTGGAACTGAGTTTAAAAAAAGAAACATTTATTGTTGCTCTCAATTTAGTACATTAGATAGTTTCCCAGGAAAAAGTAGATATATTATTTTATTGTTTTGTATCAAAGACTGAGTAAGAGGAGATTCTCACCCATGGATTGTGAAGAGAGTATCAAAAATCAAAAATAATTATGTGAGTTTAAAAGGGAGATGATTTTTCAAGTTTGAATAGTTTAGATATATTCCTAACAAAAGAAAGAAAAATTGATAAACTGGATAATTCTCAAGATGTGTTACTGACATTCAGATCTTACACATTTTTTCCCAATTCAGATCTTACATGTTTTTCCCCAGCTATTTTACTTATAATTAAAGTAATTAACGTGGCTAAGTTTGAAATTAGCGAGTCATTTTCCCAAATTTATTTTTCGCTTTTCCAATCATTATGTTGACTAATAATAATAATGTTGGAATAATATATTTCCCTTTAACTTTTAGGAGTTTTTTTCAGTGATGGTTTATTTCTATAGTTGGGCAAATTCATTCTTTCTAATTTGATTCTGATGCCAATTATCCAAGTAAATTTGTTTCTGTTTATTACTATAGGCTTACTTATTTTTCTGTAATTCATCTGTGTATGTCTCATATGAAAATTACATGTAATAGTAAAGTTATTTTACTTCTGACATTTGCTAGTAATATTTGTGATGGAAAAACTAGAAATGCCCCATCTCTTTATCATAAAGAAACTCTACGCTTTCTGGAAAATATTTAATCTCTTTTCTAATTTCAATTCAGTGTTACATAAAACTCAGAGCATCACCAAACTTCTTCTCCACTAAGTGCCCTTTTCAATATTTTCTGAGAATTTCTAAGCACTAGAAAGTTAGAGACATAGGATATCGGCATATATTAGATGGCAATCTCAAATTTTTAGTGTATCATTTGCTTTACATTAGAGCTTTATGGTAACATATGAGAACAAGAGATAATGATCTTATCAGGGGAGTGACAATGTTGATTAAAATGTAAAGCACAGGGGGCCAGCCCCGTGGCCAAGTGGTGAAGCTCGCGCGCTTGGCTGGGGCAGCCCAGGGTTTTGCCAGTTTGGATCCTGGGGGCGGACATGGCACCACTCACCGGGCCACGATGAGGTGGCATCCCACATGCCACAACTAGAAGGACCTGCAACTAAGATATATAACTATGTATGGGGCGGGGGGGGGGGGGGGGGGGGGGGTAAAGCAAAAAAAAAAAAGAAGAAGATTGCCAACAGTTGTTAGCTCAGGTGCCAATCATAAAAAAAAAAAAATGTACAGCACATTCATTGGCCAACAGATAGACACTGAAGCCATAGAGTCTAGTGATTATTCAGCTGGCCTGGGTTTCAATTCCATTTCTGCCTCCCATTTAGCTATGTGAATTTAGGTAAATTACTTAAACTTTCTGTGCCCAAATCTCCTCATCCCCCAAAAGAGGATGAGGAGGATGCTTCTTTCCAGGGCATTGTGGTAAGCATTAAATAAGTTAATATAAGCAATTTATTTAGAACTATGACTGGAACTTAGTAAACGCTGTGCACATTTGCTATTATTATTTTTAAATTTTATTTAAAATGAATTGGTCTTAGAATTTGTTAGTTATCTGTGAAAGTCATTCAAACTAAAACCTTATTTTAGGCTTTTTAAAAAAATGTTTCTCAAGTGAAAACTTGAAGTCCATGTAGTCAGTCAATGAACGATAGGAAGGAAGTAAAATCCAGGTACTTGTAAATGAGAAAAGAAAGAAGAAAAGAAGTGGGTGTGGGGAGTGGAGTGGAGTAGGACTTAAGACAATTTACCTACTTTGTTATAACATATAAGAGGTCAGGAAACTTTTTCTATAAAGGGCCAGTTAGTAAATATTTTAGGCTTTGCAGACCATAAGGTCTCTGTCCCAAGGACACAATTCTGCCCATATAGTGAGAAAACTGCCACTGACCATATGTATTTGAATGAGCATGACTGTGCTTCCATAAAACTTTATTTGCAAAAACAAGAGAGGTCTGAATTTGGCCCTGCAGGCTGTGGTTCACAGCCCCTGCAATAGATCACTGAGTACTCACAAGCAGGGGTTGAACTCTTTTTCTCTAATCACTGTCCTTTATCATGGTGTTTTGAATACTGGCAGGGGTTCTTGGGCATTTCCAGTTAAGAGATTCAAGCAAATAATCAAAAGTGACAAAGAACTCTGAGAAGGAAATCAAACAGATACACACATATTTGATAAGTAGGCACCAGATCCTTGAAAAAATATCAGATATCCACAAAGATTATCTTCTATAACTCATTAAAGTTTCGTAACGATAGTAATGGTAATTTCAGATTAAATTCTCTTACAAGACTGAAAGAAACGACACAACTTCACTAAATGTCCAAATAATTTGATTCGAGAATTATACATATAATTTAGTAAACTCATAAACATCCTATTGTGATTATATATTTATTATATAACCAACTTATTTGTATGCATGTAATTTCCAAGTGTAGTTTGCAAAAGTGTAAATTTATTCTTGTATTCCTTTTATTCTTCTGTGTTATTGCTTTCTTTCTTTACATATAATATAGTCAGCTTCTTAGATGCCTATTTGGCAACCATTAGACTACTTTTTTACAGATTGTCATATCTTAAATATAATATATATTCATTAAAATAATAATCCTACTTCATACAATTTATTCTACTCCATCTGTCTCTTACCATCTGAAATTAGCCACATGATTCCATGTAACAAATGTTCCATCTAGCATCAAGGATTGTAGAGAAAGGCAATGAAACCAAACTAGCTACATTAGACATGATGAGTAAAACGTTTTGAGAACCTATAGCATTCCTTTCCATGAACAGAACTCAAGTAATTATGATCTGGCCTATTTTTTATCTTCCTGAGTGCAGTCGAAGCATTCATCGAAGTAGAGCTACCCCCACATTAATGGGAAAATGTCCACATAACATCAGATGAAAAAGGGCCAGCCAGGGAAGATATTTTATTCTTTGGGGAAGAGACAAATACATGAAGGCCAATTTTATTCCTTAAACTACATGTTATTTGTGGTATTATTACTACTATTAAGCATTTATTGGATGCCAACAGCATGGGTACTCAGAGCACCTCATCAGTGCTGATGGAAGCATTTTGTTATGAAAATAACCCCTGCTTAATGCATGCGGTATATTGTGTTCTTGACAAAAAAGGGTGGCTCAAGAAGTTCTCTTATAGCACACGCATTGCTAATGAATATCTTACAGGATAAAACTGACTAAAAGTATAATTCCTGTAAAATACATTCAGTGACTACATCTTTCATATTGTTTTCTTTCTTAACATCACTCAGTTCCTTCAGTCTATTTTTCTCTTGTATTCATGTACACGCATGTGTGCGCCATTTCTCTGTCTTTGTGTCTCTCTTTTTCTCCATCTTTCATGTTTTACTTCTGACTTGCTTTGAAGGAACCCTTAAACCTTACTCTCACCTACATTTACTCTTCTCACTCTTCGTTTAGGTCATAAATTTGACAATACAGAAAGAAAGAAATGATGTGATTAATATGGGGTTAGCTACCCAAAAGGTGTATGTCTATTGACCCAATTCCAAATTAACAACTGTTCTTTCAATTGAAGAAGTAGTAAGGAGAGCCGCTGAAAACAGTATAGGATCTATAATGTACACTTTTAGAATTCACATTCTTACAACATTGTTCTTCACATAATGTAGAGCTACAAATATTTTTGACATCACATGAAGAATCTTTAGTTGTAATTCTTAGGTCAGAATGACAAATTTATTATTTAAAGTGGTTGCATACATTAAGAACAAAGACTCAGATTTGCTTAACTTATTGCATGCTGTCGTAATCCAATAGTGATCGAATTGCGTGCTGCTGCTTTTCTTCAAACACCCATTGCGAGAATTATTTTTACATTAGTTTCCTTTAACCTAACAATCCTAGAAATATTCAATATTTACTTTCCTTTTTCCCTTCTGACCTTGAAGTTCCATTTTAAGATCCTCATCTGTGTGACCCCTATCAACCCCTCCATCAGTGATAGAACTGTCACAGAATTCACCAAAGCTGATCTCTTTTCTCTAAGGAGACAGCTGTTCACTTCTTACAGTCTTTTGCCCCGAGCACTGACAACTAGAAAACTTGCTTCTAATGTGGTTACAGATCTTGATCCAGCTGGTGACTCCTTTTCAACAATGAAGGTTACTATGAGCCCCACGGTAGCGCTTAGAATTGAAACCACGCTCTACAGTACTTTAGGCTCCATATGCTGGCCCTTTCACCCTGGTTCGGAGCCCAGCCCTGGCCCTCAAGCATATGTCTACTACCACGTGTAGTACATGGCCCTGTGCATGTTTATCTCTTTGTCTCACTCTCTCAATCTGTCTCATATATTCCAAGGCAGAATATAAAAAACTATTTAATTTTCACTATTATTTTGAAATGTTTTTCTAACATTTTTAAGCTACTTAGTTGCAGTTAAGATACACGGTTTATTTTGGGCTTCGGCTTACCCCATTTCACACTGCAAATAGCATTTTATCAAATCCCGATTCCCTTGTAACATTTTAGGGAATTTGTTTGCTATAACATTGAGCGTAAACGTAGGAACTTCTAAGAAGATGAGTGAATGGCAACTGAAAGCATGATAATGCAATTAAAGTTTTAACAAGTTTTTCAAATTGCGCTATAAAAGGTGTTTGTTTTTTATAAGATATGAATAAAAGCTAATGAGTTAAACCAGCCTCAACTTATCAATTTAATAAGTCAATTTTTATTTTAGGACAGTCTACCTTCATTAAAAAAATGAGATTCATTCATTGTCACATATATTATCTTCCATTTTTATTCCACGATTCATCAAAATTGTAGCATTTTATAATTCCTTAGAAAAACAAAGTTTTTTCCTAGATGAATTTTGTAGTAGAAGTAAGAGAATCATGTAACTAGTTGGAACGGATTTTATTTTATGTTTATTTGGAAATTATGAAAATTACTAGACTTATTTTTATTTAAAGAGCAATAAAGGACACTAAGGATGTGTCATGTGTTCACTAGAATTAAAAATGAGTTTTTTTCCACACGAACATTTTAAGCTGAAATAAGAGTTGTTTCAAATTTTCTTTACAGTTCAAAATAACATTTTATCTCTTGTTACAGATAAAAACAACACAGACCACATAAGTGAGCAACGTTTTTATTCATCAGGCAGATAACTTTGAGTCAGAAATATGAAAGCTTAGTCATAATTATGCATTTTCCTTTTGGATGATTCTAAGTATGAGCTACCTTACACTTGAACAAAATCTAGACTATATATACCTCATACATATAAATTATACATGATACCTGCATCAAAAGAGATATCATATTAATTTTATTTTCACTTTTGATGTACATTTTGAGGAAAAGAATGAAAACAAGTTCATGATCACTTTCAAAGCACTTGAAAAAACACACTAATTGAAAGTTCTACCTATATAAGTAGAAATGAGGAAAAGCAGCAGATGAGGAAAAGAAATTGGTTTTAATGTTATTATAGCAGACTGTGCTTCAGCAAAAACAATTTAATTTTTACTATTGGAAATACCTGATTTTAGTTTTCTCCCTTTTACATTCCTATACCAAGAAATTGTGTGTTCTACTGTGGCTGACAAAAAAGTAATACAGTGTCTTTAAGGCAGGCGCTGTTTACACTGTTTATGGAAACACATTAACACTTCTTTGACACAGCACGACCTGGACAAGGAGTTTATCCTACCAGTAGTAGAGAAATAATGAGGAATGTGTCAGAGCCAAGTTCATTCATTCATTGCAAAATTAAAACAGATTATGAAACGCTTGCCAATGGTAATTAATTGTGAAAGTTGCTGGAGGAGTTTCCCTACTGTGAAGGATATTGGCAGAATTATTTACTGCTAATAGGCTTTCTTTAAGTTTTTCCCCCTTGCTAGAGATAAAACTTAGATTACTAGATAGTTGGTCTAGAACTTTGTCCTTTCCTGTCTAGTGTCTGATGATATCACAGACTGATCTGGTTTCTGGACCTCGACTGTAGTTGAGCCTTGCCATACATTGTTTCAACAGAAAAGTTAAGAACAACAAACGATGTTCCTGAAATAACACTTCCATTTTATTCATTGACTTTTTATGTGTTGGTTTGTTTTGCTTTGCTTGTTTTGTTTATATTTCATCTTGCTGGAATTTACAAATACATGACATGTCAGTGAATTCTGAAATTATTGATTTCTTTGAAAAAAGTTCTGAAATACGAATGACGGAATAGCCAGTTTTAATTATTAAGATGCTTATCTTAATAACATGCTTATTAAGATGTCATAGCAATATTTTGGCATTTGCCTCCAGTGTAAATATATATACATATATCTATGTATATAGATGTATATATGTGTGTTGTATAGGTGTATACACATGTAATTATATATATATGTATCTATATCTTTTAAATATTAAAAGGGAAATCAGGCTGACAAATGCCATGAATAATTTGAGGCAAGAGTATTTTGCAATTAACATATATAGAGAAATGGATTTTGATAATTTTTCTAATTTTCATGATTAGAGAAGTAATATATAACACGTTGGGAAAATTTAGAAAATCAGAAAGGTATGAATAAAAAAATTTAAATCACTAATAATTCCAAAACAAAATAAAGATCACCATTTTCTACTTCTAGTATCTTGTCTAAGTGTCTATTCTAAAATTAAATGAAGTATTTTTGAAAATTTGAGATATTATAGTATGTAGAGTTTTGTCCCCTGATTTTTAACTTAAAGTTTTTATTATCCTATATATTTAAATATATTTCAAAAACATTTTTGCTTTTTGTACTATAGAATAGATATTTCTAACAATATCATTTTTCTGTGTCTGATTATTTTCTTTGAATAAATTCTTAAAAATGCATTTTTCAGATTATAGGAGCAAGATATTTTTTAAAGCTTTTAATGCATATCATCAAATTTCCCCTTAGAAAAAAGTTGCATCTCTAACCAAAAGCAGCAAGACAGCTTGTCCCCTTGAGTGCTTGGCCATTCCATATGCAGAAAATGGGTAATGCACGTTTTATTCCACATTTATTGGTTACCAGTAAGAAAGAATATTGATCTATATGTTATTGCCATTTGTATTTCTGTTTTGTGATGTGTTCTTTACTCTGTACTTGGGATTAGAGATTTCTATGCAATTTGTAGGAACCTGTTTTATATTAAGGTATTGATCTCATTGAATAGTGCATCCTTTTCCATTTCTTTTGTACTTCAAAACAGTGCTTCCCGAATTCAAGAAAAAAAAAATTCAATTGTTTCCTTTCAGATTTTTAGGATATGTTTGTACTCAATATAGAGGGAGACAAGGGATGTTATTTATATTACCTTTTTTCATCACATATCAGATTTTTTCAGATGGTCACTGAGGTATTTTTTGAAAAATGTCATTCATACTAAATTTCCTCTTTTTAACTTTTATCATAATCATATACATGTTTATGAAGCCATGAAGTTTAACTAGCTCACAATTAATACATGTTTTATGTTTGATGAACTAATAAAACGCATTTTTAATTCCATGTTTAAAAGAATATAGAAGCTCAGTTCAAAAATTAACCTTGATATCTTGTAAAAACATAGTTGCTCTCACTTGAATGAGCCTAGGCACTCTTGCTTCTCAATCCAGGCCCCTTTGGCAAGAATGGAGGACACAGGAAGCCATTGACAGCGTCCCAGGTACTGGACAACTGAATAAGTCCTGCTCATTCCCTTATATTGAGCACCACCTAAGCCCTTATTCACGCTTTTAATTTCCCTTGCCGAAAAGTTTGAGTTGATTTTTTCCCCATTCCGGGCTCTCACAGACTAGATGGTTCTCGGGATCTAGTTCTTTGCCCCCCATTTATTCTCATCATTTGATTACAGATAATCATCTCTTATTTCGTGCACCTCTGAGTCATTGTCTGGATTGTATGTAGAGACGCTATAGTGACAAAAGCACCAAATATTTGTAGTTCTTGCAAGATTTTACTAAGGGCCATACAGAACTTCAGTGACCTATTTGGGGAACTTGAGTTATCAATAAAATAATTTACCTGGGTGGCATTTTGGAAATCAAAGAATCCTGGGACTTGGAATACTAAGTGGCAGCTGTATTTTGATTAATAGGAACAGGCTTATAAAATCTAGGAAATTCTAAAATCGCGGTCCTGAGAAAAGAAGTACGTACATGGAAGAGCTGAAATTTAATCTTGAGCTGTCTTCCAGATGCAATTCTGGACTGAACTCTCTCCTGGCCTCTCTCCTGGCCTCCTCCTTTACTTTGACCCTAACGCCTCATTCAGCTCCTCTTGCTTTAGTCCTCCTCCTTTGGCCTTTTCTACCCTCTTCCTTTACCTCCACCAAACCATCCTCGCACATTCACTCCTGTTGGTCAATACCCATTTACAATGTCTTATAACCTAGTTGCAGACGATGACCAGCCTTGCTGTCTTTATGGTTTTAAGCCTTAGTCGAGATTAGATTTTCATTATCTAGTTAAAGACTTTCCTAATCCTCACGAATAGAGCTAAAAGTTCAAGGAAGAATTTAGTATTGCCCTTGGGACATTTAGTCCGATGTCTCCTCTTGGGACCAGAGAATGTTAAAACTTTGTATGAAAAACCAGAGTGAATTGATTACCAAGGTGATATCAAACATATGAATCAAAATTTAGCCAAGGATGGATATAGAAAGAGTATAAAAATAGAACAAGATCTATTAAAGGTAATCCCTGAGATCTTTCCTGTAAAAATTGGTCAAAAATCCAGTCCTATATACAAGAGAATAAAATGAACACACCTCAGATCTTTGACTTCCACCATCTCACTAACACTTCAGAAAGTATCCTTGTTCCAATCAAGAAGAAGATACTACAACTGTCCTATTCACCTTTGTTGGTGATTGTCACATCTGAGGTGGCAGATTTAGCACGAAATACAAAGACAGGGTGGTAGACTTGCCCTCCTCTGATCTGGAAGACACCGCTGAGCATTTTGAAGATGCTTTGACTTAAGAAAAAAATTGCAGACCAACCTAATAATTCTTCAGATTTAATAATTAGGTAAACCTAAGGACAAGAACATCTCCGAGACCGCTCTTGGAAAACAAAACAAAGCAAAACAAATTAACAACAACAACAAAACCCCACATGCTTGTCAATATAGGAAGAGCAAGGGCCATTGAAAAAACAATTGCCCTGCCTTATCTTAAAAGATAAAATCTAAAAAGATAAAGAACAAACTTTGTCTGACCAAATGATGCCTCCTGTTTGGCCAAAATTACCCTTAACAAAATAGAGAGAATTTCTCATACAAAAGCAAGAACAGAACATTTCATTTCTAGTTGATGCTGGGGTTACTGAGCCCTGTCAAGTAGCTACAGATAGGAGAGGAAATATCTATACAGTTAGCAGTTATCTTTTTGGATCCTTAATGATTTCAGTGCTTTAGAAGCGACAAGGTTTCTTATCTGGAGGTGGTACTACAATTAAACATGGCAACCATATCAAAACCCAATTCACCGTTCTGTTTCTTCCAGAGGAATTAGTTATAATTAAAGTTGAAGCATGTACTAAAGAGCAGATTCAACAAGTAAAGGGCAATGCTGCAGCAGATTATAATTCTACATGAGCTGCTTTAGAACACATCGAGACTAGCCAAAAAGTTAAAAAATTAAAGCCAAACCTAAATCCTGATGGATGTCATCAAGTGTTGATTCAATGCCAGTTTTAGGCACCCAATTCTAGGGGGAACAAAAGACACTTTGGTAAAGATTAGATTCTTTGTTTCACTCAAGAGTGTCTCTGGTGGAGCTAGGATGGTCTGTTCAAATAGGTTGATAGAGGGTCTATCAAAAATGTTGTATGTTACTGGGACCAGCCCTGTGGCTGAGTGGTTAAAGTTCTGTGTGCTCCACTTCTGTGCCCAGGTTTGCAGGTTCAGATCCTGGGTGCGGACCTACTCCACTTGTCAGCCACGCTATGGAGGCATCCCACACACAAAAAGTAGAGGAAGATTGGCACAGATGTTAGCTCAGGGCTAATCTTCCTTAAAAGAGGAGGGTTGGCAATGGATGTTAGCTTAGGGCCAATCTTCCTCACAAAAGAAAATAAAAATATGCTACATGTTATAAACCACCATGGATAGGAAAACCTAACAACCATCCTAAATGACCTTTGCTAGGGAAACTTCAATGTGATTGCCCAGAGCGCCTATTTTTTATTTTATCATTCAAGCCCACAATACTAAGAAAATTTAAAAGTTGGCAGCTGGCCTGGTGGCATAGTGGATGAGTTCATGTGCTCCGCTTCAGTGGTCTGGGGTTCTCGGGTTCGGATCCCTGGCATGCGCCTAGCACCACTCATCAAGTCACGCTATGGTGGCATCCCACATAAAATAGAGGAAGATTGGTACAGATGTTAGCTCGGTGAGAATCTTCCTCACAAAAAAATAAAGAAAGAAGATTTAAAAGTGGGATAAGACTATAGGCTAAAATTTTGGGCCTGTTTGAATATCTACAAATAATGTTTATTCCAGCCCCTGCCCCATAAGTTTAGGAATATGTTCTTAATATGGTCTGTTTCTTTTCTGGTGGGCTAAAACATTTTTATGCGCCTTCTGTCTTTTCTCCAGACTCTCTAACAATAAAACAACTGCTCTGACAGAAGCAAAGAAATTTTAGACTTTACATTTCCCACCTGAGGGAGACTCACCTATATGTCTAGTAATAGGGGTACCCATTTCACTGGAAGAATAATTAAGGAACTCTGTAACTCAGAAGCTTCACTGCCTTTACCATCATTAGTCCTCAGATAAGGCAGAATGAATGAATGGCACATCAAAGCTGAAACTGACAATATTATCTGAGGAACTTTAGTTGTCATAGCCAAAGGCATCGCCATTAGCTCTCATAGCCATCAGGCCCACCCCAACAGGAACTCACAGATGATGCCGGCCTGAACTGAGGCAGAGATATCCCAAGGGTCTAGGCACCTAACTCCTGTCCTTGATGTTGCAGTTTAATAGGCTGATATGACCAAATATTGTAGAGGTTTGATGTGTTATATCCAAACTTATCATCAACAGGTTCTAGAAGCTGTTCCCAAAGGCAAACCACAGGAACAACTGTGTGCCCTTCAGCCTGGAGACTTGATTTGCAGAAAATGATACCAGCATAAAATTACTCTTGAATCTCACTGGACAGTATAACTCATTTCCTCAAAGGAACATCACAGGGTACTATTAACCACAAACACTGTAGGAAAAATCCAGGGAATTGACAAACCCCAACATATATAGAATCTTTCATTCATTACTTTTTATCTCAAAAAATTAAAAATAAATTTCAAGTTATAACTCAATGCATTAACCAAAACAAATTTTTTAATTGTGGTAAAACACATATGACATAATTTACCATTTTAATCGTTTTAAAGTGTACAGTTCAGTAGTGTTAAGCACATTCATATTGTTTCGCAATCAAGGTCCAGAACCCTTTCATCTTGCAAACTGAAACTCTGTATCCATTAAACAACAATCCCGTTTCTTCCTCCCCTCATCCCCTGGAAGCCGCCATTCTACTTCTTGTCTTTATGAGTTTCACTACCTTACATAAATGGAATCACACAGTTTTTGTCTTTTTGTGACTGATTTATTTCACTTAACATAATTTCCTCAAGGTTTATCCACATTGTAGGTTGAGTCAGAATTTCCTTTTTGTTTAAGGCTGAGTAATATTCCATTGTATGTATATACCACATTTGTCTACGTATTCATCTCTTGATGGATGAGGATAGTGAGTGGCAACCAGGACTGTCCCAAGCAAACCATGCTATATTTACCCACTGATAAACATCCTGGTATCCTCAGTGTCAAATATAATGCCTGATACACAATAGCCACTTGTTTGTTGAATACATTGATAGGAAAATGCTTCAATCAAAGCTGCATGTCACTAAATATCCTCCTTCGTAAATTTTCATTTTTCTTCTAGACGTTAAAAGTATCAAACTAAAAATTATCCCAGACCCAGCACTCTCTCATTCCCACACTAACACCCATATGGACCCTTTATCTTATCTTACCTTCTAAATATCCCTCAGCTTTGTTCTCCTTCTCTATCCCCACTATGACTTAGTTCAGATCCTTATGTCTCCCAAATGGACTGACTGGATATAGACTTACCAACTCCTCCCGCTTCCAGTCTCCACTCCATAATCCATCATTCACATTGTTCTCAGTGTGATTTTCCCCAAATAGAAATTTCATCACAGCATTCCTCCCTTAAATATCCTTCAGATTGTCACACCTAAGAGATGGAGACAAGCTTCATCATGAAACTAAAACACCTACATGGTCTTATGTCAACCAATTTTTTCAGTATCCTCCGTCTCCTACCATCCTCTCCATGTACATCATGTTTCAACCAGACCCAAATTATACCACATTGTCTGAATGTACCACACTCTCTCCTTCTCACTTCTGTGCCTTTAAACTACTATTCTCTCTGCCTGGAATGCCCTTCTTCCAATCGCTCCATCTTCCCTCCTTTCCACCCCCACCCCTGTCCCCTTCTCCTAGACTCACCTTGGTACAAATCACCTCAATTTCCTTCTCACTCCCACAGTCCTAAAACAAATGAGTGAGAGACAAGGCTAGAACTGTGGCAATGATTTAGTGGACTATTAATACTTAACTCTGGATTTCAGTGAAATTTAAGGCTGTGAAGAACCCTGGTAGGTCATCTAGGCCATTTCTCTTCTTCATCAAAGACTGCACCTTCACAGCTAACTAAAATAAATATGTAAATAAATTATACAACTTAAAGGAGCATGTACATTTTGTAAACCACTCTCAGGAGCCCCTAATGATGTGTAATGAATCTGTTTGCTAAATTATTGTTTAAATTCCATAAATTTTCCATCCTGAAATTTAAACTGATTTCCTCCTTTTAATTCATGGACAAGCTTGAGATGGGCACTGTATATTTTTAACTTGAGGATTTAAATAACTTCTAAGTTCTTGCCTCCAAGTTGAATAATTCCAGATCTTTTAACCTTTTCTTGTAGGTCTTACTTTACAACCAATTCATTATCTTTGTGGCTGTCCTCTGAACCCTCTCCAAGTTTTCACATTCCTTTTAAGATTGGGAGTCTTCTACTTGCTGCAGAATTCCAGGAAGGGTTTGACAAGTTGTCTGTTCATTAGGAAGATTACCTCATACTTCTTACATACTGTGTCCTTCATTTTGTAGCACAACATTAACTTTGTCTTTTCAACTGTGATGTTTATACTCCTATGGACTGTACTTGGTTTCTTATACGTATCCTGATTTTTTCCCATTGCTCTCAAATATATCAATTAATTCTTCCTTTTTCTTTTACTTCCATCCTCTTTAACTGTTGGCATTTGACTTTGTCTTGATGCAGCTGTAATCTGTTTATATCTGACTGTCTTTCAAATTTACTAATGTAATATTGAACTAGAGATCTGCTGTCCAAACCTGCCTTTTGTAAATCAAGGATGATTACTCTTTAACTGGGATAATGGACTATTATAAAATAACAATAATTGTACCAGATATTTTACATAGATTATCTCACTTAATAGTAATATTAATAGTAGTAGAAATAATAATAAAACATGCAATGTTGTAGTGTTCATATTAATTAATTTACCTTTGCAATAACCCTGTTAATTACTAATTTTCATCACCAGGTTGCAAAATAGGGAACTGAGGTACTGAGAGTTAAACAATTTTAACCACTGTGTTGGACAGAAGTGACAGAAGTATGATTATGCTTTATTTAAGCATGATTCAACCAGGATTCATGACTTACCCCAGAATCTACCTTCCTCCACCATCATTTGGACATCCAGAAAACTAAAATCTACTTAGAATTGAGGTTTGGAAGATAAAAAGGTGCTTCGTATTCTTTAGGATCTTAAAATTCCAGCAATGGAGGAAAATGGATTTGGATCTCTAGTTGCCCTGGAAGGAAAAAAAAAAAAAAAATGAAGACAGAGATAAGTGAGGGGAGAGCCAGCAGACTGAACACTTCTGTCTGCAAGAGGAATTACTAAGCTGCTAGAGGAAAGCTCTGTTCCAGACCTTATTAGCAGAAGGAAGCAAAAGTGATGCCTTACTTTGATAAGATAAGCCAAAGCTTACAAGGATAAGCTGATAACCAGGACAGCTTTAAAATTCCTTGAAGCTTCTATGTGTTTCTGTGAGGCTAGGAATTCTATTAAGGTTGCATTAAAAGAAGCACTTTAGAAAGTTTGCTAGTTGGTTAGGTAGGTAATTCATTTTTTCTGCAGTGATATTTCTATTAAGGTTAACATACAGATGGTGGCAATTATTGTTTGATTCAATTTTTTAAAAGCTATGTTTTATATAGAAATTTAATTGAGTAGAACAATCATGTAATCCCTGTAATACTAATGGGATACCCTCAGAGTTAATCTAAATGTTGGAAGTAGGCTACCAAACCAGCCCTGAATTTCCCTGTTGCATGGTAGAAAATGCAAGCTTAGAGTTTCAGAATAAAATAATAAGCCTTTAAATTCAGTTTAGGGAAAAGAGTATTTTCTGAACAGCTATTAAATGAAAGACAGTCTGTTTACATGTAGCCTTATTCAGGGGCAAAATTGTCGAAAATTTTTCTTTAATTCTATCAATTCAAAGTCGGAGGGCAGAACCACGAAGGGAATGGAATGTTGTTCTCTTGCTCTGTGATAAATACAAATTAATTAAGTGCGTAACTTCGGAAGGTTTATAGGTGTGAAAGACTCTAAGCATACTGTAATTCTGATACATCCTTCTTTGCTATTAATAAATGCTACATTCAATGTTTTTAAGTTATCATAACATCTTCAGCCTTATCTTCAAATAGTAGCTATCATGACGCTGAATTTGACAAGTTCCCTTAGGACTTAACTGTTACTCTCTTTACTTCCTTGGTCTTTGTAATTTAAATGTTATAATCAATTTCCCCAACCTTGTTGACCAAGTATCGACAATTGTGTTGATTTCTGAACATAAACTATAAAACTGAAATTCTATTTTTGAATTAGTCCATGTGTTTTGAACAATTCACAGAAGTTTGATCTAATCCTAAATCTTACATTTATAAAATCTGAAAAATATTAAGAACATGGCCTTCTATTAGTAGTAGTAGAATTTTTATTTTCAGCCCTCTGAGCTTGCTTCTAGACAAAAACATTTGGAAAAAATAATAGTTACGTTTTTATGGCAATGTATTCTTATTCTACCCTCCTCTCTTTTAAGCTCTATATATCCAGGTGATTATAGCTCTGAACCCAATCAATCAATAGAAATCATGCAATGAGCTTGGCAGTATACAGGACACAGTGCTGGATGCTTGACCCAGCTCTTAAGGCTGCTTTTCAGCAATGTGGAAATAACTCCAGGTGACTGTCTGTGGTCTACGTTAGGAAACTTTGTCCTGACACTGGTGTGTTGGGTACTTGATTGAGTAAACTATAATTCTCTCCATTTTTCCTCCTAAATCTGGAGCTTATCAACCTTAAATTTAGAATCATCTTTAGTATACCAACTGATGGTTCTTTCTTAAAAGTGTTTATGACGGAAGTTACTTCATAAGGTAATAATCTTGTTTATTACAATCAAAAACAAATCTGAAACTGTTCCATTGATTTCTTCTTATTCCCAACAAATCTACCTCTTCCTGCTTCAACAAATGGTGACTAGACTTGGCTAATTTATCTCCTGTTTCAATTCTTTGTTTAAAAAAAAATACATCTCTAAAGCTAATTTATATTTGCTTGAATTTTAATACAAGGAAGGAGAACAGAACATTTTAACGAAGGAAGAATAACAAAGTTGTGCCTTGTGGTTTTATGCTTATCTTGGTAGTAGTCTATTTAAATGCTTTGTGCAGATGGAAAGAAAGATCCTATTTCTTAGTTTCAAGTTTTGAAAAACTAACAAATAATTCCTGTCTCTCCAAATTCTAAGGGAAATCATTGTTAGCAATGAATCAAGGGGTTGGCCTGGTTGCATAGCTCTTAAGTTTGCACATTCGGCTTCTCGGCGGCCCGGGGTGCGGACATGGCGCCGCTTGGCACGCCATGCTGTGGTAGGCGTCCCACGTATAAAGTAGAGGAAGATGGGCACGGATGTTAACTCAGGGCCAGGCTTCCTCAGCAAAAAGAGGAGGATTGGCAGTAGTTAACTCAGGGCTAATCTTCCTCAAAAAAAAAAATGCCTTTACTCATTGATGTAAAATTTATCCTAAAGAAATGATCAAAGATGTTTCCACTGATGCTCAACATATTATTGTAAATAATTTCAAAATATAAAAATGAATTTCAGTGCATAAGAATTAGGGATTGATTAAATGCTTTAGGGTTCAGTGACACAATGTCTTTTGCAGCTGTGAACCAAATATATGTGAAATACATCAAATTAGAAACAGTGATTATTTCTCTACCATTCGATTACTGAGGATTTCAATTTTCTTAATTTTACTCATTTTAACTAATATTCATATATTCCCTACTAAACCCATTTTATTTTGTAATTAGAAACTTACAAGCCAATTGAAGTATAATTAGCTAAGTGATGGTGGTTAGCTAAAAAATTATATCAAGTACTTACAATTTGACTGTTGAAACTGAAAAGTCATAGACTATTTTAAACATTGGTGGTACTTTTATTCTTTTAATTGTAAAGAAATGTTATGAGTAGCAGAGAGAATCATCATTTTAAATATTGATATTGGCAAATTGAGATGAAATACCCTTTCTTTCCTGATTTAGTTCACTCCACAATGTTTGTAGGTATCTTTGCTGTCCCTTACATAGATCTAGGCCCCTGGCTTTTTTTCTGCAACTTGTGTCCTTAGCTTTTGTCTTTCATCTTCTAAATCACACTTTAATTCATTTTTTTCTTAAATGAAAATTTGATCATGCCATTCCTTGGCTAAAACTCATCACTGAATCTCTATAACTTTCAAGGAAGAGAAGATATCTCAAATTCTTAGCATGGCACATCTGCCTCTTCTCAATCATATTTGTACAACATCTTTATTCTTATTAAATATTGCAATATCATGTTAAGGGCAATTCCTCAAAATGCCAAATAATTTCCTAGATTTTGGCTTTTGATGTGAAAAGCCCTCTGGCTCTAAGCTCTAATATCTAGTCATCTACCCATTTCACTTCTACTCTTCTTTTAACTTTATTCTTATTTATTAATTACCTTCTCTCTGAAGACCCAGCTTCCTGAGGAATACCTCCTCTGCTTGACAGATATCCTTGATGTTTCCCTACTTCTGACATTTTCCATACTCCAGTCATTATTTATATGCATATTTCTTTCTTTAAATAGACTGACTATGTCTTTCTTATAGTAAAGACTTTTTTCTCTCTTGCATCTCCATCACTTTGCATGGTGACTGACTCAGTGTGTCTTGATTATGAATACCACTTGGCATAACATTATCTTCAGTAAGGATACACTATTATAAAGAGTAGAAATATTGTCAAAATGTAGTTAAAAAGAATTGAACTACAAAATTTAAATTGTAGTAAAGTAATTTTAAAGGTATTTGTTTATAAAATAAATATTTCCTTTAAAGCAATTTTATTAATAGAATATTAAATGTAACTATTTTACATTCATATAACACACCATCACTAATGACTATTACATGTACCCCTTGGACATTTGTTACTCTTTGAAAACTTACTGTGTGCTGACTGCCTTGATAATTTATCACATCATCTCTAAGTCTTAAAGGAATCTTTCAAAGTTCTTCTTCTTATTCTTCTCCTTATTCTTCTTCTTATTTCCATTTCACATTTGACGGAAATGAGATAATTAAAATTTTCATTCATTAAATATTAATTTTTCCCAGAGCCAAAAAGCTATGGTAGTATAACTAAAATTCAGTCCCAAGTATCTGTTGCTCATTCAAATGCACCACACAATTTTCTGCAGAATAGTCCAGGGAAAATTGGCTGCTCTAAGCTGTTATAAACCGAATGGAACTTCACTCTTGATTCTGGCTTTGCTTTCAGGGTAATGATATATGTAATGTCTTGATGTTAAATTATTTAATCAATTGCACATAATTAGAATAACTTGGAAATTACATAGGGAGTGTTTTGAATTAGAAAATAAATTTCAATAATAATGTTTAATTTATTATAATAAAGGCTTTGTTATAGATTTGTTAGTCTTACATGTAAAGATGTCAAAGAACAAAATGCAAGTTCTTTGATAATTATATAATGTGCCTTTACAGCTAATACAAAGCAGAAAATGTGAGCTAAAACTTAGATGATTCAAGATGATAAGAGAGAATCTATAATTCTAGTTTTTCAATTCAACTCATACAGTTGCCTAATTCCAATTCATCTTATTTATGTTGTGTACATGTAAACTATACAGATAATTCTATTTAGGATTATTAGTAGGGGAGAAAATTTGTCTCAGTACTAAACGGTAGAATATGATTTTGTTCTCCAGCCAAAAATCCCTCCCTAATTTTAAGACAAATGCCATAAACTTTTGTATTATATTTCACTCCATGGAAATTAATATGCTCTAACACTGAAGGGTAATTTTCTTTAGTAAATGTCTAGAAATCCTTCCATTCTTTTCCTTTATAAATTTTAAATAAGTAGGGAAATTTTAGAGATGTCACCATGTACGGTACAGATTACCCTAGTGTCAAGGCATTGGTCAAATGCTTTACTTTTGGAAATTCAGAAAATTTCTGTTTTAGGTCATCAAATGCTTTACCCAACATAATCAAAGATAGTGTTGTTGTTGTTGTTGCTGTTCCTTCTCTGTTCCTTGGCTGGGGGTTCCTACAGGAAAGCTATAGATTAAATATATATGGTTTATAGCTGTCAATTACATAGCCATTAGTCACTATTTTTTCATTGTAGAAAATGAATTTCTATTCAGATTTCCTTATATGTGTTTACTTATTCTACTGCAACTGCATTTGGTTTGTTTTGGAGTGGTAACAAATTCAAAAACTAAAGTGCCCCTGTGATAGAATTTTCAAGCATTCACATACATTCCTATTTAACATAATAATTGTCTTCTCCCTCCACATTAAAGTTTATACAGACTAGACGAAACAGTAAAGAGGACTGATTTCCTGCTAATAGATATTACTTGATGTTTTAGCTTTAATGCTAGAAAATAAAAGCAGTTTGTAATGTGTCCAGAATTGCCTTTCCTTTTCACTTACAGAGCACTTAAGTGTCATGTTAAGCCTGAGGCAGATCTGTCTAGAATTGTGTTTACTGTATTCCTTTCAAAATGCAGCACAGAATCTTATCGCTTATCAGTGCATGAAGTCTAACAGATTGCAGACTCAAATTTCCCCTTCCAGGCAATGTTGGGTTTCACTATTGTTTGCCATGACAAAGGTTCTCGTGAATTCTACAGCTTGGATTTCTGTCTTGTTTTCCTTAGCATAACCCTCTAGGCGACCAACCAGCATTTTTCAACTTCTAGAAATTGTTCACGATGTTACCGCAAAAGCTGCACTTTAAAATTCCATGACTTGCTTTTGACTCTTCTTTTGAAAAAAGTTATACTGGGTAGTTTCAGTTGTATTGAAAAGAAGAAGCAATTAAACATTGTCTGTAGATGATGCTACTGTAAATGAGGTTGCCCAAATTTGGTGAAAGCAAATATGTTCACAATTCACATTTGGGCTGCAATTTTAGAACTATAGGAGGGGGCAACTATCTTGGCAAGGTACAATCTTAGCTATGTAGACTCTTTCCTTTTTTAAAAAGTCAGTACCATCCATGTATGACCACTTGCAGATGATTTAGAGACACTTTTACTAATATATCAGCTGAGGACTGGAAGAGTTTCTTAGGGCTTGAGCAAATAATTTCCATCCCTCTCATCAGAGAATCAATTCCAATTTTTAGATACACTCAAATTGAAGAATTAGTTTACAAGGGCTGAATATTTTTTGTTGACTGAATTACTATTTTCAGTCCACTCACATACTCCAGGTTTTACCAAGCCCTGAGGATTTGATCACCTAGTTATTTCTCTAATCTATCTCCTTCACACTGGCCTCGTTCTACCATCTTCCGTGAGAGCCTTACAATTTCTCGCCAGGCACTTAAAGCAGTTGCTTTCACTTCCAAATCATCTCCATACTGTTCTAAGAGCGTGCCTTATAAATCTCTAGTTTGATCATATCATTTGCCTCTTAAAATCCCTTAATGACACAATGTCTCCTACACTATAAAATCTAAACTTCTTAGGATGACCTAGCACAACTTTCATGATCTGACTCTGCCAACATTCTAAATTTACCTATCACAATGCCTTCTTAGCCCCTCTGACACCCCAAAACAAATATGCATTTCTCCTTTCATATCAACTTCTTTTTTCCTCATTCAAATCTTTTTGCTTTTACATTTATTGTTGTTCACTTGGCCAGAAATAGTCTTCCCTTAACGCCTGTCACCCATATTCCCTTCTATTTCTCTATTAAGTCTCAATTCAAATGTCTAGGGAAGCCTTCACTAATGTTCCCTGACAAGGTCAGGGATATTTTTATTGTTTCCATAATGACAGCTACACCCCCGGGTTTTAGTCTGCATGCATCAGATTGGTGGAATTATTAGTCAACAAACATACCCATGCAAACATTGCACCAAACTGTAAACTTTTGAAAGTTAATGATACTTTGGCAAACAGAAAGAAACAATACATTTGTTTGTTAGGGAGATAATAATGGAACTAATACCCACCATAAACAAAAATTGAGAAATATTTGAAGGCCTCTACTCCACACATCAGTGTACAGTGTCCTGGACATTCTTCATTTGTACAATCATTCATTGAAGAACTATTTGTTGAGCATCTTCTAGCATAAATCTTTATAAGTATGAGAACGCAGTGTTTATCGGTGTGGGTAGTAGGGGTGGGGAATAAAATGAAATTTAGACGCTATCGTCTCCCCTGTGGATCTACAGTCAACATTTTTTCTAAGGCTATTCACAATCCTTAGTAAGTGTCTGAGATGCTTTCCATCATCAAGTTGGAATGAGCTGAAATAGTTTTGCAATCAAAGCTCATTTCCCTACATACTTATACACACACACACACACACACACACACATACACACACAGAGAGACACATAGAAATGTAACAAAAAGTTATACATTGCTGAGTTCTAAATAATGAATGAAAAATATGCAGGTCTTAAAAATGAAGGAAAAAATCAAAGGCTGAGTGGGAAAGAGAAGGCTGAAAATTCAGCAGCCCCCTGAGAATGGAGCAGATGAGGCTCAGGGTCTGGGTGTGAAGATCTCAGGTTCTAACGACTATACACGATGAGGACACATGGCCACAGTTCTGAATATTGGGGAAGTTATATTTGGGCCCCTACAGAAACTCTGAAGCCGTGAAGTGCTCGTTATTCTCAGATACTAGAAAAGTCCATCCACCAATGGAAACAAGTGGGAAACCTTATAGGATTTGGGGCCTCAAAATAAGTTGTGGGCATAAAATACAACCTCTTTGAGGAAAGAATAAAAAAACAGAGTGTGGGAGAGAAACTAGTCAAAGATTAAAGTGCCTAAAAATTTCCCAGAATTAAAGAAAATGTTGAGTCTTTAATTTGAGAAATCAAATGGAGTCCTAGGAAAGACAAAAACACAAAGAATGTAGCTGTAGCCTTGTGATTCTGTAGAAGGTCAAAACCAATGAGGAAACCTTACAAGCAACAAAAAGAAAAGATAAATTTGCCTATAAGAAAGCACAGTCAGACTTCTCCTCACACAGTCTTCTAATAAGCACTAGCAGACACTAAGGAAAAATTACAGGCATGTAGAATTCTCTGCATATTTAAGCTCTCATGCAAGAGAGGATGTGGAACAAAGACACGTCACACAAAAACTAAAAGTTTACTATTCTTAGGACCCACCAAATGCCTGAGAAAATAATTTATAAAAATAAATTTTTCATAAGAGAATCCATTTTTCAATCAGAACATATATTTTAGAGAATTAATCATACTTATCTATTTTATCATCACTTGCTTATATAGATGATCTGCATTAGGTTAAGAAAAAGCAGCTCCCAATTACTTGTAGAAAATAGGAAAGCCCCAGGCTTATAATGAAGATAGAAGAAAAGAGATTTAATTAGTATTTTTTAATCCCTTAATAGTTTTTTTTTTTTGGTAAGGGAAAGATGCTTTAATTTTATTTTTAAAATTGTCGTATAGTGAAATTGACTTTTTATTTTGCTGTACAGTTTGATGAATTTTAGCACATGTATGGATTCACGTAACCACCACCACAACCAAGATACAGAGCAGTTCCATCACCAAGAAAACTCCCAGATGTTATCCCTTTACAGTCACACTCCCCCTCCACCCATACAGCCGGGAAAACACTGATCTGTTCTCTATCAACGTAGTTTTTCTTTTCAAGTACGTCATATAAACGGAATCACACAGTATATAACATTTGCGACTGGCTTATTTTACTCAGATTTGTTCAAGTCATTGCATATATCAGTTGCTCATTCTTTTTACTGTTGAGTATTTTTCTACTGTATGGAAGTACCACAGTTTGTTTATCCATCACCTATTGAAGAACATTGGGGTTGTTTCCAGCTTTTGACTACTATAAATAAAGCTGCTATGAGCGTTTGGGCACAAATTTTAGTGTGAACGTAAGTTTTCCTTTTTCTAGGGTAAATACCCAAGAGTTGAAGTTCTGGGTCATGTGGTAAGCGTATGTTTAACTTTCTAATACACTGCCAAACTGTTTTGCAGAGCGGCTATAAAATTTCCTGTTCCCACCAGCAATATGTGAGAATTTCAGCTGGGATTCTCAGTATTTTTAAATATTAACGATTCTAATAGTTAGATGGTGATAGGATATGATAGTTTTAATGTATAGTTCCCTTAAATTTAAATTTTTATTCTCTTGGGTTTTCATTTTATTACAAGTTCCCAAAGGCCTCATAATTGGTCAATACAGTCAGACATCAAAAAAAATTAATCATGGTACAAAGTAGAAGAAAATACCTAAAAATATTTATTAGTTATAATAAAGGAATTAGGAAAGCCATACATGTGAAGGTAGCATTTGAATTGACCTATGGGAGAAGATGGCCATTTCCAGCTCTCTTAAGTCATATCTCAAGATACTTATGCAATTGCCTCCCTTGGTTCTATGACTGATAAACAACGGTGAACCCTTAGCAGCCTTTTCCCTGTAGAGTTGTCTAATATGAGAAAGTAGCTTCAATTCTCTGCTGCATAACTATCAACCAAATGTATCATACTTTACACAAGAAGACAGTACCCTATTATGTAAAGACCATAGCCTGTGGAATTAGGCATACATATGTTTGAACTCCCAGCTTCTTTACCCATATACTAAGACACCTTTGGCAAGTGTTAGGGGTTGAATTGTGACATCACCCATCCCACAAATTCATATGTTAAAGTCCTAACCCCCATTCCTCAGAATATGGCCTTATTTGGAAATAGGATCTTTATAGAGGTAATCAAGTTAAAAATAAAGCCATTAGGGAAGGCCCTAATCCAATATGACTGATGTCCTTATAAGAAGAGGAAATGAGACACAGATATGGACAGAGCGAAGACAATGTGGAGACACGGGGAGAAGATGGTCATGTACAAGCCAAGGAGAGAGGCCTAGCACTGATCTTCCCTGACAGCCCTCAGAAAGAAGCAACTTTGCTCACAGCTTGATTTTGGATTTCTGACCTCCAGGACTCAGACAAACATTTCTGTTATTTAACCCACCCAGTTTGTGGTACTTTGTTATGGCAGCCCTAGCAAACTAATAGAGCAAGTTACCAACCTTTCTGAACTGGCAGGTTTCTCATCTGTAAAAAGTGAATGGTAAGTTATTCTACTGTGTTGCCAGGAGTAATGAAACACAAAGAATGTAAATGAAATTACCTGGAACTCAGTACAAATGAGGCGTTACCTCCTCTACTCCCTTTCTTACATACATTTGTTACCGTGTTTTTAGAAAGTTAAAAATGTATTCCATGATTTCCTTAGGTTCGTGGAAAAGGAAATGTAAAAGGTAGACATCATCTAGCAGAAGTCCCCCATATTACAGATTAGGAATCAGGGCTGTAATCTTTGGTAATAAGCTTATCATTCCTGAAAAATTAATTATAAGAAATTTAAACTAATATTTTTTGACAATTTTAATATTTAATATGGATTTAATTTGGTGACCTTATCATACTGTGTTGGAAACTATTTTAGTCTATTTTACAGGTCCACGTGAGTGATTTGTTTGGAGGAAATGCTCTCTCTAGCCTGCTCCAACCCACGAGAAAAAGGAAATGTGAACAAAGGGACTCTGCTGGCCCGGTTGTCACTTCATCTAATCATGCCTCTAGAAGAGAGACCAAGCCAAACTAAGCAAGGTAAGCAAGTGGCAACAGAATGGTTTTCACTTTCCATGTTCCCCTTTGCACCAGCTGTTTCAATTCTTAGAAATTCACATTTTCTTTGAGAATGCAATGAAAATAGTCTCTTCCAAGAACACAAAATCTTAAAGATATCCCTTTTTGTTCCTCTTCAAAGAAGTATTGAACAGACTTCCCAGATTTTCAGAAGTGCCAAGTAGCAGAAAAAATTTCAAATAGAGCTAAAGTTGAGAATGAAAAACAGACTATTTGATCTTCCTCTCCTTTTACCACTCATCCTCTGTCTTTCATTTGTTGTTTGAAAGCCCAATGTAATCCTTTTTTATAGTAGATTCTTGGTTTACAGAGGACTTTCAGATGCTATTAAGAGTCAGAGGTTAAAAAGAAGTCTTAAATCATTAGACACACAAACCTAGATTTCTGAGGTTGAACAAATGTACAAATGTTTACACGCAGTTCCAGGCCTGAATGATTACATAGCCTATACCCCTAAGCTCACAGCTTGAAAAAGATTATATTTTCCCCATATTCTTCTCATATGTGTTAAGAGTGTTATACTTATTCATGTTCTGCTATATTTTAAATATTTCAGGGAGAGTAAATAAGAGTGAAAATCAATGTGAGCATTTTTTTCCTGTAAAACTATTTGAAAATAAATATGTTAATCATCTTTATTTTGTGTTTTAGAAATGGAATTGTATTAACTCAAAATTTAGTAACCATTTTTATGTACATGGCTATTACTACTAAAATTTAAGTTATAGAGAAAGTACATATTTGAAAATATTTATAAAAATAAAAGACATTTTTTAATGAAGATATATGGGACCCTGTAAAGAAAGAAAGGCATGAGTTTTACTTTTTGTAACCTTTGGGGTATCTACCATTAATTTTAAAACTGTTGAAACAGTTCACTGTATTACAGCTTACTTCTAGCCTCTGATTTGCTGTCTGACATTCTGCCAGGTGTCACTCATGTGTCACCTCCTTCAGGAGGCCTTCCCTGACCATCACGTTTTAGATGGGTCCTTCTTCCGTCTCCATCAGACTGTGCTGCTACAAATTGCCTGAATGGAATATCGTTGTCCTTCCTGCATAGATTAGACACATACTATACCAGTAAGTAGCTGAAATAATGAATTTGAAGTTGTATTACTTAAAACTTTTATTTTTAAAATATTTCTTTAGGAAACTTAATTTACATTCTGAGATATATTTCATGTATACTACAACAAATCGCTGAAAACTGTCTCTTCTAACTAAATACAGCAAAGAGAGACTTTGCATCCTCTAACATAGAAACTCAACATTTATTAAATCAAATCCTACAGCTAAAACCTAAAAATAGTTAAGGTTTTATAGGAAAACTGTAAGTTTTTAATAGGAAAACTGAAATCAAAGTGAAATCTTCAATCCAATTTTTAAAAATAAGAAAAATTGCTAAACATGTAATTTTACCCAAATTTCATATTGAGTTTGAAATGTAAAAATGTAGTTTATAAATTCTGCTGTATTACTTATATTTAGAACAATTTTGAAGAAACAAAGAATGATGTTAACAAATCTAACGTAGACACTGACATCACTGTAGAGAGTTAATTATGGATGAAATATATTCCTAAAGACTGAGTTAAAAATGAATCTCTGTAACACGAGTCTTATACGCTTGCTGGATTTCTGTTTCAAATCAGAGATTGCAGCATTAATGCCATTCAAAATTTTGTCTTCAGTACCTCAAGGGCTGAAGGTACAGCAGAAGATCATCATTATGGATCAATTGTCTCATAGAATTTCTTCCCTAATAACAGTTCCTATTTGATTAATAACTTTATGAGTTGATTCAGCAAGATAACTGGTATCAACTGGAACTGACAAAAAGACAGTAAAAATTATTTTCAATTTAATCTTGTTTCTTCAGGCTGTCTACAGTCACTTAGCAACAGGAAAGTTTTTTCTACACTCGAAGATCAGAAATGATCTTTTTTAAGATTCAAAAAGGTGATAGTACTGGTCAACTCAAAAAGCAATAGCTGTATATTTTACCCTTTTTTTGAAAACAAAAGTTAAGTGTGTAGGATGTTTCAAACATGTAGGATGTTTGGTCTTTAACATTTTCTAACTAATTGAGGTTTATTTTTATGTGAGACAATGGTACTAGCACACACTAGCAATAAAAAAAAGTAGTGTTTTGCTTAAACCTGGAATTATTTTATTCTCCATCATCTGCCAGGCTGGAAATTGACAAACATTACTAGTGCGTTTCCACAGTGTAGCGGTTACCACGTTCGCCTGAGAAGCATTATTTTTACCCTCAAATTTAGTTTTAGTAACTTAGTAAAATATTTTAGATGACAGATTTGCACAGGAACTTGTTCTCTGCTAAAGTTAGTAAACAATTTTATAGACACACAATTTATTAACTATGGATCACCAGCTATGTAGCTTTGTGATGTCAAGTCAGCATGAAATGACAAACCCTTGTTATCTGAGTATGTTGGTAAACATCTCACCTTTTTGAGATGTCTTGGTCAGAAAGAGTTTAATGTGTGAAATGAGCACAGACAATGAAGTCAGATCTTAGTTTGAATTTTGACTCTGTTACTTCCTAGCCACCTGACTTCGGTGCATTTCTGTATCATTGAACCTCAGTTTCCACATCTTTAAAATGGAAATCCTAATAGCTATACTGCTAAGAGAATTTAATTAAAGAATGAAACATGTTTAGTAGAGTACTAGGCATTTTTTAGGATCCAATAATTAAGAGCTCTCAATACAGCTGAAAAGGACTTATATAAAATGCCTCAATATAAGGAGCAGCATTATATGGATCTGCCCATCAACACGTGACTCACCCTGTGGGATTTCATGCTTCTCACTTACAGCCTTTGTAAGGGGCAGCCCAGGTGATGTTTCACACATAGAGATAGAAAAGGTTTTTGTTGATACAACAAATTCAGGGTTAGGCTTGTCCTAGATGTGGCCCAAAGAAGATAGAGTTTGCCATGGCTTAGTCAAGGGCAAGGAGATACAGGGCTTGACCACACCTGCCATCGCCATCACCAAATAAAACTTGAAAACCTCTTTCCCTTTAGGGTTCTCTCACTCTCTGGCTTTTTCTTTCTCGCTTTCTCTACAAACTCCTCTTTTTCCACACATTTTCTCAGTGCGGTAGCTCCTTTGCGTCTCTGCCATCCTCTCTCCTGTCTTCTTTCCACGCTCTTCCTTTTCTCCTCTCGTCTCTGCTTCTCTCATGTTTCTAGGTTCACTTACACACTCACTTGGTACTCACACAGACTCCCACACTCCTCATGCACCCATCTCTCACACATTCACACACTCACATCCTCCCCCATTTACCCACTCATTTACCCTCTGGGTTGGCTTTTTTTTTTTTTTTTCTGTCAACGGATTAGAATACTATATGCTCACTGGGGAGTAATGTATAACACATTATTTTTAGTATTTGACTCATTTCCACCTTGCTTTTTTCTAAGCATTCAAAAACTGTTTCTTTGCCATTACTTCTTTTTTTCCTTCTTTTTCAGAAGCCATTAAAAAAATCAGCCGGCAAATTTGTGAATCATTAAGGAGCAGAGATGAATTAGGTAGTTTTCAATGTCTTACTAATTCCCACTATATTTTCAGATTATTGTCACTGAATGTAAAACAGCCAACTGAATCAAGTATACTCTTTCACAAATAAATGTTATAAAATGTCCTTGTTACTTCTATCAAAGTGATTTAAATTGAGGGTATATACTCTTTTCCCTTTCTTTTTTTCACTTTTTATGTTCCATACTACCCCAAAATTTGAGAGTTGAGATCAGGCGTTATATCTATTTAGTATGCCAAAATGCAAGTCATAAGTTCCAGTCTGAGATCACGATACCTCACTATCACCCGCTGGGCTTATTAAAAATACTACTTCATTGAAATGCTGATTCTGTGAGTCTGGAGGGGACCTATGAATCTGCATTCTTCATAAGATTTCAGCTGATTCCGGATACAGCCAAGTTCTGGAATAATTTTCAAGGCCTTAGCATTTATCTCCTTCTGAAAAGAGAGTAAGAAGTTAATAACATACTTGTGGAGATAATGGAACCAGTATTCTGGTTCTCCCAGATAAGTACCCTAAAGCTCAGAAATGAAATTACCTGTTATTGACTCGATTAGAATAATTTCTTTAATATCTTACATGCAGGCAGGGGATGTCCCTCTTATTTTTCTTTAAGTTAATGCTGATATCCCAATTAGAAAAATGTTTTAAGACATAAATTCAGCTTATGTGTTTTCCTTAGGAAAATTGAAAAACAATCTATTTTTTAATGTGAAATGAATGTTTTACATTATGAACCACAGAAGTTATTGTTTGGCCATTCTCTGAAGGAAAACAAGACTAATTAGTCAATTATTTTTATTTTAAAAAATATATAATTATGCAATATATTTTTATCTAGGTATTTGCAGATTGTGTGGGGGGGGCAATTTTTAACAAATAAAATAAGAGTGAAATATCCTCTTATGAGATTATATTTGATAAGTTCTTCCTTTGAAATTTAAAATGTGAGGTGTCCACTTCTGTTTATCGAAGGTGGCTGTGCGAGACTCAGATGCCCTTTGTTTCCTTTTGTCTTTATTGCTCTGTGTTACACACATCAGCTTCTACGATGATTAATCATCTTAGCCTATTAGAGTCAGGATGGATTTGGAAGTGTGAGATGGGATGAATGATAAGAGGACAAACACATGGGAAGGAAAAACAATTTCCTGGCATAATAAAATTAAAAATAACCCACCCGCAAAGCCAGACAGGTGTCTCTGAGGTTCTAAATAATGGCACTTTTCTAATAGCACATTAGATGTGAAACAACTTATATTAACAGTGAAAGATTAATATGAACTGAAAGTAAACATTAGGTTGTGTTAAGAATGGAATATATGTGTGTGTGTATGGTATATATACTATACATAATATATTTATTTACACTATTTATATTATTATATATAATAGACTAATATATGTATATTACTCTATTTAATACCCTTGTCCTGACAGGATATTATGCTTTAATCATCACAGGAAAAAAAATCTTAATGATCTTCCTATAATGTATAAAATTAACATGAAGATGCAGCTAAATCTTAAAATAAATAAATGTATTTCAAGCTGCACTTGAACCACAGTGACTAAACACAAACAAATGCTTGGGTTGAGGGGACGTATATCTTTAGAGAATTCCCTAAAATTAGGTAATTAAGGATTTACATTATCCTCAGGTGGGTATCATATTCAGCAATGATGTGTAATTGTGATCTAATCTTTGTGGGGCAGAATCATAAAAATTTTGTTCCAAAAGGTACTGGAAAAAAGGGCTTCTACTCTGGGAGATGAATAAAAATGGGAACACCAACTCTAGTGTAAAGCAGTCCTAGAGATGGTCTGTGGGAGTTGGAAGTGAGGGCTGGACTTAAAGGCGTTCAGGTTCATTTAAAATAAATTATAAATTAAAAAATAAAAACCCACTCTAAGTCCAACTCAAAAATATCTATTGGACCACTATTTGGTGATTTAGTCTCATGCCTCCATTTTTCTTCTAAGTTCATTGAGTTGTTATTTACATAAATAAAACTCATCCATGTTAAGTTCACAGTTTGATGAGTTTTGTTCATCTTGTGTCATTGGGTAACCACCACCATGATCGAAATATACAACATCTTCTTTCACAAAGTTCTCTCAACTTGCTTTCATTTTATAAGTGAGCAAACTGAAATGCATATTAACTGTCTTGTCCTGGGTTTAAGCACAAGTTTGTGGCAAAGTCTGGCTTAAAATTCATTTAATTTAATTCACAAAGCTTTCATTGAGGGTCTGCTATGCTCCAGTCACCAAGGATAAAATAAAAGATTGAGAGGGAAAGGGAGAGAGAGAGAGAGGATATGAGAGAGAGAGAGAGAGAGAGAGAGAGGGGGGCTATCTCTATCCTCAAGGAGAAGCAAAGAAGCAAGGAAATCAGACTACAGGTTAAAATACAATGCAAATAAAAATTTTAGAATGTGGAATGCAAAAGGGGACACAAAAAAGGCACCTGACATCCTGAAGAAGGAGAGGAAATCACAGGAGGTCTCATCCAGAAAGTGACTGCTGAGTTGAGATTTGAGCCCCAAATTAGTAAGTAAACACTTAGGGGGGATTTGTTTATTCGTTCTTTCAATTAATATTTACTTCAGTTTCAGTATGACTCAAGCACTGTGATAGGATCTGAGGATTGAAGGGTGAACCAAAACACGTGAACTATCTTATGATTAGCAAGTAGCAGGGGTTGGAGATTGGCGGATTTAAGAATTCCCAAAGCATATACTGATAAAAAGTACAAGGAAATATTAAAACATATAATAAAGAGGGGAATGGTTTGATGGTGGAGGAAGACTTCCTTGAGGAGGTAGCATTTAAGTTGTGGTCTAAATGATGAGTAAGATTTAACAGAACAAAAGGAAGGAAGAAATATTCCAAGCAACGGGAAAAGATGACGAAGGGAATATTTCGCAGAAGGAAAGCCAGTGTGGGGCGCAGTGATCAGTGAGAGAGCAGAACAAGACAAAAGCAGAAGGAAAGACTAGACATTCCGCTCATTCAGGATCCTGTTGAGTGCTTCTCAAACTTCAGCATCATTCTGATTCAGTAGGTCTGTGATGGGGCCCTAGAATATGCATTTCTAATAAGGTCCCTGGTGATATGGATGCTGCAATGCTACCCCTCCTCATACAACACATTTTTTACAGCATCCTGCTGTAAGCCATCTTAAGCATTTTCAAATGGAAGCTATTAAAAGAATTTTAAACATGATCACATTAGTCGTTTGAAAAGATCACCCTGACTACAGTAAGAAGATTTTCTTTTAAAGCAGAGAGAAATCAGTGCTTAAAATACAAAATAAATTATCTCTTTTATGGGACATAAATGAAGAATTTCAGGTAAGCCTAAATAAGAGTGTTAACAATGTAAATTAAAGTGTTGGGGATCCTTAGATCTTCCATAATGTGCAGGAGGTTTTCACTTTTACAAAAGTGATCATGACAGTTTGAAAATTCTAAAATGACAAGTAAGTGTTGGATTGTTTCTAGGGAAAAAATTTTAGAACAAGCAACCATACAATTTTAATTAAGTACAAATATACATATATGGACTATTTTAAAATTAAGGGCCTCAAATTTATCTGTATTGATGAAATATTGTTAGCAGAAAGCAATGACTAAGAATATTGCCAAAACTGTTTATATTTTCTGATGTAAAGAATGGCTAATAGTCTTAATATATAAAGATCTTTGACAAATGAATAAGAATACAAAATAAGAACATTGAGGGGGAGTGCAAAGAATTTGAATGGATTACAGAAAAAATAAGGCAAATGTCTATTAAGTTTATGAACAGATATTTGATATAACTAATAATAAAATAGAGATATCAGACTAATTATCCTTTTTCCATTTAATCAAATTTGTGAAGATTAAAATTATCAATAATAGTGTTGTGAATAGTGTGAAGAAATAGGTATTCTACACAGTTCATTGTACTCCAATGCAGTATCTTTGGATGGATGATTGGACAATATCTACCAAAACTGTAAATGTGCACATTGCTTAATCTAGCTATTCCACCTCTAGGAAATTGTTTTACAGGCATATTCACTGTTGGATGTGAAGAATTATCCTCAAGTTAGTTTATTATGCTTTATTTATGATAACAGAACAATTGAAGATAATTTAAAAGTCCATCAACAGGAAATTGGTTAAGTAAATATGACATATCTATTCAATGCTATACAACATAAAAACGATAAAAACTATATGTACTGACATGAAATAATAATAGCTAACATTACTGAGCACATATAATAAGTTAGAAACTTTGCAACTATCCTAAGATAATTATCATTATCATTCCTCTTTAATGTGTAAACTGAGACAGAGAGGTTGAGTAACTTACCCAAAATCACAAGGCAGAGCTTAGATTTCAACCCAGGCTCTTAGTCTAATACTAAACTGACCAAAATATGGTGAAGCTCTTTACATATATATTTATATATACATATACATACACACACATATATATAAGCTGCTAATTTTGTTTAAAATACATAAGGGTATATATTTTTATAAGTATGTAAAACTCCAAAGGGATAAATAGTAAATAAATATCTTACAATGTTTATCCCAGGAAAATGGGCTCCTTGGTTATAGGACTCTCATTTCTAATTTCCAGCACCTCTGTAATTTTTATTAGTTTTTATTACAACTGTGCATTACTTCTATGTTTAAAAATGCAAAACTAGACAAAAAGTAAAAGAAGTTTTGATATCTAATGAGTCATATATCAAATGGAATTTGGAAAACACTTATAGGAAGTAACATTTTCTTTTTCTTTAAAACAAATACTTTTTAACAAAAGAATCTGCATCCTTGGAGGTTTAAGGGAATCAGGACATGGCTGATCTATTCCGGCTGTCATAGTGACGCATATTGACTGCCACTCCTGAACTGCATTTGCAGGAGTCTGCAAGGATTGTTAAGATGTGAAGATGAACTGTGAGGATGGCTAGGGTCCTTCATTCTATCTGTGCGGACACGGCCACACTACCTCGTATCACAGCAACAGGAGGGAATTTCTATTGCCTACTGCCCAATTTCAGTTATTGTAACTAATTTTCTAATTGACAAATGACTCAAAATTAAGATTATGTTTGCTCAATTAGATGTTACCTAGAAAACAGACCACTGCCAACAAAGATTATAAAACTTAGAAAACAGTCACTGAGTTTTGACTTATAGTCTTTAGCTCTTTTTCTTTAAAGCCGTCTTTAGGAGTGCTTTCTATGAAAAAAAACAATATTTATTGAATATATGTCATATGTTTTATCTATATTAAATAATTTGATTCTTTGCAACAAACCTCTATGGTAGAAATTATTTCCCATGCATCCTCTAGCACCAGCTCCTGGGGCATGTTCAGAAATTAAATAATTTCTCCAAGGCCACACTCTAATAAGAGAGAATGGTGGTTTTTAAACAAAAGTCTATTTGGCTGCCCACTAAAACTTTATTATATATGTTTCCCTATTGACATTATTATCCTTATTTTCATCCAATTCAATTTAACTCACTTTATTTAAAATATGGTTTCTAGTTCAAAAATATACTAAGGCATTTATTCTTCATATTTTAATGGCCTAATTCATGGGATAGTTGCTAATTAATAGTACTTAAAGGCCAAATTAACTTTTTTTTGGATAATTATTTTGGATTACATATTTTAGTGTCTGATTTTTAATGTTAGTATTAAAATCAATATTTCTGTCATAATTTTCCATTAAAATCACATAAAATAATTATATATGTTCAGTGCTAATGGATTACCTTATTTTGCTGCAGTTGTAAAATCTGAAACCTCCTACCATGAGTGATATTTTGTTCTACTTTAAAATGTGACTTTTAAAATAAAAACATATAGCTGTTTTGGTTTTGCATTTTAACTGTAAATATAAAATATCTTTTTAGAAAAAACTATGAACCTATTTATAAGTGTTTCACAGTATATTAGTATAAAAGTTTAAATCTGAGTCTACTATTTATAATTAAAAGTTTTTCTATTAAAAGTTACTTTTAAAATTGTATCTTCAATTTTAATACTTGAATAGATATTTTTGTTGATGAATTGATTCATGTAATTTTAATGTTTGTAAAGTGTCTATAAATTAATCATTTTTAATATTTTGTTTTCTAGATTAAGATATAAACAAATCCTAGATAATGAAATGATTTTTTCTTTGATCAAATATGCTATTTGAGTTCATTGTAGCCTTTTAGTATTATTGGTGACTACATCTGTTTGCACAAACAGCATCTCCGAGTAGTGAAGTTCTTTTTTCTGGTGGAGACTAGGCCTGCTTACGGGCAAAGCCAGTACCTTCCTGCCCTATTATCGACCTCGACTTTGACCTGGCTGGACCACCCTCACAGGAATGAAGGGTAATAAAGTCCTCTGGCTGACTCAAGCCTGAGTTTAAGCTAAGCAGATATAATCAATCACCTAAAATTAAGTGTTGTGGTTTTGTGATGTGGACATTTACTGGGGATGGAGCTGAAATCACCAAACACCATTCATTTAAGTTTTCAGGGCTGTCTCAGAGTAGGATCAAGGGTATTTTAACTAGTACTTCAGGAACTATTTACCAGAATCAGGGTACAGAGACATGATCTCATAGACAGAAAAAAAAACAAAAACAAAAACCAAAAACCCAAGAATTCCAACCAAATCATAAGGATAGACTTTTTATAAACAAGGAGTTAAACAAAAAATCTAAAAACTCCTTCAGGAAATATTGCCTTTCTTATTTTATCTCAAACTTTGATTGGACTAAACTCATTAACAGCTCACACTTCTCAATTGATAAGCTCTAAGTCTTTGCTAGCCAAAATATTCTGCTTCCTAAAATCAATTTTGGAATATTCGACAAATGATCATGCTGTGTTTTTATCTACTTTTCAAGATGTAATTACAAAAGTCTTGCCTCTTCTCCCCCACTCATCTTTCCCAAAGTATTTTAGTGCTTCTCAAGATCAAGATTCTCTTGGACTGTTTGAAATGACCCTGTCTCCTAAATTCCGATCTCACTCTGACCTTTCCCTTTTTAACTTTACCCCTGAAATCCACACACTTTTTTAATAGAAAAAAAAAGAAGAAGAACTCCTTTCACCAGACAAAGAAAAGCTACATGTGGCATTCTAATCCACCCGGCAAGAAGCAGGGTTGTTTCTTGAGTACAGGATTGCAACCTCCTGCCAGATGGTTGTCAGTGATGCCTGTATCGCCTGCCTTGGAGAATAGAACCCAAACAACATTGGCCTGTTGTCTCCAACTAAAGTTCCACATGCTTTACTAGCAAACCGTTTAGCTGGAAACTATGTGTTAAGATACTTTAGAACCTATTGTGTATATACATGGTTACTGGGGTTGCATGTCCTTTTCTCTTGCCTAAACTAGACGGTAAGTGCCTTTAGAGGTGCTATCTTCAATGTTTCACGGTATGTACTGTGTAGTCACTTGGTATATATGAATGCACTGATGAGGTTTATTCATTTGGAACTATTACTCTCAATAGACAGCTTTACTCTTAAATAAACTCTGAGTTCCTAACTATATGATTTGGAGGTACTTGAAAATCTCCATGGCATGGTGAACTTTTAAATCAAATAATATACCATCTTGAAGAGAGTAAAGTTTCTGGGTGCTGGCGATAGAAAATCGTCATAGATTTCTCTAGATAACACCCTTGAAAGTTGTGTTATTAGGCAATAAGAATCCTGATTCAGTAAAATCAGGAATTCAAACCAGCATAAGTAATTGGCTCTTGGTTACAAATTGATCAGAATTTGTAAGTCAGCTTTATCAGATTGCTACTTGAAGAATGTATTTTTTCCCTGAGAGGATGTCCAGCGTGTCACTTCCTCAGCCTGGTGGACTCTAATGGAATACATTTCTCTGGAGCCTGAGCAAAATTGTCTCAGGACTTTTTCATGAAATCCCTGAAATAAATATCGTTATAAACAACCTCTTTGAAACTCTGAAACTTGCCTTTACATGTCACCAAAAGTGTTCAACTTGGGTATGCCATTCGGTTCTTCTCCCACCCGAAGTATAAAACCCTGCTTCAAATGATCCTCCTCTCCCCTCTTCACATTTTTAATCCCATTTCCAAACTCTCACTCCCCAATGGAGGTTAGGTTCTAACAAAAAGAAAGAAACAAACAAATAAGTAAGTAAATAAGAATTGCATTAACATAGAGATTACTTCCTAGGGTTAATACTCCCTAGGGTTATTGTAATTAAAATGAGGAGGTTATCAAGTTGATTAGAACATTTAAAGGAGGTTTTTCTTTTTTTTTCTTTTTTTTTTTTTTAGCAAACAGACATTTCCCAGAGCCCTTTTCTTATTCTAGATCCATGTTTTCCTTTCTCTGCCCTAACATAGAATAAACAATTTTTTTTAAAAATGGGTCTGCTGAAAAGGGGTCAACAAATTATGAATTTAGTTCTGCGAGATAGTAGAGATCAGTTTATTCAGGTTTGTCATGTCAAGAGAAAAAAATCTCAAAGTATTTATTGATTTATACTCAATACTCACCAGTAAATCCATTTTATATTTTTTATTATGTATTTACCTTTACTCGTTTTTTCAAAAGTAATATTTGAATTTTAGAATATATTTCATGAGTATAATCTAATAAAGTCGAAGAACTTAATAAAATCAGAAGATTTTAACTAGCTGTGTGACTTTGGGCATGTTACAAAAAACTCTGGCCCTCAGTAATCTCGTTTTAAAAATATTTTAGAGGAAAAAAAAGTATTCTCAAAAATCCTTTCAAAGCTTCTCATTTCCTTGGTCCAGATGAGATTCATAAAATAGGACCATGATGATAAAACACAAAATAGCCTTTAGTAATTTTAATTTTGTTTGTGGCTGGTCTATCATGTCCTAATGCTAATTTCCCCTTGATTCATATGATTTAGGCTGAAAAAAACTTTGAAAAGTATGTAATCCCTTCCTGTAAATGCCAAGATTTGTAGCAATAAAATAAGTACACCTATTTATTGAAGATGATGATTTGTCTTCCACACAGCTATCTCCATTTAGGTCCGTTTTTCTCTCTTTTAGTTTTTTCTCTTTAATGTTTAAATAGTATATGTTGCTTTCAAGAGAATACTCAGTTGAACCAGCGTCATTTCTGGAGAGCAGCATAATATAAATTTTCCCTGAGCTATTTATTGGAAATAACTTTAATTAAAGTCACTCAGCAGTCTTGTTCACACACACACACATGCACATTCAAACAAGCACACACACATATAACGCGTGTGTATAGCGTATATAGATAGACAGATAGATGTTCATGATCCGGAAGCTATCTAAATGCAATTAAGGGATAAACAACTCTACTTTCTAAATATTAATACAAGAATACTATTTAATTTAATCTAGACTAAAGCAGCAGATCTAAAAAGAATTTAGATATTTTATAACTGTCCTAAAAAAATAAGGTTATTAAAACATGCTTACCACTTAATATTAGGTTTGTAAATTATAGAAAGAAGTGTGGAGTAACATTTCCTGTATTTGACATTCTTACTCCAGGTTTCAATAAAAAAATTCTCAGAATGGCATTTAAGTTTTTTTAATTATTATTACTCTTTTCAAAAAACCCTTCAGAAAAAGGAATTAAATAAAATACACCTGTGAAAACTGAGGAATATATTCACACATTTGCATATTTGTTCACTATTTATCAAATACTTACTAAGAGCCAGGCACCAGGCAAAGTACTGAGAATGCAGCAGCTGAGCTGACTCAAAGATGAAGTCGTTGTTCTCATGAAATTTACATTTAAGAGAGAAGAGAAGGACCACGAATATTGAAAATCTTTAATGTATACACACAAAATATTTCATATTTATATATGCAACAAAGAAATAAATTAAGCATGGGAAAGAGGATTGAGAGTACTACAGAATATTATTTTACACTGAGAGGTCAGAGTGTCATTTGAATAAACATATATTTATGTGAATATAAAGTACGTATGAGTATACCTAGAGCGGATATTTATATTCAGATCAAAAGAACAAGGTTTCTTAACTTTGTCACTATTGATCATTTGTACTGGATAATTCTTTCTTGTAGTGGACTGTTCTGAGTATTGTAGAACATTTAAAAACTTCCCTGACCTCCAACTACTGGATGCCCATAGAACTTTTCCAGTTTGACAACTGAAAAGGTCTCCAGTTATTGTTGTGTCCTCTAGGGGGCAAAATTACCCCCATTTAAGAACCATAAAGAGAGAATATATACACACATAAAAATTCAACAATCATTTAATCTTTTCTGTTGTTCATACGTCACCCTATGCCTTAGAAGATACTAAGATGAATAAATTAAGGTCTTTAATTTCACATATAAAACTGCTTTGATTCCCTTTCTTTTACTCCTTTTCTCTCTGTCTCTGCTTCTTTATATATATATATCTCTTTCTTAATATCTCTATATCTATACATTTAAACTGGTATGCCTGTAAGTATCATATCTGTCTGTCTATCCATCATCTACGAAAGTGATGAGGCAGATTTATATTAGAACTGCAATTATATTGTGAGTAGTAGTAATACTTAGCCATGTTCATTTATTTGGCTAATGAAGTATAATACTTAGATGGGACTAGTGTTACTAAGATTGGTCATCACAATTCAAACACCAATGGCTTAAATTAACAATCCACAGGAATTACCTACTTCGTGGCACAGAAGATTGAAAGAATGAGCACTGTCTACTGGTAAAGCAGTGATGAAAATGTTCTTATAAATATGCATGAAGAGAATTATACTCTGGGAATAATGTAGTAACTGGTGCTAGACTTACTCTCCTGGCATAAACAACTATAAAATACATGAAGACAAAATATATGAGGTTACTACTCAGTCATTGGAAAATAAGCATTGTAGGACTAGGATTTCTGATAAAAAGAGAAACACAGGGCATAAGCTACACGTTACCTCCAACTTTCTGCCAGGAGATATTTTCTGAAATGCAGTGCAAAGAGATGGAGCCTAAGTCAAACAGGCAGGCTCACTGAGTTGAGGAGTCAGAAATTAAATTTGATGCTTCTGAAGCAGATGGCATTTTCAGGGCAGTGAAAGAATCTTCATAGAGAGGGTAATCAGAAATTGGAGGTAGAGGACAGTGCACTGGTCTTGGCTGAAGATTGGACTGTACATACAAAGGAAGACTGAGAAATGGAGGGATCAGAGGTCGTACAGGGCTGGGAGAGATTAAAATCTTGACCAGATAGAGCATGGAGACCTCTCTGAGCAACTCAGACATTCAGGTGAGACCACAGAAAGACCACGCCTTAATGGTAAGACCCATGTTCTAAAGTAAGGGCTGAGACCTATAATAAAGGGGGAAAACTAAATCTTATGAAGAATAAACAAAGTCTGAACAAAACTCCACACTCTTTAAAGGAAGATAACATAATCAAAACTTTCCACATTTTTCCATTTTCACACGTATAATAAAAGAGTACTAGACATAACAAAACTGACTATATCAAGAAAAAAAGAGTAGCCAATTGAAACAAAACTCCAACTTGACCCATATATTCAAGAGTTAGAGGAAAACCTAATAAGAGATCAGTTGAGGAATCTTAGCAGATAAATGGATTTAAAAAATTCTATAAATGAAAAATATAACATTTTAGATGAAAAATTCACTGGATAAGCTTAACAACTAATTAATTTGCAGAAGAAATATTCAGTGAAGTTGAAGATAGATTAATAGATAACAGTGATAAAAGATTAAAAATAATCAACAGAGGCTTAGGACTAACATACAATATTAATGATTGTAACATATAATTGGTGTATAATCTGGGTATGATTGGAGTCCAAGAAGGAAAAAAGAGAATGGGGCAGAAAATAATATTTGAAGAAATAACGGCTAAAAATACACCAACTCACAGATCCAAGAAGCTGAGCAAACTTAAAGCAATATAAATAAAAAGAAAACCCCACCTAGGCATATCTTAGTCAAACTGATGAAAGTCAAATAAAGAAAGCTATCTTAAAAGCAGCAGAAGAAAAGTACACATTATATACCACAGATCAACAATAGGAATGACAGCTGACTTCTTATCTGAAGTAATGAAGGCCCAAAAACAATGCTACAATATCTTTAAGTATCTACAGAAAACAGACAAACAAATGCACAAACTAATAAACCATTAGCCCAGAATTAGAGATCAAACATGAATCTCCTTCAAAATCAAGGGATATATTCAGATAAACACCAGCTGTGGGAATCTGTCAACAGCAGACTTGAAACTATAAGAAATGCTAAAGCTCAATAGGTTGAGGAGAAAAAAATACCAAATAAAAATGATCAAATGAAGGAAAGAAGAAGACTGGAATAGTAAATATATCAGTAAATATAAGACTAAATTTTGTCCTTCCTTAATTTCTTTAAAGAACAACTGAATGCTTATAAGACTAAATTTTGTCCTTCCTTAATTTCTTTAAAGAACAACTGAATGCTTAAGGCATATAATAGTAACAATGTGTTGTGAGGTTTAGGATGTATGTAGAAGTAAAATATACAACAACAACGGCACAAGGGATGGGAGAATAAATAGAATGCTTTTTAAATTAGCTTAGCTCTAATTATAACTGATAGGTTGTGTTAAGGACTTAAGTGGCAATCTCTTAGAGTTATAACTACAAAACTACAAAGATGTATGGCTAGCAACAGAAGAAATAAAATGAAAAATGAATAACATTTTAACTTAACCACTGCCTACAAGAAAAAAGAATGAAAGCTTCAAAAGGAGGAAGAGACAAACAAACAAAAAAAGAGATAGAAAGAAAAATAAAACAAATAACAAGTTGGTAAACTTATAATCAATTATATCAATAAGTACCTTAAGTGTAAGTGGTTAAATATTCTAATTAAAAGGCAGAGATTGCCAAACTGAATAAGAAAGTAAGACCCAAGTATATGCTATTTACAAGAGACGTACTTTAAATAGAAAGACATAGGTTAAAGGTAAAAATATTAAAATTTAAAATATATCACATGTAAGCAGCAGACAGCTAGCATGGCTACATTAATATCAGGCAAAGTATACATCGAGAGACTAAGAATTACTAGAGATAAGGATGGAAACTTCTTGATAAAAAAGATCGTTTCTTCTGGAAGACATAATAATCATACATGTATTTATACCTAATAACAAAGCTTCAAAATAATGAAACATAAATTGAAGGAACAAAAGAAAGAAATAGACAAATTCATAATCATAGATAGGAATTTTCACATTCTTCCCTTAGTAGCTGATGGAACCTTTTTTTAAACAAAAATATCAGGAAGGATATAGGAAATTTGATCAGTAGTATCAACCAACCTGACATAACTATTGTTTATAAAACATTACACCCCTAAATGCAGAATATACTTTCTTTTCAAGTACATATGTAATGACTAAGATAGAGCATATTGTAGACCATTAAAGAAGTTGCAACAAATTGTGAAAGTTTAATATCTTACTTATTTCACTTGTGGATTAAAATCTAAATCAATAGCAATAAGCAATCTATAATATCCTTAAATATTTGTCCAGAATATATATATATACAGATATATTTCAGATATATAAGCATATCTGAAAAAGACCTATATCTAGAATATATAAAGAATTCATATCAATAATAAAATGACATATAACCCAATAAAAATAGATAAAAGCCTGGACCAAGTATAGGTAAATTTAGGCCCACAGGCCAAATATGGTGTGCAGCCTGTTTTTGTATGACTCACAAACTAAGAATGATTTTTACATTCTTGAAAAGATATTCAACATATTCATCTTCAGATACATGAATTTTTAAAACTACAATCAGATAACATTATGCTGCAACCGAATGGCTAAAATTTAAATATTAAACAAGACTGACAACACTAAGTCGTGTTAAGAATGTGGAACAACTGAAACTCTTATGTATTGCTTGTGGTAGTGTAAAATGGTACTTTGGAAAACTTTTTTGTCACTTTCTTATAAAGTTTAACATATACTTACTGAATGAGCTAGCAATTCCACTCCTATTTGTTTACTGAAGAAATATAAAAATATATGCTCACATAAAGACATACAAAAATATAGCATTTTTATGTCTAACAGCTAAAAATGGAGAGGACTCAGTACTCAGACTAGAACTCAAATGTCAATAGGAAAATGACTATTTTATATGTATATATATATGTATATGCACATGCATGTACACATACATATATGTGGGTCTACTTTAAAATCATAATACAGGAAAATAATAATTAAGATACTAATAACAGGGATAGAAAAAGTTTTTAAAAGTAATTTGCCATGAATCAGGAAACCTATTCTATATTTTTAAGTATGGTTTGCATAGTAATAAAAAACGTAACAGGTGAAATTAATATACCACATTCTCATTTCAGAAGATTCTACAAAGGACATTTGATATTAAATTCACTTATTCCTAATTTTCTGTGATGGAAAGTATTTAAAACTTACTTTCAACCTTTTATTTAATAGTAGACCTTGAGTATAGGTTTATTACCTGTGGCCCATGGTCGTACATCACGGCATCTGTGAATTGGCTGTTAAAAAATAAAAGGAGGAGGGGCTGGCCCCGTGGCTAAGTGGTTGGGTTTGCGCGCTCTGCTGCAGGCGGCCCAGTGTTTCGTTGGTTCGGATCCTGGGCGCGGACATGGCACTGCTCATCGAACCACACTGGGGCAGTGTCCCGCATGCCGCAGCTAGAAGGACCCACAGCGAAGAATATACGGCTATGTACTGGGGGGCTTTGGGGAGAAAAAGGGAAAAAAATAAAATCTTTAAAAAAATAAAAATAAAAAAATAAAATAAAATAAAAGGAGGAGAGGGAATCTTCTTCTTTAAATACACTTCTTGGTACTTAGAAAATTGTCTTTCAAAGTAATTCATGTCACATTATACAAATAAGCCACTACTGTTTCCTTCCAAATAAATATGAGGCAGCATGAAATTCTATTGTATGTAGCCAGGTAGTGCACAATCATTGTCACTTTGTTTTGATATTTAGAATACTTTGCATTATAAGAATAAAAGAAAACATACCTTGTGCTAGCTTCGGCACCCTTTTACTAAAACTGGAATGATACATAGAAGATTAGCATGGCCCCTGCGCAAAGATGACACACACATTTGTAAAGTGTTCCATATTTTTTTTTAAAAAAAGAAAACATACTTTGTCAATAATTATCAACCTCTGGTACTTGTTTAAAGTGGCCTAAGTTGGAAAATGTCAAAGAAAAAGATAAGACTAAACTTGTACATCTTTAACTTACATTGCTAATCACAAAGGAACCAAAATTTTCGTTACTGCTAATAAGGCAAGTAATATTTGGAAATTCAAAAGAAAGAACAACTTAGCTCTGTCCATGAGAAAGTATGGATGATTTTTATGGAAAAGAAGACTACTAACGAGGCTGAAATGGAACATATTCCATTAAAAGGATCTTGTCCTGGAGTTTCCTGCAACATTGCTTATTCACTAATTGAGCAAAAGAAGTACCTTGTGATTGAAAAGTCATTCCAGGTCCCCTTGAAACAATCTCTCTGGTTTGCTATGTAGAACAGGATGAGTTCTATCAATTTTCTAATAGTGTGTAACAAAGCACCCAAAACTTAGTGGCTTGAAACCTCTAACGCTTATTGTTGCTTGTGAATCTACAAGATGACTGGGTGGTTCTCCTGATCTGGGCTGCACTTCGTTCATTTCAGCTGGGCTTTGTCATGTGTCTGCAGTCTGCTGGCAGTTCAGCTGGGACGTGGACAGTCTAAGATGGCCTTACTTACAAGCCTGGAAGCAGTCCAGCTGTTGACTGGGGTGACAGGTTTGACTGGGCCATGTAGCTCTCATTATTCAGCAGGCTAGACAGAGCTCACTCACACAGTGAGTAACCGTCACAGGGTTTGAAGAGCAAAAGTGAAGGCCCCAATGGGCGAGTGCTTTTCAAATGTCTGTTTGCCCTGCTAATCCCTTTGGTCAAAATTAAGTCACACAGATTCAGCGGGTGGGGAAGTAGATTTTGTTTCTTTATGGGAGGTGGGAGAATTGTAGATATTTTTACAACTGGCAACAATACCAAAGCAAAATCATCAGATGATACCATCTACTCCAGCATTTCTGATGCCCTTTAATATTTTGAGGCAAGAAGTTTGTGGAGTAATTGATAGCAAACCCACTTCTCATCAGCAACTGTTGTTCCCTAGTTTGGCCAGCTCCTCATTTCCTTTGGCTGTATATATGCTAGATCAATCAAATAAGAATTTCAATTTTTTATAGTTATTTTATATGACCAGAAGATTATTTTCTTTACAAAAATAAGTCTAAAACTGCTTTGATTTAATTTGAAACTTTTCTTTCTTTTAAGAGCAAGTAAGTCATGCTTCGATAGGGAGCAAGTTTTTCAGGTTGGCTTATTCGGCAGATGTTTTTGACTATACAAGAGAGACCTATTTCAAGGCCTTATAATTTACGTTATAGACATTGCTGACAAATTACAAGCATTTTGGCAAAGCTCCTCTTGAACTTTTAATGTATAATAAAGTATTTCTAAAGTAGTAAAACACTATCAATTTATTGGCAAGCAGAAATGTCGTATAAGTAGAAACATTACAAAATAAATTTGAAGATTGCTTTTGCTTGAAGAACCTTAAAATTGAAACTTGACTTTAAATTCCATGTCCTACGACATGTCAATGTGGTGGGACTTACCAATGATTTTATCACCAACCTGAGACAAAGGAAGTAAGTATATGAGTTTAACTCATAGACTCTGGGAGAAATGCAGTGATATTTGACATGAAGTGTTGGATGGAAGTAGACATCCTTTATTTTGTGGGTATATCCACTCTTTATCAGAACTGCCCATCCCGATGAGGCTAGGATCAGATGGTCTGCTTTTTCTATCACAGGGGTAGAGAATCTACTCACGCTTTCCGGTAGGGGTACTACGTCCTCTGTGACACAGTCATCAGTCTAGGGGAGCTATGTGACTTGGGAATATAGCAAGAGAAAATCAGAGCCCACAGGTCACACAAGAGTAGACAGCAACCTTATTTAAATGTTGGATCAAGCTATGGATTCAAGTTCGTACCTTTAGACTTTCTAGTTATGTGAGCTATAAGTTATATTTTTCTAATTTTAAACTACATTGATTTGGATATAAAATAGTTTGGAACTAAAACCATTGTTTTCCTGAATTAGGGTTCTCAGCACTTGTTGCCATCAAATTAATAACAAAGATCAGATAAAATGACTATTCTTATATCGAAGAACTTAGAAAATTTTTGAATTTTAGTAGTCAAAAATTTCTTTTTTAATTGACTTTTATTTTTAGCAGCAGTAAAAAATATTTTAAAATAATAATTAAAAATCCAAGCTATGAAACACAGGTGGAAAATAGAAGTGCGCAGTTATGAAACTTTTTTTGGTAGACATGACACAGTCTTTTTAAAAGAATGGTGAACGTATTGGGTAATGTAAAAATGAACACATATATATGAACTAATCAGAATAAAAAGGAAGGTATATATAACAACTATTATAATCCGAGTTAGTAACTAAATTACATAAAAAACTAAATAAAATATATAATTAAAAGGCCCAAAAAATAAAAATCACCAAGAGTCTTAGATCAGTAAATCAACACAAACATCCTACATAAGAAAAAAATGCAACCAGCAATGATGACAACAAAAATGTGCAAAATATTATAACCTTCATTAGTAATTGAGGGAAGGCACTAAAAGAAATCATGAGATTTCACCCATCCCATCAACATAAAGAGAAAAACAGAGGGAGAATAGAATGAAGCTGTTACTTTTTTACATTGTCAATGATATTTTCAAAATACATAACATTTTGCAAGGATGTTTGTCAATACGTTTCAAATATCAAAAAAAATTTCACATATTTTATTTTCATTATACCACCTCTGGGAATCTAGTGTATAAATCTAACACAAAATTAGAAAAATGTACATTTAGAAAGTTGTTAATGTCAACATTTTTTATAATGTTGAAAAATTAAAAGCAACGTAACTGTCCAGATGCATAGTCTATAAAATCATTACATATCCTCTACATCTACGAAAAATACCTTGCAGGCTTTAAAAATGATGGTTTTGAAGCCGTAAAGAAATGGAAACTTTTTATGTAATAGCAAATGGAAAAGTGGTACACAAATGATACGTCAATGATAGTTATAACTCTGCTATCACTAAACTATTATTAATACTCTATTTAACAAGTAGCACCAGGAAGTTGGCCAGCTCTTTGAATATCCAAAGTAATTTGAATCCATACCTCATACAATACAACAAAATAAACTGAAATTGTATCAGATAACTTAAGGGGGAAAAAAATAAAGCTTAAAGGCTAGAAAAATACAACATATCTATTTCGTTTTGGATGGAAAAATACTTGCTGAGCTTGAATATATTTAAACAAAGGGAAATATCATATTGTTCATTACAAATATAGATATTTAAATGCCTGATTATCAAATGAAAACATGACAAAACTTAATTATGGAAAATATATTTGAAACACTGGATCACACAATAAAAATTCTTAAAATAAGAGTAACTAAAAATTGATAAGATACTCACATTCCAGTACATACCAAAATAACTCACAAAAAGAAATAAAAGTAGCAATAAATATATGAAATATATTCACTAAATATTAATGAAAACATGTTAACTTAAAAATTAAGTACTTCTCTTTGTTTATCAAAGCAGGAAAGTTTTAACCAATTAAGTGTAATGCAGGAGAGGTGGAGTCAGATGGGTGCTCACAAAAGACTGGAGGTATTAACAATTGACATAACTTTTCTGGAAATCAATTTGGCAAAATGTATCGAAATATTTATACTTTTCAGTCCAGTAATTTCATTTCTAAAAATCTAAGCTAAAGTGCAGTTAAAGATTTAGACACTACAATGTAATTAATAGCAGTATTTAACTTGAAAAAACCATAAAGATCAACCTTAGGTGAATGATAAAGTAAGTTATCGTGATATATGATAGGATATTGTAAAGCCTTTAAATAACTGTAAGTTTAAAGAAGGAAATGCTAAACCAGAAAAGATAAATATTTAATATTTTTGTCAATCTAATAATTTTAATTTAAAAAATCTATAGGAAATTAACAGAAATTGAAACATTAAATTTCCAATGGTAATTTTTCCTGAATTTTGAAATTACGGTAAAAGTTATTTTCTCCTTTTCTGCAATTTTCCACTTGTGCTGTACACGATGCAGAACAAGTACTGCTTTATGATGGCACATTTTTATAATTTGTTAATATTGTATTATAATTTTTAGAGTACACTCATAATAGGGACATAAAATGCTATATAAATATGTTTTCATTGCCATTATTACAGTCCCTCATTTCTTCAAACTCCCACCTTTTCTGCATCTATGTTTGCTGACTTTTTAGTTCCAGCTCCGACAGAAAAAGCATCCTTTAAAATGCAAACGACAATCTGTCAATATTAGTTAGCTGAGCTTCAATTTTTTGCACCCCCTTCTTCCATATTTGTGATAAAACATCACTTGGAACAGCAGGGATAACATTATAGGGGACAACTGAAGATAGTCACATCATATGATTGGCTTTTTATTCCCTTGAACATGGTTTTTAAAAATCAAACATTTACAAAGGCAACCCAACGTAAACCTCTTCTCTGTTGCTCTTGATAGTACATTGAAAGGAAAGAAAAACCAGGAGATGTAGACAGCGCTCGATCAGAATAAATAATTCATTCAAAAAGGATGCTGTTATGCACTGAATGTCACTATAAATGTAGATACCTGGCCAAGTAATATATTCTATGGCAGTAGAAAATATACTACATTGCTTCCAAATGGGTGGTAACCATGCTCTCTAGTAAAATAAATATCTGTGGCAAATGACACATACCTATTTAATGACACTTTGAGTTCATGTGAAGTTTGGCAGTGTAATAAAAGTCTTATCTCTTGCTTTCACTGTTATTGCACAGATTTAAACTGCTGTCTCAGAGGCAGTTTTACTATCTTTTTCAATCTACCCCATAAAAGTGAGACTTGATTTGCTTAGCATGAGAACAGATCAATAAAAGCTAAGTTATACAGCAGATTAGATCACTAACTTGGAGATCAAAGATGTTAAATACAACTTGTATAGAAAAACTAGATCAAAAGTTGAGCTCAGACACACAGTACATATTTGCAGAACTCAAAATAGCCTTTACTCTCCACCAACAATTTACCTTAAGTCTTGTCACGGTCATTTTATGCTGAAGCAGTTTACACATGGCTGACAACATTTTAAATATACATAATGTATGCATATTTTAAAGGATTTTTGTACTAAATTTCTGAATTATTCCTCTAAAACAAAGGCTGAAAGGAAATGGTGTTCACCAAGGCACTAAAAGTTCATTTTATAAATACTTATTAGTACTATTAAATTTTTGTTAGATTTTACTATGGAAAACAAAATAAGATGCTATAGACATGTAAGTCATTACTGCTATTATCTTCTAGTTTTTATTTTAGAGTAAATCTATACAAAATTTTTGTCGAAATAAAGAAAGTTGGTCTGTAATTCAGTTTTGATTTTGTTGACTCACTCTATCAAATATTTGCACAATTGTTTAAATAATTTAAGAAATTAAACTTGTATTTCACCTTGCCATTCTCTCCCTACCATATTTGACTCCTTTAAGAACATGTATAGCTTCAAGTGGAATATATTCTTTTATAGGCTTTTTACCACACCTGGGGGAGGGTAAATAAATAAAATCAATAAAATGGAACAAAATAATCACCACTACCACCGCAACAAAATCCTCATGTATAGCCCCCCGATGTAAAAGTATAATGTTACTAAACATTTTCACCAAGGCACATTCAGAGCCCTTTAGAACAAACCCTGGACATAAGCTCATTCAAGCAAAGCCTCAGTTTATCTCACAGGAGCCCATTCCCCACCTCTGCTCTCTACTTTTTGACGTTCCCTGATTCCATCTTCTCTTCAGCATTGTGGTGCAACTTAAATTTTGCAGTTCATGGCAAAAGAGGCCTAATTACCCAAGAAAGGGCACCTATTCTGTCAAGTTCCCCCCACATTTTTAAACACAGATTTGGCATCTTGCTGTGTAGTGCTTGCCAATGTTTCTCCAAGATCTGTCCTAAGAATGTGAGAAATATTGACACTGAAGTACAAAGAAGCAAAGACAAAAGTAAATATTACCCATAGTCATATATCCCCAAAATAATGATTCTTAACATATTACTGTATATCTTTTCATATTTTCTTTTCATACACACTTTCATTTCAAAATCACAATGCACATTTTTTCCTGACTTAACTTAAATGGTAAGATATTTAACACATTATATATGTTATACATATATATACACATATATAAGCGTACCTTGGAGATATGCAGGTTCGGTTCCAGACCACCTCAATGAAGCAAATATCACAATAAAGTGAGTCACTGAATCTTTTGGTTTTCCAGTGCATATAAAAGTTCTATTTACACTATAGTCTACTAAGTGTGCAATAGCATTATGTCTAAAAGACAATGTATATACCTTAATTAGAAAATACTTTATTACTAAAAAATGCTAACCATCATCTGAGCCTTCAGTGATTTGTAATCTTTTTGCTGGTGGAGGGTCTTGCCTCAAAGCTGATGGCTGCTGACTGATCAGAGTGATGGTTGTTGAAGGTTAAGGTGGCTGTGGCAATTTCTTAAAATAAGACAACAATGAAGTTTGCAGCATGGATTGACTCTTGCTTTCATGAACGATTTCTCTGTAGCATGCCATGCTGTTTGAGAACATTTTAACCACAGTAGAACTTCTTTCAAAATTGGAGTAAATTCTCTGTAATCCTGCCATTGCTTGATCAACTAAGTTTATGTAATATTCTAAATCCTTTGTTGTCATTTCAATGATCTTCATAGCATCTTCACCAGGCATAGATTCCATCTCAAGAAACCACTTTCTTTGCTCATCCATAATAAGCAACTCTCATCCATTAAAGTTTTAACATGAGATTGCAGCAATTCAGTCCCATCTTCAGGCTCCACTTCTAGTTCTCTTGCTATTTCCACCACATCTGCAGTTACTTCCACTGAAGTCTTGAACCTCTCAAAGTCACCCATGAGGGTTGGAATCTACTTCTTCCAAACTCCTGTTAGTGTTGATATTTTGACCTCTCTTTGACTCATGAGTGTTTTTAAAGGCATCTAGAACAGTGAATCCTTTCCAGAAGGTTTTCAATCTACTTTGCCCAGATCCATCAGGGAATCACTATCCACAGCTGCTAAAGCCTTACAAAATGTATTTCTTAAATAATGACTTGAAAGGTGAAATTGCTCCTTGATCCATGGGTTGGAGAATGTTGCGTTAGCAGCATGGAAACATTCATCTTGTTGTACATCTCCATCAGAGCTCTTGGGTGACCAGGTGCATTGTCAATGAGCAGTAAAATTTTGAAAGGTATCTTTTTTCTGAGCAGTAGTTCTCAACAGTGGGCTTAAAATATTCAGTAAACCATGTTGTAAACAGATGTGCTGTCATCTAGGCTTTGTTGTTCCATTTATGGAACGCAGGCTGAGTAGATTTTGCATAATTCTTAAGGGCCCTAGGATTTTCAGAATGGCAAATGAGCATTGGCTTGAATTTAAAGTCACCAGCTGCATTAGCCCCTAACAAGAGAGTCAACCTGTCCTTTGAATCCAGGCATTGACTTCTTCTCTCCAGCTATGAAAGTTTTAGATGGCGCCTTCTTCCAATATAAGGCTGTTTCATCTACACTGAAAATCTCCTGTTTAGTGTAGCCCCCTTGGTCAATGATCTCAGCTAGATCTTCTGGATAACTTGCTGCAGCTTTTACATCAGCACTTGCTGCCTCACCTTGCACTTTTATGTTATGGAGACAGCTTCTTTCCTTAAACCTCGTGAACCAAACTGATAACTTCAAGCTTTTCTTCCACAGCTTCCTCACCTCTCTCAGCCTTCATAGAACTGAAGCGAGTTAGGGCCTTGCTCTGGATTAGGCTTTGGCTTAAGGGAATGTTGTGGCTGATTTGATCTTTTATCCAGATCACTAAAACTTTCTCCATATCAGCAGAAAGGCTGTTTTGCTTTCTTGTCATTTGTGTGTTCACTGGAGAAGCACTTTTAAGTTCCTTCAAGGACTTTTGCTTTGCAGTCACAACTTGGCCAACCATTTGGCGCAAGAGGCCTAGCTTTTGGCCTATCTTGGCTTTCGACATGCCTTTCTCACTAAGCTTAATCATTTCTAGCTTTTGATTTAAAGGGAAAGATGGGCACCTCTTCCTTTCACTTGAACACTTAGAGACCATTGTAGGGTTACTAATTGGCTTAATTTCATTATAGTTATGTCTCAGGGAATATGGAGGCCTGAGGAGAGGGTGAGAGACGGGGGAACAGCCAATGAGTGGAGCAGTCAGAACACCCACGTTTATTGACTGTTCGCCCCCTTATATAGGTACAGTTCGTGGCTCCCCAAAACAATACAGTAGCGACATCAAGATCAGTGGTCATAGATCACTGAGGCAAATATAATAATAATGAAAAAGTTTGAAATATTGGGAGAATTATCAGAACGTGACACAGAGACACAAAGAGCAAATGTTGCTGGAAAAATCATGCCAATAAATTTGCTCAGGGCAGGGTTGCCACAAACCTGCAATTTGTAAAAAATGCAATATCTACAAAGCTCAATAAAGCTAAGCACAATAAAACAAGTAACGCCTGTATATAAAAGTTGTTTATATATGTTAAACACACATACAGATATTTTGTTGTCAAAGGTGTACTGTTCTTTCTTAAAAACTTTGTAAATAAGAAAAATAGCTAGAAAATTATACAAATATTCATTATCCAATTCAGTCTTTTTTTGTGTAACAATTACTAAATTATGTCCAAGAATATTTAGAACTATGATAGATTCTACCTATATGGTTATTATTAATAAAGAAAATAATTCTCCTCTTGAAATTTGAACACTTTAATTATACTGTAGTTTCAGGAAAAAATGTGAGAATGACAATATTTTAAAAATAAATTAAAAAGCGATACTTTAAATTGCAATGAGCCAATTGATTTCTAGCACTTTAGTTCTATGTAGCCTTTGGATGTTCGGAATACGATAGAGTGTCAATAATATTCATCCAGGGGAGAACATAATCAAAAATCTGATACCAGTGTATTAGGACTTGGTTACGTTCATTTTATACATTAAGCCAACTATCAGTAGTTTGCACTAGCATCAACTTTCTAAAAAGTACTTTAGGTATTTTTATGTAAATTATGTAGGTGTTTTTACACAAAGTATGGTACTGTTGCTTTTTGCACATAGATTCCATAAATCTGGGAGATTTCTTGGAAAAATAGTCATGCAGAAATGTAAGGAAATTATAATTGTGATTATTTTTAGAAAGAACTCTAGATTTTTATTTAGTTCTCTCAAAGAAAGTTAATCTTAAAATCATTATCAGATGGTTTTCGTTATTTATAATGTATATTTTGAATTTCCAATACCTGCATTAAAATCTGAGATCCACTGAATACTCATTGTTTCAATAAAGTCAATCTCCTTACTGAGAAGATAAATCTCAGTAGAAAGAAAAGGAAACCTAACACCAAGGGGAAAGAAACACCCAAGATGAATCTTTTTCCTCTTATGTAAACCAGGTGTAAGTGGCTGATCTTGGAATAGACTCTGACAAGCAGCGGTCATGATGCCAAATTGTGGTTGTTTCACACATAACTTTTACAGTAAATGTTACCAAAGAGATAATGTATGAAATACTAAGAATTGTTAGTTATGTCTTCATTATTTCTTTTAAATCTTGAACAAACTCTTCTCCTAAGGCAAACACTGTTAATTGATATAATCAAAATCTCCTTCCTTCTCAATCACATTTACAACATCTTTCCTCTTTTCTGTCACTATAACTTGGTCTCATTATCATCCATGAAAAAGCGAACTTGCTAATGTAATTCATTTCCCTCCTTGTTTGTTTACTAATAATCCTGATTTTTATTTGTATAGTATTTTGGAAAAAAATTATAACTAGATATGTAAACACATGTATTATTTTTATGATGAAAGCTTTACTTCTAAGTTAGAGATGTTAGTCCTTACTTTTTAGTAATGATTGACGTGGGCATGGTGAATATATTTCCTGGGTACGATCTATCATTCTGAATCTCCCGGCGTTTCAGAGTGATGTTAGAGGGTGGTCATCCCGATGTGATTGCAGAAGGGAGACTTTTTCACAAAAGGATTGATTGTTCAGAAGAAAGTGGTCAGGAGCAAATGCAGTATGCAAAGGTTGCCGAAGACTTTGCTTTATAAGAAAAATCAGAGTGAAATTCTCGTTTTGACTTTCTGCATCTTCATTACAAACAATGCGTGCCAAGTAATTTTGAAAATTCCCTTTGGTTTGGAATTGGATAAAAAAATGACATAAATTTACATTCCATTAGGAGTATTTTAATATTTAAAGCCAAGTGAAAGGTGGGAGTTAAATAAACAGCTAAACTAATTCAGGGAAAAAAAATCTTTGCTTTAATTACTTGAGTATTTCATTACATAATCTGGATTTGTATTATATTTTCTTCCTCTTTTTTCTCATTTTGATCTAATTTTCGTTACATATTAATTTTAGTTATTATGATGCTACAGAATGAGGAATAAAAGAGTACATAAAATTTCTCCCTCTGTAAACTTTCACCTCTAACCCTGAAAGAAAATTTTACTATGCTCTTCCTCTTTAAAGAAATTAGATAAGGATATTATGAAATCTAAAATTGAAGGACTCATTTAAAATCACTAAATAAACTTCGCCATTTAATTTATAAGCTATACATGACAACACGTGCTGCAGATCCCGTTCTTCCTCAGTTATCCCTCTAGACCAGCGTGGAAGCAAGGATCAACGAAGCAGCAGGCAGCATACTTTGTTTCTGTAGATAGATAAGTGACATAGGATCAAAGATGGACAAATTAAGTAATAGAGTCTTTTTTTAAAGTTTAGAGGGAATAGGAATAGCGTTTCCAGGTCAAAAGACAAGATGATGGCTAGAAAGACTAACTGGTTGTTTTTTTTTTTTACATGAATTAGGTATTTCATAATTATGGTAAATTCATCTATTTCAATTTTATCTTTGTTCCAAATTGGCCAAATGGAACATTCTACCGTATTTAGTTTTTATAACTTTGACTACTAGGTACAAACATAATGTTGAATCAAACGTTCTAGGTACAAATTTCCTGCTCCAATATTAAAGGCATATCCAGATTTGGCAGTAGATTCCTAATGGAAAGGACGTAAAGAGAATGTCAAGGGCCAGCCCAAGGCCCACTGGTTAAGGTTCTGCTCGCTCCACTTAGGCGGCCCAGGTTGGTGGGTTCAGATCCCCAGTGCAGACCTACTCCACTCATCAGCCATCCTGTGGAGGCATCCCACATACAAAGTAGTGGAAAATTGGCACTGATGTTAGCTCCATGCTAATCTTCCTCAAACAAAAAAAAAAAAGAGGAAGGTTGGCAACAGGTGTTAGCTCAGGGTGAATCTTCCTCACCAAAAAAAAAAAAAAAAAGAAAAGAAAATGTCAAAGTTTTATTAATTGTTCATAATTTTTTTATTAAAGATTGTCACCTGAGCTAACATCTGTTGCCAATCTTTTTTTTCTTCTTTTTCTCCCCAAAGCCCCCCAGTACATGGTTGTACATTCTAGTTGTAGGTCCTTCTAGTTGTAGTATGTGGAATGCCGCCTCAGCATGGTTGATGAGTAGTGCCATGCCCAGAATCCCAACCGGGGAAACCCCAGGCAGCCAAAGCAGAGCGCATGAACTTAAGCACTTGGCCATGGGGCCGGCCCCAAATTGTTCATAATTTTTTATAAGGAAAGTCTTCTTTAATGAGAATGTTATTTATCTTAAATTCTGACAAATTTTTGTAATTAAAAAGACTCCCATAAAACAATAAAAAACCATGACGTATTAATTTAGCACATCAATTTAGAATAAATATTTATTTTATCTACAATTATTATCACTCTAGACGTTGTGTGCTGTGGCAGATTCTAGCTCATTGCCATATATGGTTTTATTCTTTAATCAGCGTTGTGTTTTATTTTCAGAAGTATGAGGGTTAAGAATCTAGAGTTTAAGTCTAGAAGTTAAGAACAGAAACCTAGGTAAAGCAAATATCCTTGGAATGCACAAAGAAAGATGGAGGAAAGAAAGTCTGGGCTTCCAATGCTTTCTGTACTTTAGGGCACTCTCTAAGAAGGAAGGGAGGCACATAGCTATTATAGGCAAAGTTACAACCCTAGGTGTGACGGAATGGGGTTTAGAAATGAAGCATACTCACAAGCTGACTCACCCACTCCATCTCAAATGGTCAAGTTTCTCTGCATTCTGGAACCCTGGTAGGAAACGGGAATCAAGACAAACAGGGAGGAAGCAGGTGTCAGATAACTGGAAAGGTGTTGATCAGTTTTACAGAGAATAAGACAGAGAAAAAAAAAAAAAAAACCCAGAAAGAGCAAGCAAATACCCTCCTAACAGTATTAACTAAAACAAGCAGACACATGCAAGGGGTCTTGTTGAACCTGTGGAGATGGAGATCCTGAAGAGGGAAATAGTACTGACAGAGAAGGCCTTGTGTCAGATTTGCAAATACACTAGTGGCGAACTTAAAGTGCGACCTTCTTTATTTTACTTTTGAGAGCATAAAAATATTGGTTAAAACTTTTCCCTCCTCTTTCTATTTCCACAGCTCTATATTTCTCAAAATGTCTTAAATTTTTTAACCACCAATTTTGTTTACTACTAAGTTTATCTGTGAAATTCATGAAGGAAAAGAGTGGTGGCAGGCAGGAGGGTAGCAATAAAAAAGTATTTTGGGGGCTGACCTGGTGGCATATGGTGGAGTTCGCCCACTCCTCGTCAGTGGCCTGTCGTTTGCAGATTTGGATCCGGGCATGGACCTAGCACTGCTCATTAAGCCATGCTGTGGCAGCATCCCACATAAAAATATATAGAGGAAGATCGGCACTCAGGGACAATCTTCCTCAAGCAAAAAGAGAAGATTGGCAACAGATGTTAGCTCAGGGCCAATCTTCATCATACACACAAAAAAAGTATTTTTTTACTGTAATCTAAATTTAAGTGTACTCAATTGTTTCAGGCTCTATAGTGTTTGTATACAGAACTGTTTGGGAAAGTAAGAGGAAAACACATGGAATTTACACTTGTCCTTTTATGTTAGAGCTTTCCACATGTAACTTTTCAGTGAACTTTAGTATAACTGATTTTAGCTTTTGACTTCATCTCCAAGACACTATCTGTAAAAAGTGTCTTTCAAGACACAGCAGAGGTTGGTTACATAGGTTATGCCTGTACATATTTCCATATTCTGTGGTGTCTATTTTAGATCTTTTTGTTTTGTTTTGTTTTTTACTTTTCTATATAGTTGCTTCATTTAAACTTGAGTCACTTTAGTCTGTTTGTTCCTGATTGTTCTTTGCAATCCTTTTCCTATAAATTTGCTGTTGTAACTCAGAATAGGCTAACTGCTACAATAAATGACTCCCAAATCTCAAACTTTAGTAAAGGTTAATTTCTCATTCATATCACAGTTAATGCAGGTCAATGGGAGTGAGGGAGTGGGAGTGGGGGAGAGTTATTCTTTGCATCAGGTAGTCATGCAGAAACTCAGCTCCTTGCATCTGGTGCCTCTGCCATCTCCTAAAGGGTCGGGGCTATTCACTGAACCTTGTGCATCAGGCCCTTAGATGAAGAGAGAGAATAAGGAGAAGAACTGAAATTAACCATGTGAGCCCAGAAATGATACTCATCATTGCCACCTAAGCCCATTAATAAGCACTAGTCACTTGGCTCCTCTTAGATGCCAGGAAGTCTGGAAAATGTAGTCTGGTCACACACCAGGAGGAGGAGTAGACCATAGATGCTGGGGAGCACTTCCCAAACCTCCTGAAGCTATTGTCCTGATCTTTTCTTTTTTTCTGTGCCCTTTGAATATTCCACACATCATGAAATTATCCAACTTATGTGCCTTTAGGAAACTATAAATAAATACAATTGTGCAAGTTTAATTAAACTGTAACCTTCATATTCTATATAGATCATCATAATATCCCTTTAGTAATAATTATTATAATGAAGAATCCATTCCACTATAATGTTTTTCCCCAAAATCCATGTGGTTTTTTTTGTCATAGGTAATATTATCCAAAGACTTACTCTTTCAGTAATAATTTCATTTCTCAAATTTCATATATGTATTACATGATGTCTAATTATTTTTTGAAAGGGAGAATATATAGTAGAATTATTATTTGGTTTTCATTAGAATGTCTTTAGAACTCTTAATTATGTCTTAAAAAGAGTCAAGATATTGCTCTTAGCTCTTGTTTGTCTTTTCATAAAGAGGAAAAAAATCACTTTAAAATTTGGAAAGTAATCTCTTTATTCCCTACACTGATGATGGAATCCAAAGATTAAAAAATATGAGAGAGCAATTCTACATTTCCTAATATGAGCTGCTTTTTTTTTTTTGCTTTATCTCCTCAAACCCCCCCTGTACACAAGAGTATCTCTTAGTTGCAGGTACTTCTAATTGTGGGATGTGAGCTGCTTTTAATTTAATCTTGCTTCTCTACGTTTTAGACCCAGAACATGAGCTATAGCCTCATTATGCAATAAAGCCAAGTTGAACCAGAGAAAGGAAAGAGCATTCGTAGGCTGAGAGTTGAATCTAGCTTCCATAAAAAAAGACAGGATGTAGGCCATCAAGTTGGGACAGAAATCAGAGGAAGTAGACAGAAACTTGTGCTTAGCAAGGATGTTGCGAACATCCCAGGGGATTTCTTGAAAAAAAAAGTAAGAGATTTTTATAAGATTTTTGATTGCATGATAAAGATCAAAATAACAAATCCAATCACAAACAATTATTTTTATTTAATTTAAAAAAATCATATATCAAAAGGTTATTTTGAATAAGCCATAAATCGACAGAGAAAAAATAAAGAAAATTAATAATATGGTACATATTGAAATTAAAATGTGAGTGAAACAAATATTGACAGAGCCAAGTTTTCATAAGTGAATCCACAAATGTAGCCAAGGGATATTAAACTAATGGCTGTCAGAGTTAAGTTCATACCAAATGTGATATTTTACAAATGTAGAAAATTTAGTTATCTAATTAGGAGTGACAGCTAGCGACTGAACTAATTAAACAGGAACCCTATAAGCAATTTACCTCATTAAAGCTTTGCATTTTATATCTGCAACAAAATTATTCAGTACCTATTTTAAATAATAAAGGATGAAAATCAAGGTTAATTGACATTTTAATAGAAAGCATATCAATTAAAATTATCTGCGAAAAAAAGACTTCTCCTAAAACAATTACTGGTTGAAGTCTAGCAGATTTATTTGTTGTCAACTTGAAAGAACAAAATGGAACTGGGTTTGATGGCAGCATAGGTGTGGGATATTCAGCAGAGGCTCTCAATCTTCGTCAACTAATTACACAGAACATTTGGATTAATTAGCTATTATTGTTATCAATGTTATGACTAATTTATTTTATTAATTTCATAAGCTAATGCTTTTGCCACGTACCGTGTTATTCCTAAACCCGTTCTTTTGCCTTGTTCCATGGAATGAGAAGATGCGTTATATTTGGAATTAAATAATCTGGTTCAAATCATGAGTCTGCTTATTAGTTGTGTGATTTTGAGCAATTTCTTTTCTGGTCCTCAGTTGTGCCCATATGTAAAGCAAGGATAATAATAGGATTCATGGGTTTATGAAAATTAAGAATTGATGCATTCAGAAGAGTTTGTATAGCAGTAGACCCATAGTAAATTTTCTGTAAGCTATCACTGCTTTCATCATCATTATTGTTATTATATTAATTATTACTATTGTTATTGCTCTGGTCTCAGGTCCCACTAGATGTTTGAAAGTATAAAGTTGCATGAGGGATTGGTATTCAATTTAGCATGCAACAAAACCATATTGTGAACGCAAAATAAAAATTACAAAAATGCTGATATAATTAGTCGTAAGCTAGAACTGAGGCATTAGTTTCTGACTGATTTCATAATAGACCACCAAAACTCAGTTCCCACATGTGAGGGAATTATTTAGGACTTGTATAAAAGATCCATTATGGAATCTTAACCAAAATCTTTAAATAAAACATCTCCGCTACATTCAAGATACTGTCTTTCTTCTGTTGTTTTCTATTTCTCATCCCTTGGATTTCCAAAATCTGTGGTGAAAATTCAACATTTTCTGATGTCTTATTAAATTTCAATCACAGTCATTAAAATTCTTATTAAAATTTAGTAGTTAGTTTTCATATTGTTTATTTTCCCTGACGTGCATTTTTTTTCTTTTTCAATTTGGCATAATTTGACAATTCAGAGGGCATTATATTGCTATATATGTTACTAGTCTACTGTCATGTGCACAATGGCTGCTTCCCATATGTCATAGGCTGGTAGCCATTTCCATGGCTTAAGTTGACAGATTCTTCTACAGGCTTGCTACAATATTTAAAATCTCACTATCAGAACTTTCTTTCTTAGGTAATGTGTCCTGATTCCAGGAGACTCTTGTTTATTTGCAGTTGAGAGAGTAAGATATCAGTTTCTTATCACTCATTGCTATTTTCACTTGAATTAATTTAGAGAGAAATTTTAAAGTGAGATCAGGAATTAGTATAATGGAGAACTGGTTGTTCATACTTTGGTGATAACAATGTAGAGAAGTGATAGAGTCAAAAAGATGGCCCTGTGTGTCAAGTTAAGTTGGGTCACCTCACCTTGCAAAGGAATATTTTCTTTTCTTACATACAGTCATGCGCCACATAACAATGTTTCAGTCAACAGACCACACATTCTAGAGTGGTCCCACATTAGTACTGCATAACCTAGGTGTGTAGTAGGTGATGCCATCTAGGTTTGTGCAACTGCACGCCATGATGTTCACACAACGACACATTCACCTAACAACACATTTCTCAGAACATACCCCCGTCATTAAGTGATGCACGATGCTATTTTTCAAATATTCTAAAGAAACACTCCTCTTGTCCCAAACCTTTCACCTTTGTCTGTAATATAAAATAATAAAGCACTAAAAACCAACCTTAAAAACATCTTTATGTTGTGCCCCTCTCCTCAGACATTGGTGGTGATTATTAGGTAATGTGGTAAGAGAGGTGGCACATTACCCTACAGTTAGGAAGAGAATTACTCCTTTCTTCATCCAGAGCAACCTAATTCTGTCAACGGAGCCATATAGATTGGCAACATATGAGAGTGCACCCGAATCAAATAAGAAAATCAGTGCAATTTTTTTTATCCTGAGTATGGCTTCGACTATTAATGTTTCAGAAATATGTTATTTGCTTTTTCACCAATTCACACCTGTCTTTGTCCCTGCATAATTTATACACATAAAAGGATAAGAGTGTAGCTATTTTCCTAAAGCTGTGTTGTCCAAGTGTGTACCACAGGTACAAAATGTTTCCTTTTTTCTCCTCCTGTTGTTTCAACGCTACTTAATGACTAAAACTGAATACCGAGGACAATCATGGGCACTTAAGGCCCAATTCATAAAAAAATGATGCAAGCCATTTATGCACAAATGTTGCTACTTTCATATGGAAACAAGGTACATAAAGAATTCTCCTTTGTGATTCATAAACCCTCTTTAAGGTAATTTTGTTGCTCAGTTTCCTACCTCAGGAGAGCAAAACTCCAAAAGAGAGAAGTAGGAAAGAAACGAAAACCTACAGATATAGTTACGGTCCTATTTGCATAAAAAACCACAGCAAGCCTTTTGTGCAATATTAATTAAACATATATTAGACAGTGCTGTGTGGATTGTATAGTCATTACCCACTTTAGTCAAGAATATAAAATATCCTCAAATTTATCCAAGAATATACAATAGAAAACATTTAAAAGCACATGCAGCACTTTCCCTCTCTCTCTCATTCAGACAGGCCCAGAATCTTTATCATTCTGGGTTGATTTAACCACATGTATTCTAAGAGGATAAAGTACTGGTATAAATACTCTGATTCTATGCCCAGTCTTTTTATTGTTTACCCTGGAAAGTTAGAGGCAGAAAAAATTTCCCCATAATTTGCTTAGAATACGTCTAAATATAAAGGTTATTGAGTCTGATGTTTGCTTTCTATGAATGCTAACACTTTAGATGCATTCAAGAAGATTAGAAACTGAAGTGATATGACTGACAGGAAGGGTTTTCTATGTCAGACATGAATACATTATTACTGACCATGACTAGATTCAATATTATTATTTAAGAGCCTGAAAAGCAAGGTCACAAAATTCCTCTTCAAATTTGAAATAAATGAGAATTTTTTATGAGTCCCACTCATTGTGGCCAGTGTCACCACTTATTGACATTTCAGCTTACCATTCTTCACAGTTCCAGAATAACAAAATACACGCCAGGCCCTGCGGCAGTTGTATAAATGAGAATTATGAGGAATAATGGAAAACTGTAGTGGAATTAGTGTGTTTTAGGCATCAAGTGCCTGTTACGCTTCTTTCCCACTCCATGCTCCAACCCCATGCATACGTACTGTACTCCCAGATCCATTCTCTGCCTTTGCAGTCTTGTCCTACGTCCAGGGAGGCTAACCTTGCTGGTGGCTTCCAGTTGTTCAGCCAATGGAAAATACTGGCAAACAATGAGGCGTTGGAGGAGAAAGAGGTTGGGGCCTTTCTTCCCCACTTCCTCCCTGTGTCAGTGCTGTGACGCTGGCTGGCATTCCTCTGGGTGGCATCCCTCTGTGGCTCACCTCTCGCTGGGTTGTGGGAACACGACTTTCCCCCCTTGTGCCCTCAACTTTGAGAGTGAGGACAACTTCTCTCTGCTGCTAGTCTGGGAGCACCTCCTTATCTCTGCTTGGCTCCCTCAATCTTGTCACATGTGTAAGTTGTCCTTTATTAAATTTTTTTGTCAGAGTAAATTCTGGAGGAATTCTGTTTTCTCTGGGAACTTTGATAGAAATCCAAGATGTTACGTTTCGAATTGATGTCTATTTCTGTATGACTAGTGCATGATTAGTGTGTAATTACCCTATTGTTTTAACTCTGTATGACTGTCTCTTTCAGGTTGAACCTATCAAAATCCCTCATTCTGCATCACTTTAGCCACAATTACATGATACTTAGGTAAGAGTCCATTAATCTCTGAGTAAGCAATGACTAGAGGTTGATAATGATAATGATTAATGTACTGTACTTAACAATTGGATTGGACGCCAATTCATTCAATTAACAAAACCTTATTGATTGACTACGTTTGTAAAGCATTTTATAAGGACAGTAGATGAATAAGATACTTAGATATCTAATATCAATACTGCTATTAGTAATAGTAACGATCACATCAACAACCACTATCAAAGGAACCATAGCTAACACTTATGAATGCTTTGTTTGTGCCCGGCAATGTGCCTTTATCTTATTTAAACACCGCATAGCTGTATGAAGTTAGGAGTGTAGTATTATTTTCATCCTTTTACATTGGAGCATCTTTTTACATTCACGTTTTAATCGGAGCTTCAGAAGTTATAAAAGTTGCCCAAGGTCACTTTGCAGATAACTAGTAGAATTGGTACTTGTTCCCACAAAAAAAACTTTAATTATCTTTGAAAAATTCTTTGAATTTTATGTATATTATTTTTCTGAGGGCCTTTTCTCTTAATAACTCATGAGCTATATGTGTTAAGGCTATTAAGCTGTTGCTATATCCACGGTTTTTTAGTTGCATGTCTTTTAGGTAGTTATATTATGAATCTTTTTCATGTGGTTATTTCCCTTGCTTTTGTGCTAGAAAATTTCTTACCCATCCCCAAATTTCTAAATATTAACCCATATTTATATATTTTGGATTTTTTCATGCAATTATTTTATTTCTGTGAAATTGACTTGCCTGTGTAGTAAAAGTAGATATTTAACTATATTTTTTTCAAATTGTCAGTTTCCACCAACTTTTACTTAAATAACCAATCTACTTCCTTTATATAATTCCTTTGACCATTTTTTCTCTGAAGGAAATGCGCTACCCCCTGAAAACACTGCCTCTCCTGAAGCCTGTCAAGTGATGAATGATTTCTTCTCAAACATCTCACGTGGTATAGGTATCCTTGGTCCCGAATACTGCTTTCAGATCATTCTCTGCTCTCTCCTTAAAGGCAACCAGCCTGAATCTTATATGATCAGTCTACTCCACCCATAATCCTCTCTTTTGCAAACACCTGTAGGATTCCGAGCCATTCCCCTTAATTGCTTGCAGATTTAACACTTGCCTCACTATCATTCTCTCCAACAGTCTACTCCTGTCATAATTCTTGCTGATTCTACTATCCAGATAGATGATTCTTCTAACGCCATGGCCTTTGATTTCCTTGATCTCTACTTGTCCATCCATTTTGTCCTCAGTGCTACCTCCACCACTCAATCCCATGATTCTTTTCTAGAATTTATTGGCAATAATTGCAATCCCTGTAGAATCTCAATTTTAAGGATCCTATCCAGCCATTATCAGCAACTGTCTTTACAGCTTCTATCTTCAATTACTCTACCTCTGAGAGCACTTTCACTCCAACAAGACCTACACTCCATTGATCCCACTGTCTCACACGTTTCCCATGTCTCAACTCCATTCTAATCCTATTTAAATTGCAAGGTCAGTCATTAAAATTGCTCCCTTGCCCTCATCCTCAACTCTTGTCTTTTTCTCTTTTTCTTTCCACTCAGCTAAACCAGTCTTGTACTTGCTCCATTCACTCATCTTCACACTTGAATATGACTGGAGATAAAAAATACACAAACATGCTGATGAGTCTTAACTTTAAATTCATGATAACCAAGCTTCAGTAGCCACCATGCTGTTTGGGAATCAAGCAATATTTCCCAGTCCGTTCACTCTCTCATGCGGCTGGCTAATTATTCCTACCCACTCTTCCTTCTTTAAATCTCCACTACCTTCTCCCCCATTCTTATGCTCAACTCTTTACCTTGCTTCTCAATTCACTTAGAAAATTGAATCAGAAGTTAATTTTTGCATGTTTGCACTACTTTCTATCCCTCACTTACAACTGTACCTTCTTTCCTGTTATCAAGAATGAATTATTCATGAACTTAGCAAAAGCCCAACCTGCCACTAAATCTTATCCCTTCAAGGACCTTGCTCTAGAAATTCTCCCCTGTCTTTCTTGCATAATCATTTTTCCCTTCTTATTGAAAATTTTCTGCAAACCTACAGTGTTACTGCTATTTATCTCATACTAAAAACAAAAGACAAACAACAATGTCTCGTGACTCTACTTCTTTCTATCTTCAATTTCTCTGCTCCTATTTTCTTTTAAACCTACTCTAACCATGGTTTTGCCCCCACCACTATATTTCAGCAACTTTTATCTAGAACATTCATGATTAATGCATTGCTAAATCCAGCGTAGGTTTTTTTGTCCTTACCTTTCTTGATCATCAGCAGCATTTAGTTCAGCTGATCACTCAGGGCATGATAGACCCCTGGATGTTCTTTTGTGCCTTCATGGGCTCCCTTGCCAGTTATTCCTCGTCTTCTAGTTTTCTAAATATTAAGATGCCCTCAGGTCTCAGTCTACTGACGATTTTTTTCTTTCTCTAAATTCAGCTTTAAATGCCATCTCTGCACTGATGCATTACAAATGATGCTTCTAGTCTAAATAGTTCCCTTGTACTCCAAGTCTGGATACTTGTGAATCAAAACGCCTTCAAGACATCCACATGTATATATCTAGCCATAACTCAGACTTAAAGAATGGAGAATTGACCCAATCACCTCCCAATTCACTCCCTCCAGAGTCTTCCCCGGTCGTTATTGTGTGGCAGACCCTGGTCTAACTATTTTGAAAGTATGAACCCATTTAAACTGCATAGCAATTCTATGAGATAAGTATGATTATGCCCCACATTCACAGGTGAAGACACTGAGGCATTAAGAGGTAAATAACTTGGCCAGGGCCATACTAGTGATTGGGCTAGAATTACAAATGCTGACAGTCGGCCTCCTGTGAGGACGAGCTTAACCACTGCCCAAGTTTCTGGTCTCCTCACCTGGTAATCCTCTTTTACTCATTCTAACCCTTCAGATGAAATCTTTCAGCAATTCTTGCCAGCTCTACTTCGAAATTTCTGCATACACCCAGAATCTGACCACTCTCTCAACCCTTCCTCTGTTACCAGGGACAAGGTGACATAATTACAATGGTCTAAAGCAGCCCTTTCATCATCTCCACGTGCTCAGCCTGCTCCCTCTCATTTCCTCTGACCTCATCTCATACATTCTCCCTTTGCTCATTCTACTCCAGCTACACTTGTCTCCCTATTTTCTTCAAATACTCCAGACGTGTTTACATCTCAGGGCTTTTTTTATTTGCCAGATACTCCCATGGCTCATTCTCTCAATACTTTTAGAGTTTCTCAAAATTCACTTTTTTATGAAAGGCTTTCTCTGGCTATTTATTCAAAATCTCCCCTTCCTCAATACTCCTCATCTTTCTTTTTTGCTTTCTTTTTCTCCATAGCATAATAAATATCTTTTACTTACTACTATTGTTTATGAGCTATCTCCCTCTGTTAAAATGTAAGAGACACGAGGGCATTTTCAGCTGGACTCACACTGTATTCTCACCTCTTACAAGGGTGCCTTGCACAGAGTAGGTGCTACACCAATATTTCTTGAAAGTATGACATATAGGCTTTACCATTGGTATTTATTGATTCTTCTAGTATACTTTAAGTTCTTTTATGTAATGTGGTGTGTTTCAAGAAAAATTAACGTCTTGGATCTATGCCATACAATTTGAATTGTAACTTTATAATGTGTTTGAATATATTATATATCTCCTTCATGATATTTGTCATAATTAAAGCTTTCTCTTCTGGGACTCCAGATGCTACTGCTTTATTGCAATCATAAACACTCCATTATCTCTTCTATCTTCAAAAACTTTGGCTCACCACATCCTTTAAACTCTACTATTTAAAAATGTCACCCTCATTAATTTTCTCAAAAATTGCTCACTTTCTTAATACCTATTTACACTCCAAACCACCTAAATTTGGTATTTATCTCTAGCATTCCACCAAAACTGCCTTTTTAAATAACTCTATCAATGACTTCTAGGCTACCATATGTAATGGACTGTTTTAATTCCTAATCTTACTTGATCATTGAGCAATATTCCCCAGAAATGATCTTTTTTTCTTTCTGAAACATTCTTAACACTTAGTTTCTATGAGGCCATCCATGTGTTTCTGGTTTTCCTTCTGTCTCATTGGTTCCCTATATTTGGGCTCTTTTTCTGGCTTATCTTCCCCTCTTCCATATAGGAGTGCTCAGGATTGGATAATTGGTACTTTTCTTCTTAATTGTAGTATGCCTAGAGATGAGCAAAACCATCCCTATGAATGCAAATATTATCTATTCTCGTTAATTCTGAAATTTACATTTCAGACTAGGTTACAAAAGATATCTAACTGCTTACACAACTCTCCAATAAGATATTTCACAAATTCTCCAAGAACAGCATATCCCAGACTGAATTATTTTCTCTTCTAATTTTTCCCCCCAGAATAATGAGAGTTATTCTCATCAATTCCCTCTCTCTCACCAAGCAACTGCCAATTTCTATAGATTCTACTAACTAAATATTTTCTAAATACCTCCTTTTCTCAGTTTTCACTGCCAATCTGTAGTCTAAATTCCCATCATTTCTCTCTTTGACAGTTGGAGGAACACCCTAATCGATCTCTGCCTCCAGTTGCAAACTCACAATGAATTCTTTAGATGGCAGTTAGAGTAATCATTTTAAATACTAAAAATCTATCTGTTACTGAGCAAGGGTCCACTGCCCGACACACATAGGAATAAATACTACGGCACCAGCTTTTGGGAAGAGAAAAGGCTTTATTGCGACATCAACCGGCAAGGAGACAGGAGGCAAGGCTCTCAAACCTGTCTCACCAATCCAAGGTTCAGGGCAAACTCTAAGGAGTTAGGGGCCGCTAAGCTGCAGCTGGGCCCATGGGCCCATGTAAGCTGATTGGCAAGTCTTGAATCAGTCCATGTATAGTAATCAAGCTACTTGGGCTGCTAGAAGCTGGGTTTTCCTTATTTAAGGACTTCCCACTTTGTAAAGGGCTCATGTGGCAACATTTCTGAAGATTCTTGGTTCTGGGGTTATCCTGGAATGATAGGTTCCTACTTGGCATATGCGCAGTGCTGTCTCTGTTATTGAGCAAGGCTTGATTAATCAATAACCTGTTTTAAGGGAGCCAAACTAGTTTAAGCTGTTCAAAGTTTTATGTGCTGTTTCGTATCCATGCCAGACCTGTTTCAAATTCTTCAATAAAATTCATTGCTCATGGAATAAAACATAAAGTTTTCAATTATAGGCACCACCTACCTCTCTGGCATTATTTCAGGCCACTCTTCTCTTCATAACTGGAGATTATTTTTTTAGTTCTACCCACCATGTATGTTACTTCTGAGCAGAGGCAATTTGCATTTGCTTTTCATGTTCTCTAGAATACTTGTACGACCACTATAAGATCTTTTTCGACTTAGTCTAACAGACTTTTATAAGTAACAATTTAATTTTGTAATTTTTACATATGGGTTCCACATATTTATTTTTACAACAATTTCTAGTCTTTGATACATTTTACTGTTTTCAAAGTATAATATTTTTCTCATGACCTTCATAAACTGAGTATTACTGTTATCTAGGAAACCCTATCAAATTTTATTCATCTAATATTCAATTACTTTTGCAAATTTTAAGAGTATTTTTATTGTTTTCTAGATTTCTTTGTATGTAGTCATAGTATTATTTGGGAACGCAATTAAAAAGATTAATTTGTGAGAACTTTTGAATGCTTTGACCTTTGAATGCTTGCTTCTCAATGCAATATTCCTATCAATACGCCTTTTACATAGCAAAATGGGCAAAAGAGCATATAAAAAATTTGGATCAATTTAGCGAATTCTTAATCACAATTTAAAACTTACGTAGTATAACGGGAGTACACACAGACCAAACAAATAAGTTTTGGTCATCTGAATCGTACAAGTTAATATTAATAGATTACTTTATATTTTGTCCACTCTGGTGGGCAGGTATACTTATCGACTCTGGAAACATTGAAAGGGATATAGAGCCATCTGGGTAAGTCTTGAGTCCCCTGCATTCCTTCTTTTTCAATCTTCCTCCTTGTTTACACCTTTTGGTTCAAATTATAGCATTGACTTTATCCTTATTACAGTATTAAATAATAGTACTGATAGGTACTATCCTGAACTCCATTCTTTATTTTAGTGTAACTAGCTGAAGTTAATCAAAATACAAGTGACCTTGACTCTTTGTTTAGAAAGATAGTTTTAACATCTACATGGTTTGGAGGGATTTTTGTTTTGTCTTATTTTGTGTGTTAAAATCAGAGATAGTAATAAATTTATCAAACGCCTTTTAGGTAGCTTGAAGCAATTATGGCTCTCTAGACTTTGAGTACTTGAAAGCTATACTCTAGTGATGTGTTTCCCGGTATCATACTAGCTTCGAATGCTGGGAAAAACACTGTTTATCCACGGTTTGTTGATTACATACCTTAGGCGTCCCATCTACTTACAAATAAAAGATTTTCAGTTTTCTATTTTGGTATTTTTTTTCAGGTTTTGGCACATGGATCTTAGTAACATTTTAAGTTGATCTTTATTCTTTATCATGTTTATTTGTGCTCTGAAATATAATATTCTTTTAACAAATAAAGTCTGAGAATTTACTGTGTTTCTGACATATTCCAACATATGGGCACTGATGAATAGGACATGACAACGGAAACAAGTATTTCTTTGAAAATTTTTAAGAATGCTCCAAAAAGCCTATCTGGATGCAGGAACTATTTTAAGTGATTCTCTTTTTTTACTATATATTTTTCATAGTTTCAGAGACTACAAAGCTTTCTACAATTTTTAATTCAACTTTATAGATTTCAAGATTTCCTAAATATTTTCAGGTAATTTGAATTTGTTCTGTATAATATCGTTTAATAAATTAATCACTTTCAAATATATTATTATATTCTTTTATGTTTTCTAATATTTTAAATTCATGTGTTTCCTCTAATTACCTTGATCTAACTTAACTCTAAAATTAATTTAATTTTAAATTAAATTTGCCAAAGTTTTGTCAATTTAATCTTTAAAGTAATTTTTAAGAAAGCTCTTGAACATGTCAGGTCCATTGTTTTCCTGTGTCGTAATCTTTATTTACTGTTTTCATCTGTACTATATTCCTCCTTTTATTTTATTTAAGTTTGATTTGCCATTACAGAGAGACAGAGAAAGAAAGAGAGAGATTGTAATGAAGACATAAAGATTGATTGTCTGGGTCATTTTTAGAAGATTACCATCTGATAAATGAAACATGACTAAATTAAATATTACTTTCTAAAAGTGAATAGTTAGAAAAGTTTACAAAAAGATAAATTCATGCTATTAACCACATTATTATATGGCTATGTTATTATTTTGCCACTAGGCAAAGATTAAATAATATAGAGCCTATGGACATGATGTAGAATTTTCTCATTAAAAAGATACAAATTTCTCAAAATATAAGGATCAAATTGTAGGTCCAATTATACTATCTAATATATTTTCCAGTTCTGTTATTTTCCAACCACACATAAAAATCATGACAAACTGGAGGGACATTTACCCAACTTTGCAGTACTGTATGTACCTGGATCCTCTACAACTTCTGTTGAAGACTTGAAAGTTGAATTTAGTACCAAGCACCAATATTGTGATGAATATCCTACATATTAGTTTTCCTAACTATGAAAACTGTGACACTGGAAAATGGTAATGAATATAGCACGCATCTAATTGCTTCTCCACCAACTGTAGGAATGTTTTATTTAAAGCAATTAAGAAATTATGCTTTGACAGGTTTCAAATTTCATCCATCTGCTTACATATGATTTTCTGGATGGATATATGAATATTAATAGCAACTGTGTAAACAGGTGCTACAACTCTTCTCTTTGTGAAACAATTTTGTCACATGTGCATAGCCCTGGTCAGTAATGACCTAATTTTGTCACTGTTTACTACCTAGTAGCTCAAATGGCAATGACATCATTTATCCTATGGGTGGCATCTGCTCCCCATGTCATTGATAGGCACATTGATGTGTATGTATGTGTGTATATAAGAATATGTATATATTCTTAGCAACCATTTTTGTGACAAACAGCAACTGGAGTTGAGGGTGGGGAAGTCAGAATCTGAGAAATGGTAATTATCTTTCTATTTGTGACACAGATATGAGTATTATAAAACACATTTGTATTTATATATATGTTACACATTGGTCTAATTATCTCCATTTAATGAATGTTTATTATAAACAGGCTTGGTAATATTCTCCTTGAAATATTGAATATACAGAGTCATAGATGAGATGAGATTTCAGAAATGTCATGCATTCTGCTCTCTGTATGAATAGTAAAAATAAACTGTCATTATTTGAACATATAATGTTTGACATTTCCAACCTGCATTCTTTTTTCCTACTTTTATATTTTTCAGCCCAAAACATTTTTAAATGTTCATCTCAAGTTTATTGTGAAGATCTATTTCATTAAACATATCATTTGAAACTATATTCTAGTTATCTGCATATGGTTTCCTAGATCATCATGGGTTATTTTGATTGGGTATAAGAGAGAATTTAAGAAAATGCTGTTTTATAACCATCCTGTAATATACTGACACAACTGTTGGACTACAAATGATATTGAATAGTTATGTAGATGGAGGCTGAAATGTGAATGAAAGTCATAACTCGTTTACACTGACGAAAGAAGACCCGAGGAGTATTTTAATGCTTCTGCTGCTGCATCAGGACCAGAAGTCTTCAATGCGTCATCTATTAATTTGCTACAACCAGTGCCCTGACGTCATTTGACATTTAAAGAACTGACACTACTAAGCTGTGGGAAATTAAATGCAAACATTATGAATAATAAGCTCAGACAACTTCAGAAGTAAGTGGTAATGAAGGAGATGCTTATTTAGTATAAAAGTTTTGCTCTTCCACTATGTGGCATAATGCCAAGATATCTGGAATATTTAGGATTAGAATGACAAGGAGCATAAAATTCAGGCCCCTGCCTTTAAGAAGCTTGCAGTCTACTCATTTGAAGACCCTAAGGAGTTTACAGTAGGAAAATATGGATTTTTTATGAATAAATTTTCACAGAAATCACATACTTAATAGCTTTTAGCTTTGTATTGTATATATAAAGAAATATAATAGAAGTAAAATTGAACTTCAAGATATCCTTATAAGTCACAAAATTTTATGATGTAGCATAGGTTTTATACAATACTTTAAAAAGGAATAGATAAAATATATCAGATTATAGTAATATGAATTTTCAGTAAAAAGTAAATAGTACTTATCAAAGCATTAAGTGAGAAGTTGAAAAAAACATTTGAAGCACTTTTTAAAAATTACATTTGCAAATAATTTGAAAAACCTATGATTTCAACAATTACTTTCTAATTCTTAGAATAAATATAACAGTATACATTGGAATCTATAAAGTCTGAGAGAAGAGAAAAAAGGAAGTACAGATGTAGGATGATTGACAACGTTGGATCAATGTGATGATTGTATCAATTTCAGCTTCTCTGCTAACAATAGGAGTCTGATTGGACACCACTGGCTTTATTAGGCAGTGGATGGAATATAATATACCTTGCAGTGCATTAGTTGTTTGCGTTGATTGGATGGAAGACAAATTTCATGTGGAGGAGAGTCTGAATCCCATCACTGTTGCAATTATGTTGAACACCAGTGGAAAAATGCCCCATTGCTCCTGCAGTCTGCCCCAAATGAATAGAAGTTTTTCAAGCCATTGGCTTCCAGAATTTCACATAATTTCTTTTTTCAATAAATTGTGACTTGTTTAGATGTGTGTACTTAATAGTAAGTTAAGTAACTGAGTCTACAAAGCACTTAATAGACCTCTCCATCTTTCCCACTCTAAGCACTCAATAGTGTGGATCAGCTGATGGGCCTCCCAGAACTGAATACATGGTACATTGTTTTATAACTTTTTTCTTCATACACTAAGTGATGACATAAATGAAAATACGGCAGTAAAACAAATCATTAGTATTTCCTGCTGGGAATAAAATGAAAACTTTGAAGCTGCTGAGAGTTGCAGCTCATATCTTCTTTGTGACCAATTTATAACATCTTTGCCCTAGCGTTCCAGGGAAGTGCTTTTTCTAAGAGTAAACTAAACACACCATTTATTGGATTAATTTACCATAGTATGCAGCATAAACACCTTGTAAACAAAGCAAGACATGGATTTTTTTAAAGCTTTTATTTTGCTTATCAATTCTATGCCATCAATGTTTACTTACTAGATACTTGAGGACTATTGGGATTCTGGAAAAAAAACCAACAGAAAACTAATCTGATTGGAGCAGCTTTCTAAGTAACTTTTTTTTTTTTTTAACCATTTATCAAACCTCTTTGCTCTGTTAGGCTTCACAAAATGACAAGGCTATTTTAGAGCCATAAACCTCAATGCCCCGTGCAGTTATGGCATGCAACCAAAGACGGCTGGAGAGAAAATGAAGGCGTAATTGACTACAGCTGCTCAAGCCTAGCATTTCCCCACAGCATCCCAAGATTCTTAGACTGGTGTTTCTTTCTCCCTCCCAGACACAGACCAATGTGACCCTCCTGTGATTTCTCCACTGGGTAAACTGAGGGAGCCTCAAGGTTGTCCCCTAAGGTCTCTACATGGCCCAAGTCATGAGCGATCCTGCCCAAAAAAGCAGATGATTGGTACGTGTTTGATTGCTCTTCACTTATTATGTTCAGTGCTCAGGATGAAAGTAAAATGACTGCAATTTTCTTTCTCACGTACCTTTTTTAACTTGGTACAAGGCTTTGCCTTCCAATCTCAGGGAAGTGTTCTGTCCTTTGGAGATTGCTATTAAAATATAGACTGGAACCATTACGTTTTATTGGCTTAGCCTTTCCCTGCACTGCCTATAAAAACAGACACTGCTTTAAAACCTCTCACTAATGTCCACTTTCTGGAGGGTGGAGTTGACCTCAAGCAGTTTACTACTTGTCTGTTAGTCAAGACTAATTAACTTTGACTTTGTTGTTAGAGCACTCTAATCTGGGGTTTCATCTTAAATAAATTGAGGAAATACTGGGTTCAACCCAGCACTGGACAGTGACTCTTTATGACTATATATTGAGACTCTTTTTATTTTTCTTTACTTCATGGATCTTACCTATAAGAACACTTTGTAAATATGCAATCAGTTCATTATTCTTTGATAATTAAATACTCTTTTCTTCCCCCAATTTTTTTTTTTTTTACAATGAGACTGTGGTTGTGTCGCTTGCTCCTTTTCAAATAAGAAATGTAATTCCAATAAAAACCATCACAAAATAGAGAAAATAACTTTTTCACTAATTATTGTATTATTTTATAATTAAATCACTAGCACTGTCCTGGGCATGAAATAGTTTGCTCACATTGATTTTTAATTGTAACATTAATCTATAGTCATTGGTGGGACCTTCCGAAGAAATAGGTCACTTCGTTTTTCAGCTATGGAGAGAGAATCTGCATTATATCTTATTTTTCTTTAACATAGTAATTCACATACAAAATAAACATGTAGAAAGTACTTTGTTACAGTTTCGTTGAAATTAGCATACTGAATTCATATTAACTAATTTTTATAGAGAAATCATTTACATTATACAAGAACTTTGAAGTGAAATATTTTAATATAAATCTAGCTTTCTTAAAATTTGAATAGTAGCAATAGAAGGAGTGTTTATGCCGTATCTTACTTTAATGTATCAAGTAGATCAAGTAACTAGTTAGCATTTTAACTTAATGGTCAAGATAATCTTAAACAATAAAAGTGGTTATAAAGCTGTAATTTCTCAAATCTTAATTTTTTCATTGTTTTTATTGAAATTCACTTGTCTGAATAAGGAAAAATTATAGTCTTCTTTAGTATCCCAGAAAAGTAAAAACATTCCAGAAATGCATCTTTGATAAAATAAATTGTTTCCTTCCCCAAATGCCACAGATCACAAACCTGAATCCCTTTGACCAATGGCCAAATCAAAAGGTGTTGTTTGTAACAATGGGGTCAGTGCTCTGAAAACAACATAAGTTACATTTTTGAACAGAAACTTTTGAATCCAAGCATTGGATGAAATTCAAAGATGATGGCAGATGCCATGAGATAGACTTATCTGCAGTTGGCTCTGTCCTTTGAATACTCTATTATTGATGGCATTAATGCCCTTACAGTTTAAATGGTTGAAATAAACACTTGCATCCATCAAGGTTCTCCAGAGAAACAGAACCAATAAGATGTATATATATATATAAAATATATATATGATTTATTTTATACATTATAAAATATACATATATATTATTTATTTTTTTGTTGAAGAAGACTCACCTTCAGCTAACATCTGTTGCCAGTCTTCTTCTACTTTGTATGTGGGTCACCACCACAACATGGCTGCCAATGAATGGTGTAGGTCCATGCCTGGGAACAGAACCCAGGCTGCTGAAGTGGAGTGTGTCGAACTTAACCACTAGGCCACAGGGCCAGCCCCAATATATATTTTAATTGATTTATTTTCAGGAGTTGGCTCATGTGATTGTAGGGGTTGGCAAGTCCAAAATGTGTCAGGCAGTCAGGCAGGCTGGAAACTCAGACAGGAGGTGATGCTGTGGACTTGAGAATGGATTTCTTTTTCTCCAGGGATCCTGAGATTTTTCCCTAAGGCCTTCAACTGATTGCATATGGTGCACTCATATTATAGAGGGTAATCTGCTTTACTTAAAGTCAACTGATTGTGGATGTTAACCACATCTACTAAATACCTTCATAACAACACCTAGAATAGTGCTTGATTAAGTCACTGGATACTAGCCTGGGCAAGTTGACACATAAAATTAATCATCAAAACACTGTTTGCTTTGCTGCCTAAGGCACCTGCTGTAGAGCTCTTGGGTGCATGTACTTTTTTTTTTACTTATTTTTGCTTCTCCACTTCCCCCTATATCTAAGAATTAGTACATTAAAAAATCTATGTTAAGACTCTTTTCAGAATCTCTCCCTCTCCACTCCTTTTTTTTTTTCTTCTATGGGTTCAGGGTATTCTTAAAAATAAAAGCTTTACAGCAACACTTAAGCAAAAACAGAACACCATCCTTTGAGTCAAAAGATTTTTTCTGACTCAAGTTCTGCATAATTTTATTGATCATAAAGAGGCAAAAGGATTTCAGTGGAGATTACTACATGCTTTTGTTACCAACTGGACATGGAAAGTGTAGAGGAATATTGAGACAGTTACCCATATAATTTGTGTACTTACTGGTGTAAAAAAAAGGAAATTTACTAAGTAATTTCTCAGAGCGTCTTTGTCGTGTGTTCATACTCAGAATCTTAACTTCACTTGAAAACATCCTGTGAGCTCTAGTTTCTGCCTGCCTTGGCTCTAATCACAGCTCCAGCACTTTCCAGCCATATGAGACAAGAGCAAGTGACCTAACCTTCTGTGCCACAGTTTTGCTTTTTTTTAAATGTTGAAAATAATAGTGGGGCGTTGGGAGGATTAAATAATATATTAGAAAAATATTTTTCTAAGTGTTTGGCACATAATATTTCCACAAGGTGTCAGTTATTACAATAAAAATAATTTCTTTCTATTATTACTGTGTGTTTACCTTGACATTGAATTAATTCCAGTGTGACACAGTGGAATAAATATAGATTTGTAGACCAAACATCTTTATTGTCAATTCTGGCTCTGCCATTTACTCTCTGTATGACCTTGGACAGTTTACTTAACCTGTCTGGGCCTCAAGTTCACCATGTGTAAATTGAGAAAAATAAATCATTTAAGGTGGTTGGGGGGATTAAATAAGATAATGTAAAACTACCAGTACTTGCTGACAAAGAGTAGGTGTTTAAAAATAGGCCACAGATTGTTATTATTTTCCTTAAGACCTAAATGACTGAATAAACGAAAGAGACAATTTGGATCTCATCTTATACATGTATTACATTCACATTTGTTACATTTATGTACATTCCTGTCTTATACATATTGCATAAAGGATGGTAGCTTACATGAGTTTTGGTGCCAGCATTCAAGTATAATTCAATTGTCTTGGAAAAGACTCCATCACTTGTTCTCAATAAGACTATGCCCTTGTAGTAAGTTTATTCAGTTCCTAACAGGGACAGGAATGTTGTACGTAGAGACACTCAGCCCATTGGCACATCATTTTTCTCCTACCCTAAATGCCTTACCTGTTAATGACTTGTCTTTCCACTAGTGCCTGCAGGAAAACTCTTCCCAAGACATGAGTTTTCAGGTCCAGGTGATTTTTTTTAGACAAACCCTGGCAGTTGGAAGAATTATTCTTCTTTTTTTGGTGAGGAAGATTGGCCCTGAGATAACATCTGTTGCCAATCTTTCTCTTTTTGCTAGAGGAAGATTGTCGCTGAGCCAACGTCTGTGCCAATCTTCCTCCGTTTTGTATGTGGGATGCTGCCACAGCATGGCTCAATGAGCAGTGTGCAGGTCTGTGCCCGGGGAACTTGCGAACACTGGGCCACTGCAGTGGAGCCCAAGAAATTAACCACTATGCCTCTGGGCTAGCCCCAGAAGAATTATTCTTTAAGCTTGTTTCTTTCCTTTCATTAGAGAGCACCGAACTTTACTGCTAAGGAAAACATATTGGAAAAAGTAATCAAGTACTTTGGACAGTATTTTAAAGCTGCTTTTTGGAGGTAGTTTTCCACAAGAAATGTTCTATAACATAAGAAGGATGAAAAAATCCTATTCAAATCTCTCTTTTTCTCTCTTTTTCTATTTTTCTGTTTCACTTTCTGTACATCATGGGGGCTTAGATCCTTCATTAGCTTGGATGAATGCATGTCATTCTAACCCAGAAGTTATGCTTTCATTGATCAAAAAATAAAAATCCAAGGGGCCGGTCAGGTGGCACAGTGGTTAAGTTTGAACGTTCCTCTTCGGCCACCCAGGGTTCACTGGTTCGGATCCCAGGTGCAGACATGGCACCACTTGGCAAGCCATCCTGTGGTAGGCATCCCACATATACAGTAGAGGAAGATGGGCATGGATGTTAGCTCAGGGCCAGTCTTCCTCAACAAAAAGAGGAGGATTGGCAGCAGATGTTAGCTCAGGGCTAATCTTCCTCAAAAAAAAAAAAAAAAATCCAAATAGTTTTCCCTCACTGAGTGTATGTGCCTTCTGGAATTAGGCAGTGCTCTTCATCAATGAACTTAGTTAGCTTTCTAAAATATCCAACAAAGTTTCTATTCTTATTGTATATCATTTCCCATGAACCTAAAAATATTTTCTGGGGTGGAAGGCTGTATTTTTATAAAGCCATTTTTTTGCTGTACATATGCTTTTGTAAATGATTGACATATAAAGAAATAAAAGCCTTTATTCCCCGAGTTGCCCTGTATCTTTCTGTGTTTCTCATGGATAAAAATCATATAGTATTATAAGGGAAACAGCCCAAAATATCCTGGTAATTGGGTTTGCATGCCTGTTTGAATAATATAATAATAACATATGTATAACTATGTCTCAATATTAGTTAGCACTCTACTAACAGTAAACGGTGAGTGATATTATACATTTTATATAATTTTAGTTATTTCTCTAGATAATAAGAAATGATGAAACTTGCAACTTAAAAGTTTTCAATTTTGTTTGAATCACCTAAGTCACAAAGGAACAATGATTAATAAATGTTGATTTTACAATTCCATTATATAATATGTACCAAGAAACTGCACATTTAAAGAAACCATGTCGTAAACAAATAGACTCAGAAAATCAGTCTTTTTGAGAGATTTTTCCATAAAAGTTACTCCATCTAGGTATGTCTTAGAAGATGAAGTTTTGCTTTTGTTTTTTTTGAGGAAGATTAGCCCTGAGCTAACTACTGCCAATCCTCCTCTTTTTGCTGAGGAAGCCGGGCCCCGAGCTAAATCCGTGCCCATCTTCCTCTACTCTACATGTGGGACGCCTACCACAGCATGGCGTGCCAAGTGGTGCCATGTCCACAACCGGGATCCGAACCGGCGAACCCCGGGCCGCAGAGAAGCGGAATGTGTGCACTTAACCACTGTGCTACCGGGCCGGCCCCAGAAGATGAAGTTTTGTCTAAAAAGTGAAAGAACTTTATTTTAAAAAATGATGAGGAATGCTGTTCAGCACTTAATTGTATAATCTCCTATTCTTAAATTATTTCAATTATAGGTCTTGCGTTCTTGGAATTGTTGTATGTTTACTAGGGACAGGGACTTCTCAAGGCACCACACATACAACAATCTTAACGTAGCTGGCAACTTACTCAGTTCCCAGAACTAAAACAATATCTGCTTGGTCTGGCCATAATTTGGCAATATCTTACACAAGGCATTTAATTAAACTTGTAGAAATACAACCAAATATTTATAAAATAATCTAGCATTTACATGAAACTTGAATAGATTAAAATGGTACAATTATAGTCTCAGAGTATGAAAGTTAAGTAGTATTTTATTGTATAAAGTTTTGTTTACTAGATGCAATTGTAAAAACTTCTATGAAGGTTTTCTTGATAATTACATTTTCCTGTATATATTTTTCATATATTTCAAAGTGCAAAGAATTCAAATTAGAAAAGAGTATAACATGGTGAGAAAAAAGAAATCCTGTATACATTAACCTTAATTATAAATAGAATTATCTTTCTAAATAGAGAACAATTATGTCTTTTTATAAAAGACATAAATTTCCCTCAAAATTTTCCTCCTTTATATAAGAAAGCTCTAGCTTAATTACAAAATTAGCATTTCTCAATATTATTAAATATAGAAGTACATCAATTGTTTTATATGAAATCATTTATGTAGAATCAAAATATAATATATAATATAGTCCTATTTTTGTAAAAATCTGCAAATCAGTGAGAACAATATAATCCCATTTTGAATGTAAAAATGCCTTATATGTATACGTTTGCTTTTTTTTTCATGAGTGTGAGCCGAAATGTGGAAAGATACATACCAAACAATTACAGGAGGCCTGACTATGGAGGTGAGGTTATGCATGAAGTAGGTTAAATTATTCTAAATAACCCCCAAGTCTCAGAGTTTTAAAACAATGAAGTCATTTCTCACTTCTGCTACCCTTCCAGTCAGGGTTTGCAGGAGAATTCTACTCATTTTGACAAGCTGGATGACAGAGCAGACGCCATCTCATATGCTGCCATTTGCTGAGCCAGAGGGAAAGAGAAATTATACTCTTACCCACAAGTAAATACTCTGGCTGAGAAATGACATTTATTCCCAACTCACAGGCCAGGGCTATCATCCTTCCCAACCACAAAATAGCCAGCAGATGCTATCCTCCCACCTTCTTGGAAGGCACGGAGCCAGAAATAATGGTGACCAACTCTGTAACTCCCATAGGTGAGGAGCAATTGCTAAGGTGCCCTTCATTCTTGGTATTGCTTATAATTTTCATTGAAAATATAGAAGCCACTCTGAATATTTATAAACCAGAGGCAATTTTATTGTGATCAGCCCTTTCTTTTCATCATTGTTGCTTTAATTATAGAAAAGGCGATGCAGAAATGTATAAAGCAAGCCTGGGCTTCCTTAAGTAACTTCTCTACCCTCACACTTTGTTAGAAAAGGTGTTATGATGCAAAATATGTGACATAGATTACCTCTCAAGTGGCTTTTATTCCAGCAAGGAAAGCAAGTGATGTAAGAACATAACATTATAAATGCCACAAACATAAAGTGGGCTGGGAAGCCTTGCTGGAAGAGGGATATTGAAGTAAGCATAGGATTTAATTAACACCTCAGATCCTGGTCCATTTTTTTCCTAAGGATATTTTTAGCAAAAATTGGAAGTGATGTGCCTTGTTCTAACAGAAAGAGATGGTGTAAGTAGATCAGTTTAAGTAAAGTGCAGGACTCAGAAAATCTATTAGTGACGAATTTAGAAAGATTGGAGGCCAGCCAAAATCTCAAAACTGAGCTTACCAATGTGGGCTTTGTAAGTCTATGGAGTATAAAGGAAGGAAATTAACAGGCATATGGAATAAAACTAAGATATATTGCTGATATGAGACTACATTCCCTAAATGTGGAATGGGCAATAAGAACTGGGCATTACATCAATTTCTCTCCCTAAACTGCAATTCCAAGCAGTGATTTCATGGTCCCAATGATTCAGAAGATCAGGACAAAGACAGAATGAGGAGAAAATCCTTCTACTTACCTCTCAAATCCACGTGGTGCCTTAGGTGGAAGTGAAGTGAATTCAGTTCATTGCTAGAGAGGCTCCATTTCCATATCACCACCCATTTTCTGCCATGATTTACAAATTCCCTGTGCTGTCATCATCACAGAACGAAATGATGAATTTCTTAAGTTATTGAAGTATAAGTCAGAGAAACAAATATCCTCTACATTCTTTATGGATTCATGATTTAAAAATATTTATAGTTGTAAAGAATGTATATCTGAAATATTATTTGAAATATCATAAAACTATTTCATGAAGCTAAATAGCAATTATTTTTCCTAATGTAATGGGAAATTTGGGTCAAAGCTTGTTTGTTTAGGAACCAATTAACTGATTGAGAAAATTCAAGGCAAGTATAATAAGAATATTAAATTCAAACTAATAGCCCATGATTTGCCTTTTTTGTTTCTTTTGTTAGGAACTTATTTTACTGGTAAGTTTTAAAAATGTCCTTAAAACCAGTTTATGTATGTTCTTGACTCTCCTAGAATGCTCAAATTCAGACAAATTCTTTATTTCCATATTGTGCACATTTAAGTTTGTTTTTAGCCGATTGGGGAGGAGAATTATTTACTATAAAAAGATCTTGTGTATTTTATAACTGCATCTTGATTATAGTCTATATAAAACACGTGATTAAGACACACTTTCTTTAGTTTAGTTCCACACTATGAGGAATTTGTATATACTCCAATTTCCACCATGAATAAATGATATTAAATGTTATTAAATGTATTAAAAGTAGTTGTTGAATGTAGTTTATAAAAGATGTAATCCTCCTAATGCACCTGATTTAAAATATTTAAATGTAATTTGAAATAGATAATTCTGCTTGGTTAGTTTTAACTTCTTCAGCTGCAAAATGTCATTATGGCAAGGTCTATCATTAAAGGCAAGAACCCAGTAAGTTGGTGACTTTGAAATGCTTGAGTTAAGACTCCCTTTATATAGCTCCAGATTCTACTTCATGTATCTGTGATCACATAAGGAGCTTCTTGGGTGAAGTTGGGATTTGAAAAAAATTAGGGAAGAAGAAATTCTTTATGGTCTGACTATGGTAGAATTTGGAGTCTCTCTTCATGTCTGATATTCAAGCAGCCAGTGAAAAGTTAAGATAATAGAAGTTAAGACAATACAGTGAAGTATTAGGCTGTAGTCTCTTCCTATGAAATTTTCAACTGTTATTACCAAGGTTTGTACTCAGAATCTCACTCTAACTTTGTTCTGATTTGATTTTTTTATAACATGTTAAGATCACATTGTAAGACATTCACTGGCCTTTGGCCAAAAATAATAAAATTCTGACCTGACCTGGCTCTCTTTTGAAAAGTAGAAAAGATCCCAAGAGATTGCAATTTTAGATCTCACACATAATTTCCCATTCTCCTCCTATAAATCAGGCTTCTGTGAAACAGTGAGTTATACCATTCACATTTCTGCAGATACTAAAATTCCCCATTCATTTTCCAGTCTGCATTCTTCAAGAAAAGGGATGTTAGCAGAGATTGTTAAGAGTTGTGGTAGTCGGAAAAGAATTGGCAGGATTCCAATTTGTAGAACTTGTTGACATTCTGCCAATTCCTTTACGAATGCATGCTGCTAAGCAGAGCTGATATTCAGCCAGTATGTTCTAGCACAGCCACACTGATTGTTAAGATTTTGAAACATTTCTACTGCAGTGGGTAAATAGCCCCTACTCCATGTCTGCTAGTATCCCCTCCTCCACCCTGGTTTACCAATTGGCCACCTCCCCTAGCCCCCCCTCCAGCCCAATTTACTATTCTGTATCTACAAAACAATGTTTAGCACTGTAAGAGGGCTTTCGGACCTTCCCCCAGCTGGCATATGGATGGCCTGAGTTTGACTGGTCAGTGCTCACTCTCTAGCAGTTGTTGAATACTTTGAATATAACTCTTATTCCTAAGTATGTTTCTAGGCATGTGTAACAGAAATAGAAATCTGGGAAAGATGGCCATAATGATTCAGCGCGGAAGCAGCTGAGATGCCTCACAATCAGAGCTGGAATATTGCCTGAAGCCTGTTTGTCAGCATCAACTATTCCTCTCCCTGCAAAGATGGGGTCCCCTGTCCTGTCACTCATAGAACACTTCTTGATAGCTACTATTTCCCAGACACTGTGGGTGCAAGAATAACATGAGACTTTTGTTCAAAAAACTGAATCAAAAAAAATAAAACTGACATAAAAAAGTCTAAGGTGGGAGACAGGGGTATGTTAAGTACCCAGTAGGGTGGGGGTGAGGAAGACAATGAGAATGTATTGCCATTGCCTTTTGGGACAAACTCTTAGGTGGCCTGTTTGATTAATTAATTTATTCCAAAATATAATCATGGAACATACGATGGTATAGGATTAGAGTTATGGAAGTAAACAAGAGAGAGAATTTCCTTTCCTCATATCACCGAATCCAGCAAGAAAAACTCTAAAATGATTTACATAATTACTAAATGTATAATAATACTTTGAGAACTAACTTACTTAAAATTTTAATATGCTTGTTTAATTTTTCCTATAAAAACAAGGACCTTGATCATTATAATTCATTGTTGCTTGGAAGAAATAATGTCTTTTCTAGACAATTAAGTATTTTCTACTTACTGTCATTATCTTTCCGTTAATTCCATACAAATAATACACTTGGCCATTTGAAAATGAAATGCAAAATTTATTGAGTAAAATCAACAGTACATTGTGCCCTTCTATTTACCTTGTGGTTTTTTCCTATTTGGTTCAGAGCATCTTCATCAGTTGCCCTGTGTGGAGAGGTAAGAGTTCTGTCTCAAGGTGACAAAATCAGTGGTGGACCGGCATCAAATTCTTATTGTCTGATTCTTTGGCCCATCCTTTTTTATAGCCCATTTATCAATTGATCCCTCTTAGTTTCAAATGACTATGGGCATTTTCTAAAACCTCATTTTGCTACAATAGCAGTATCGCATTCTGGGCTCCAGCTTTAAAGAGAGAAGAAAATGATCATAATTGTTATTTCTCTGGGGAGTAACAAAGGACATATAATTTTTTACTGAGTCACTTCAATGTGCTAGATTATGCACCAAGTACAGAACAATCACTACCCATGACTCTGTGAGATGCTATCAACTCCAATTTACTCTACTTATTGAGACAAGAGAGATTAAGAATTTGCCTAAGAGTTCAAGGCTGCTAAGGGACACAGCTGGGATTCAAAGCCTGTCCTGTCTCTCAAGACCTTTCTACTGTTCATGAAGATATATTGACACATGAAAAGCAATTTTTTTCTGTATCCAATAATATTTGTAGGTCCAGTAATAGTATTTATTTGGAAATATTCTTCCTCTTTAGTGGGTTTATTTTACATTACATTTCTCTAGAATAGTCTCTATTGTAGTGATGGAGACTACAGTAGGTATTAAACTCATGGAATTGAAAGGGGCCTTACAAAATTGATGACGGATGGCCATTTAGTCACTGAAGCTCTTCCAGCGATAATGAACTCACTGAGCAGGAAGCATATTCCATGTTTGAACAACTTCTCTGTTTTGAGTTTTGCTACAATTCCATTAGTACTACTTCCTCCATTGGGAACCATACAGAGGAGTTATAATTTATAGATAACCTAGTATGTGTCACATGCTTAGGCTGTGGTATTTTCAATCATCGCAACAACCATATAGTTAAGCTTAACTGTTTCTATTTTTGATATTGGGAAACTGAGGGTCCAGGGACCAAAATGACACAAGTAGTCCCTATCTGTGCTAGAACTGAAATCAGGTCTGTTTGACTATAATGTCTATGTTTTCTTCATTATGCCATATCACTACTTAATTATTAGAACAAATGTAAAGCCTTAAGCAAAATGATCCTTCAAATATTTGAAAGCAATAATCATATTTTTCCCTTTAAATTCTTTTCTTTTCCAGGCCAAGCACACTTAGTTTGCTCACTGTTTATATGACCTGGTCTCCAAACCATTCCAAGCTATTGTCAACTTTTTTTTTTTTTTTTCAGGAAGATAAGCCCTGAGCTAAGATCTTCTACCAATCGTCTTCTTTTTGCTGAGGAAGACTGGCCCTGAGCTAACATCTGTGCCCATTTTCCTCTACTTTACATGTGGGATGCCTGCCACAGCATGGCTTGACAAGCAGCCCGTAGGTCTGCACCTGGGATTTGAATTGGCAAACCCCAGGCTGCAGAAGCGGAACGTGCAAACTGAACCACTGTGCCACTGGGCCGGCCCCACTGTTGTCAACTTTTAATAACAAAAGTCAGCACAGTCCCTCAAATATTGCCTCACTCGTACATACTAGAGTGGAAATGCTGTCTTAATTCTTTACTAAGGAGACTAAAATCATACTTTTGTCTTAGCTTATTTTGGCAAGTTCCCTGGCTCATTATATCTTCACAATAAACTAAATCTCCTACCACTTGTTTTTCATTAATTGCTATTAGGCAGTCTCCCTGGTCCTACATTTTTCTAGTTTGATCATGAGTGTAAGAATTTAAACCTACCTCCTTTAAATCTCATCTTATTAGCCCTAGCTCATGATTTCCCATTCAGTGATTGAGCTATTTCTCTTCAGATTTTATGACATCTGAAAACCCGATGTATATGCACTATATTTCTTTATCTAAAACTCTTAAAACAGTGTTTTGAATTGAGCAGTTACATGTTAAATCCTATCCTATAGGACAACAGAAGAGCCTGAAGGAGGAAACTCCTTGGCCATTCGATGAGACTGGCATGAAATTGGGGAGCATTGATAAGTCAATCTCTCAACAAATATTTATTGAGAACTTACCATATGCCTAGTAGTGTTTTAGGCAATGATGTTCCAGTGGTAAACTAAATGAGAAAAATCTGTTTCTTCCATGAGCTTATATTCTAGTGGGAATATACAGACAATAAACAAATATGTGAAGAAAATATGTAACACGGTAATAAGGATGTTATTAAGAAAAACGAGTGTGGAACTGAGTAGGGAGTGTCAGGTGTGTGTGCTGGGGTAGTATGGAGAGGTTACCCCCTAAATTCTTTGCATAAACCTCTATCATAGTTGTTACGCTGCACAGTAATTATTTGTGTTTCTTTGACTCCTCCTTTAGACCAATTATTTTCCCAGGAAATGTTCTATGTCTTATTAATCTAAATATTTCAAGCACCAAGCACAATGCCCAGCATGTAATGTTTCAATAAAGTTTAACGAATGAGCAAAAGTTCTTAAAACCTGAATGATAGCAAAAAATGATAGTTAACATAAATTGAGGGGTCTCTACGTGCTATGCATTGTGCTATTGTCTCATTGACTTCTCATGACGTTATGAAAATATTTTTAATTTTTTAAAATGATTACTATTCCCATTTTGCCAATGAGGAAGTTGAGTTATAGAGATGTTAAATCATTTGAATAAAATCACATAGCAAACAATCAACGGAAAAGAAATTCTGACCTAGGCTCTCTGTCTCCAAATCCTGCGTCACACAAGTTTCTGCCACATAGAACAGAAATAGATCCCTTGTCAACCTTCATATTGCTAGAAATTTTATAAGATCCTATCAGAAACTATGATCTCTATTATATTGAGGAAAAGAATCTAGCGCAGATAGAAGCTGAGACAAATTAAGTCAAAGTATATCAAACCAACAAATTCAATTCATTCACTCAAAATAGCATAATATCCAAATAATTGCTTCTAAATAATAGTTTCTATTATGGTGGATTTGAGAAAAGAGAAATGAGAAACAGGAGGGAAAGAATGACAGAGCATTTCCATTCCATACTGCAACTTGAAGTACTTGCTTTTTCTTGTCTAAGAAGGTGTAATGGTGGGGGATGGGAAACGTCAGGCAGAGGCCACATTAACAATTGATAAAATGTATAAATCCAAACAGGATCAAGGAATCATCAGAGTCTTATTCACTGGTCAAGCAGCACTGGAGCTGATTTTAGTGATAATTCTACTACCCTGCCCAAGCTGCATGCACGTTCCGAAGGGAAATAAAATGAAGCCAGGGCAGTAATAAGCAAAAGCAGCAGGAGACAGATTACACTATAGAAATGAATAGCACCTTGTCTCACGGTTATCTTTGCTCATTGCTCAATTCTTTTGCCCCTGAATGAAGCAAAATGGTGGATTATGAGGACCACTGCCTCAACTGTGACAGTCAGAAAATGGTTGAATGGTATCTCTATACCTTAGATTTAAAATTAGAAACTTTGAGATGTCTACTTGGGTATATGGATATTTGTATAAATATTCCCTTATCACACACTTTGTATATCACTTTGCTTTTAAGATTAACATTACTTTTCATGAAGGACATTTAAGCCATTTTTATTGTGACATTCTCAACCTATCCCCTGTATTTCAAATTAAATGCCTAGTGCTTCCAGAAGAAAAATGTTTGAAATGGTAATGAAAACTTCACAATTCATGTGACTGATGAAGTTACAAATCAGAATTTCCATTATAAATATTTTAAGCATCAGAACATTGAGAAATATTTACATTTCCTCACTTTAGGGGAAAAACGTAAAATCCACTAAACTTTAAGAATCATCCTTGGTTACATTTTATACGTGCTTTTCCATGAGAGTGGTGTGTGATTCAATAGATTAGCTTATAACCAAGTTTTGGGTGGTTTTGTATTTCTTGTAAATAACCCCATGATATTTTTTAAAGCATAGAGAAAAGTTACCTGCAGAACAGTAGATGAGGATTCATTGCAAGTTACCTACTGTATTAATTTGTTCAGGCTGCCATAACTAAGTGCCACAGACTGGGTGGCTTAAACAACAGAAATTTACTTTTTCACAATTCTGGAGCCTGGAAATCTGAGAGTAAGGTATCAGCAGAATTGGTTTCTTCCGAGGCATCGCTCTTTGGCTTGTGGACGGCTGTCTTCTCCCTGTGTCTCCATATGGTCTTCCCTCCGTGTCTGTGCCCTAATCTCCTCTTTTTATGTGGACACCAGTTATTTTAGATTAGGGCCCATCTATATGACCTCATCTAATCTTAATACCTCTTTAAAGAACTTATCTCCAAATAGAGTCACCTTCTGAGGTACTGGGAGTAAGATTTCAAGACACAAAATTTGAGGGGACACAATTCAGCCTGTAACGCTTATTAATGAAGTCTTCCTAGCAGAATCATGTAGGATATTGAAGAGAATAGAGCAGGAACGGGGGATGTTACATAAGGCACGTATCAGGCAGTGTCAACCTCAGCCTGGTTGTGCTGAAGTGCACCCCAGAGTTTGTCCTGATTCAAAAGAGGAACTGTCCTTTTTGTGCTTTCATACCCTACCCATCACATTGGCTATTGGCCACAGAAAAGGAGATGGTAAGTAACGTCTCATACGCTTCTGACTCTGCGTGTGCAGTCAAAGCAGATCCAAGAACCCTGTGCATAGGACTCCAGAGAGATCTGCAGGTGTGGGCCACTAGGAGAAAAGAACACACACAGGATAGGTAAATAGGGCCCTGTGGGTTCTGGGCAGGGGACCAACTTTGTCCACTCAAATAGGTCTTATAGGCAGTTATGAGAAAAGTGCAATTTGTTCAGAAATATGTTTTGCCATTTGTGTATTCATCCTAAGATCAATTTAAAATGCATGTATCTGGAACATTTTGACACTCTTCTGAAGTTTTATTTAATCACTCCATACCATGAAATGTAAAAAGGTACAAATAAAGTAAACATGTATCTAATACCCCACCACTCAAAATGTAACCATTAATATTTTTGTATGTAATTAGATGAATTGATAGGTATTAATACATAAAAATGGGATCATAGCACATCTAGAAAGATGTCTATTCTCCTCAAAGCAATCTATAAATTCAGTACAATTCCAATCAAAAATCCTCATTGGTTTATTCCTGGAACTAGTCAAACTTATTCTAAAAGTGTATGAAAGAGTATCTATCTGACAATAGCTAAGATAATCCTGAATAAATGAATAAGGAAGCATACTGGTCATGTTGGAAATTGAAGCATTTTATAAAACTGTAGCAATTAACATGGTGTTAGAGTTGCAAATAAATTAAAATATAGGCTAATGGAGTGGAATAGAGCCAATAGATATCCAACTGTACGTAGAACGGGTGTATATAATGGTGAAGGGATTTAAAAAATCAGTGTAGAAAGATGGATTGTTTGACCTTAGATGGATATAAAATCCAAATTGATAAGAAAATGTTATGATTAGTAAAATAAAATATGGGTTTGGAAGGAGTTTCTTAACTAAACACTAAATTCACAAGTCACAAAGACAAAGATTAACAAATGTCACTATATCAAAATTTTAAGATTCTGGGAAAAAAAGATGCTTAAACAAAGGAAAAAATATACTTACATATAACAGATAAAGGATTAGCATCCAATTAATATGAGTCTATTAACCATCAAAAAAATAAGAAAAAGAGTCTGATAAAAATTAGCTAAAGATATAAACATAATTCACAGAGGACAGAAATTCAAATGGCCAATAAATATACTTATAAAAAGATCCATGCTCTTAATTTGTACTTAAATTTTCTGCTAGGGTTATAAATGATTCTAGACCTCAATTTCACAAATGAATAGGGAAATGAAAATAGAGAAGGTAAAACAACAAATATGACCAAGAGATACAATTTCAACACCACCAGATTAATAAAAAACAAACAGAAACATGTTTATCAGTATCAAGTGTTGGTGAAGATGTGGTGACAGGGAAGTTCTCATGCACTTTGGAGAGTAACTTGACAGTGAAGTTGCTGTTACTCATCCCCTGCAAATTATCAATTGTATTTCAAGGTAGGGGGCCTAAAGAATTCTCGTAACTATTTTGAATACAGAGACATATTCAAATGTATTCACTGCAGGCTCATCTGTAGTGACAAAAATTTGAAGCAACTCAAATACCCTTAATTAGGGATACGAATTATTTCACTTCCTAAACAAATTTTTATTAAATGCCTACTATTTGCCAAACTCTATTATAGACATTCATATATTATTGAACAAAACACAATAATTTATGACCCCAGTAAATAAATTGTGGTACATTTATACAGTATTATACTATAAAATATTATTATTGAGTGAAAAAGTAAGTTGCAAAATGTTACATACTATAGTATGTGAATATTACATACTATAGTTGTGTGAAATATTAAAGGAACGTTTAAAAACAAACACAACATGACATTTTTTATAGTTTATGGATATATTAATATTTAATAAAGATATAAATAATGTTCTTGATACATACACATTTATGATAATGATAACCTGAGAGAAGGAGGGGAATGAGATTGGTGAGGAGTATATGAGACAAAACGATTTTATCTTTAAGATTTTATTTATTAAAAAAATACATATTGAAGCAATTAAAAAATAAGCAAACATTTGCCTAATTTATTTGTTGAATTATTAGTATATTATACACATCTGTCTACTATCACAGACACATCAAAATGACAGGGACTTAATCAATATGTGAGCTGGTAAAGTAGCTTTATTCTGCAAAGAGTTCAGAGGTCCAAGAGCTTCCTATATGATTTCCCTGCCATTTTTGGTTTCCATCTTGTGCTAAGACAAATGCGTCCGTTTGCGCCATCATATTTGCTTTCCAACCAGCAGGAGAAGGAGACGAAAAAGGAGGGCATGTTTCTTCTTATTAAGACCACAACCCAGAAACTGCACATATCACTTCTCTTTGTATCTTGTTTTCTAGACCTTAGCCACTCGACCACCCTGGCAGCAAGAGATACTGGAAAATATTGTCTTGGGTGATCTTGCGCCCAAGCTACTAATTTTATTATTATGTAGGAGACGGAGAACAGTTATTGGGCGACAGCTATCAGTTTTTGCCGTAAGTATTTACATGAATAACTGCTGTTTTTCCAATAGTCTAGGTAATTTTTTATGTAGAAAATCATATTGATTTGAAAATAAGTAAAGATGGCACCTTCCCTTCCAATCTTTATGCACATATTCCCTTTTCTAGTTTCGTTGCATTGGTAATGACTCAGTTACAATGTTGAATAGCAGCAGTGGTAGTGGAGGATTTTGTCATTCAACTTCCATTCATGGAAACACATACACTTTTATGATTAACTTATTTTTCATATGGTTTTTAAAAATTGTTCTATCTCTGCAGAGAATAGATCTCAGAGAGATTGGGTAGGAGAATAAGCAGGAGACCAGTAAAGAGGTTACTGCAGATGTCCAGAAAAGAGACAGTGTTGGTTTAGACCAGAGAGTGGTTTGTGGTAGGAATGGAGAGAATTGCTTTGAATCCAACTAGATGTTGATGAGGATGGATAAAAGTGTTTGGATTCAAGATATATTTTCAAGATAAAACCAATAGTAATTGCTGGCAGATTAGACTATAATATACATGTGGAAAGTATAAGGAGAAAATAAGGATAAACAATAATTTGTTGGGTTATGGCTTGAGCAAGTGGTAAATTATAATACTATTGTTTGAGGTGAGAAGGACATGGGAAGAACCAGAAGGTGGGGACAGAGGCATGAATTAAGAATTATGTTTTGGCATAGTTATGTTTGAGATGACTGTTAGAAATTAAAGAGATGTTAAATCAGCATTTGGAAATTGATGTCTGGCATTTAGGGGCAAGATATTGATTAACTACACAAATTTTGGGTTTTCAGTGTAAAGATGGTATTTGAAGTTATAAACCTGGATATAAACTTCACTGAAGTGAGTATGGGGAAAGAAAGAGTCAGAGGACTGAAACACTAGGGACCTCAGACTTTGCATGTCCAGATGAAAGAGAAAAACCCAGCGTGTGAGAATAACATACAGGGGCAGTGAGGGAGGGAAAAACCAAGGAGAGGTAGTGTTCTGAAAACTTGATCAACCATGGCATATGCTACTTAGAAGTTGAATAAAATAAAAACTGAGAGTAGACCTTTGGATTTAGCCCCATGGGGATTATTCACTGGTTTGGTAGGCACATTTTCAGTGCAATAAAGGACACTGGAGTTTGATTACATTCAGTAGAGAAGAAAACAGAGGAGAATTAGAAAGTAGAGACCTTAAGAATAAAGTACTTCTTCCAATAATTTTTGCAATAGAGAGGAACAGAATAAAAAGTTATTGGATGGAGGCAAATAATGAGCCAAGGCCGTTTTCTTTTTAATTAATGGGAAACTCACAGTATGTTCCTATGATTATGGGAATGATCCAGTTCAGAAAATTTGATAGGGTAGAAGAGAGAACGGATAAAGGCAGCACAATGATCTTAAGAAGATAAGAAGGACTCGGAATCAATACTTACGGAAGAGTTGGCTTTAGAGAGAAACAGAAAAGTTCTTCCTGTTGCAGCAAGGAAGACACAATATGTGAGTGTCAATCTGAAATGAGAGAATCAGAAGTGAGAAAATGAGATCATTCTCTTCTTTTTGCTTTGGTTTTCCCAGGGCAATGAGATCCTCAGCTAAGAGTGAAGAGAGGAGAGAATGAAAAGGTGTGAGGAGGAAGGCGGACGTGTAAAATAAGCATCTTAGAGACAGGGAGGGTGAATCGAACGTAGACATGTGGAAGGATTACTGGACAACACCAGGGAATCACTTAGATTTGTGATCATAAATATTAAAGAAGACAATGCATGGTAATTGTTGGTCTTCAGGTGGTTTCTGCTAGTCCTACACAGGTACAGAGTAGAGTGAGTAAGGATTAACTGGGAATAAAATTTGCTGACAATTAATCAGAGGAGAGTGGGCTAAAGAAGTAGACGATGCAAGCAAGGGAGTGATTACTGCAGGATGCACATAGGATGTGCCTTTCCTGATCACAGCTCCCTCTCATCTCTATATGAGTGATCACTATCCTTTCATTTATAGTAATCACTTTCCTGTTTTTCTTTACAGTTTTATCACCTATCTATGCCCTCCTAAGCAGCACAACTCAGTTTTGCCTGTTTTTGAACTTTGTATAAATAGAATTATGTTGTATCTTTTTATATTACTTCCTTAACCTAGATTACGTTTCAGTTTTTAAAATATCCATGTTTTATATAGCTGTAGTTTACTCCTTAGGATTGCTGTCTAGTATTCAACTAAATGAAAATACCACAATTGGTTCTTATGTTGATGAATATTTCAAAAAAAATCTTCTTTTAGTCTAAGGGTAAGAAAAAGTTTAGTAAAAATGAGGAGTTAATTTTCAACAATAATAAAACCAAATACCGACAAAAATTGCATAGCTTTCCAATAAAAGCAGAATGAGTATTACAAGCCCATAAAAATATAGATACAAGTAGGATACTCTGCATATAAAGAGTGTAGAATGAATATTTACATATGTGTTATTCCTTCTTTTCCCACAATTGACTGTTTCAAGTGATAAAAGTATTTTTTTAAACATATTTGAAATAGCTTGAAAATAATTTCTGAATACTACACTAGGCTGTTACTAGGCTATGTCTCACATCAAAGACGCCATATTACAAGAAATCAGGTCAATATTTTCAATAATGCATGATTGGAAACAACTGACCAAAAGTTCCAACTTGCGTAATAAGATTACGATGAAGGCAGCTGAAGGCAGAACAACCCTCCTCAGAACTGCTCGGTGCTTTATTTGTGTAATATTCAAATATGGGATCAATTCTGTTTCTTCCCCAAATAACTGCATTTAGCTTTTACGTGACAGTAAAACTGATGCCACAAGCACATTGCTGGAAATCGCTTCCCTGCTCAGCTATAACCTTTCTTCCCGAAGCTTTCCTGAATGGAGAGAGAGAATTTGCAAGTGAAAGACATGTTAGAAACATGGACAGCAAAATAGCATTCACTTTCTAGGAAATACTACACCCTTTTTACCAACACCCTTTTTCTTCTCTAAATCCTGGAAAAATAGGATGATAATAGTAGGTGCTTTGAAAATTCAGTAGACTTTTTAGGTTATTGTTTTTATTAGTTTATTTCCCAGTAATTTACTGGCTGAATTTTGATGTGAGGAAGAAAGTAGAAAGTCAAACTTATCAAGTTTATGGTGAGTTAGAAGAACTTCTGTGCTTGAACTACGCAGAGTGCCTTTACTGCTCACTAAGAGAATAATGATAATAGCAATAAGAATATAATAATTATGTAAGACATAGTGAGATGTCAGGTACCTCAGTAAATGCTTCACACATATTATAAAATTTAATTTTCACACAAAGTTGGGGATTAGTTTTATCATCCCCATTAATTTAGTTACGGAAATGGAGGTTTGTCTATCATAGCAAGGGCCCAGTGATTTTCCAAGGCAGGCATAAGGGCCTCCTAGCTCGTGTTCTTGACCACACCCTACACTGCCACTCTGCACTCTATGTTCTCGTCAATTTACTCTGCTCCCTGTCTTCAGGACACCTCAAGTCCCTCACTCTTCCTGGACACACTCTCATGTTGGACCCACTTCTTTCTGCTGTCTTCAACGCCCACCAGGTCCCACTTTTTCCATAATATCCCTGACTAATCTTAACAACTATTGACCTCTCCCTTTTCTCAACTTATTCAACAATTAGCCAGTAGCCTACCATACAGTTTAGCTGTCCAATTGTTTCATGTATGCTACATCTTTTCTCCCAACTGGATAATAATTCACTTGACAGTAGCCTTCTTCATTGCTTGTCACCCTTTACAGTCCTAAGTACAAGTCTGGCTATT